>NC_052505.1:55688738-56288738 GCF_014356525.2 Nilaparvata lugens
AACAGTTGGAAATGGTTTTCGAATAACCTATAACAGCATAATGAATGTTTGTTTACAATAAGGGTTAGTTTCTCAATGCAAACTGAGCCGGCTACCTTATCAGTCAGCTGATAACCGGCGTGTCTGTTTCTAGTTGTTGACTGCTTGCTTCGATTTTCAATTTTTATTATATTGTTTATTGTACACTCCGACCTGCTGAAAAATCTGCTCATTATTCCCCTATATTTGTTTTGCTTGATTTCTAGTTTTTATTTGTAAAATTATTTATTTATTCTATATGGCACACCTGAGCACATTTTCTTCATTTGTAGATTCGTTTTTCTGACCAGTTGTTGGTCATTAACTGGTCATGTGACTTTTTCTTCCCCAAACCTAGCTTCTCAATAATTTCTGAGAAGAAGGAAGAAAGAGAGAGATTAACTGAGCATTCCAATGGAGAGTCGTTTGTAACTCCTATTTGTTATTTTTTGTCATTTTAAATGTTTCATTGTTAAATTCATGTAAGAGTGCTAAATTCAATCAATGTAGAGTTCCCGTAACGTTAGAATTTAATTCGATTACCAAGTCTCAGTTAAAAAGGAGTTATTAATTATTGGTAAAATCGCGAGCCAAATAATGAAGCCTAATATGATGCCATGCAGCCTGACGAAAGATGCCAGCCATGCAATGAACAAATCTTCATGAGTTAGTGCGCGTATATTATGGGCCCATATGAATGTGATTTATAATATCATTATTTAAAAATCTCTTCGACTCAATTTTCCTTAGACAAACTGGAATATCGTTTGTAAAAATTCTGAGGTTACACTGTCCAAACTTGAGTTGGGCAACCCTTGGGTGAAAGCACTACATGCGCTCATCCTTAATAAAATTTATAAACTTGAAAGAACTCTTCAAAATTCAAATTATATTGTTTATGGGCTTAACCCTTCATTATCAAATTCATTTATTAATTATGATTGAACAAACAATATTCTTATATGATTCAGTGAATTTAAATAAATGCAACTTGTCATCACATGTTGTTCCTTAGTGACCCTGTGTTCGACCTTGCTTATAGCTTATTTAGTTGCTAATATCATATTCATTTCAGAGGTCAATAGTAACCCATCATCGAGTTACTTGATCCTGAGGAAATATAGTACAATTATTAATCCTTTGATTAATTGTCAGGAAAATAATCTAGTATACTCTAGACATTTTTTCCTATTTCGTGTGACAAGGGTACTTCCCAAAACAGGAGTTAACCCTCAGATAAGTGTCGTCACCGACAGGAGACTGGTATAACCATCACAATATATATAAATATAAATATATATAATATATATATAATATATATATATATAATATATATAATATATATATATATCTATATATATATATATATATATATATATATATATCATGTGGAGCGGTATTTGAAGGCTTCACACATGTAGAGTGAATCTTGTACTGAGTCAATGGTGTAGCGGCTATAAATTTTGCAATGGCGTGTGTGGACGCTGAGTGTACACCTGACTGATTGATTCACTACAAGATTCAATACAATTGTCGGAATCGCGGGAGGCCTAAACGCTCGCTCACCCTTACCCTTGATTCTTCTAATGACAAATTGTATAGTGATGAAATTTTTATAAGCAGTGTAGCGATCGCTAAACACTGAAGACGGATACCTTAAAATTATTACCTGTGAAGAATGAGCATACAAAATCATACAGGTCGAGCAAAAATCCCGATGTAGATAATTTACGGGACTGCGTCTCTAATAAGTTCTGAAGGATTAAAATACGGTATTTGAACCAAATATCGTTCAGAATATACTTCGAGAACAGAGTCTTGTCGGGTTTTAAGCTCTATTGTAGGAATTTATATGATCTCTGGCTGCATCTGCTGTACAATTGATGTGTTCGCTCCAAAGTCGAGGTAGGTAACAGATAAAAGCTGATATGAGCAGGTAAGGACAAAGAATAATATCTCGATCTGACCCCACTCGCTACATCCACTTAGACCTGTTCCAATATCCAGCTTAATTCAATTATTCCAATGATCGCATTCGATCGGTTCTTGATGATATAGAACGTATCAGACACAATAATTGACAGGCTTAAGAAATAATCGAACTCAGAAAGCGAATTAACAAAACTGAAATATATTATAATAAAATATGTAATCATACAGTGCAGGTTCAGAATTTGATTTACAGGTTGCAATTTAGCATTAACAGAATAGTTAAAAATTTTCTTGTGCTTACATGATACCATGCGTGATTCAACAGAATTTTACAATTGATAAAACTGAACAATTTTGAAAAAATAGTGAAAAAATGAATTATAAAATATTTTTAAAAATGCTTGGGGTCGTGGTTCTGGCAGCGGAGGATAGCTAATCAACTACAAGTTGTTATAAATTCAATAGAAATAAATTCTAGGCTCTTAATAACTAAAAGCGCTTGTCGGCGTGGCCAATAATTTAACGAAGAAAAATTTATGTTTTTCTGCACTGAAATATTTTTCGAAGCGTAGATTGGGGCCCCTTTTAAAACTTATAACTCACGTGAATTTCCTTGGCGGTCGTGGTTTTCTTCTTTAGATCAAAAATCGTTTGATCGGCAGCAATCCAGGCTTCGGTTTCAGCACGTGTGGAATTTTAATTTAAATATCTCCTTCACCGAATTAATTAGGGATAATTTACTTTAAACTTTTAATTTATCGATTGATGGAAATAAATTTACAAATAACAAACAGATTGGCCTAAAATATCGGCTCACAAATAGAACATATAAAAATCGAACAAGAAATTTTCACAAATAGGTCTTGGTAACTATAAAAAGAGATCTGAACGGTGAGGATTTCAAAAGGGAAGTGCTGTCTTTTTTCTCTAAGCTTCTTGGCTAGACCTTTCTTCTCAGAATCTCGATGTAATAAATTTGCATAAAAATTTGCCATTGGTAGAACGCTTGTGACGTAGACATGACGTCAGTGGCAAGCAGTAGAATATAATTCTTTTAATTACAATAATAATTCAATTTATGTAATTCTTAAAACTGCTCAATCTTCTAGACATAGTTTCTCTCATACAATGTACATGTGCTAGCGTAAATGATAAGGCAGGGTTGTTGTCTGATAATAGATTAACATGTGTTGCTTTCAAACGATCACCTTTTTGGTGCTATTTCTATGCACTATGATTGGCTTAGGCTTGCCAAAGAGATTTAATTACCATGTGGTTCAGTTGAATTAAATTATTAATAAATTAATATTCTTATACAATTTTTATTAGGTTTGAGACTGTTATAATTAATTTCTGCCGTTTTATCAATAATATAAGTTCATGCTATGACCTATTTAGTTACAATAAGACCTGACATATAATATAATTTCTTAAATAATAAATAATTTCAACGATAATACATACATTTTATTTTTTATTTGAAATTCTTGGTCCTTTATTGATAGTTTTATAATTTTTAGAGATGGTATTATATCTTACGTGAAGCCAGCATGACATTTGACAATACTTTGAATCAGTCAGCTGCGTTCGAACTGTTTTAAAAATCTGATCGATAGTAAACAAAGTGTAACCTCAAATTCAATGAGCAATTCATAAACAATTTGTGCTTTATTTGCAAAATAATTATAATTTTAGTGAATAATTTTCTAGAAAATATTCAGTACAGAACGGTACTCTTATCTAATATACAGTTACTGATAAGTGAGTGTTATCGCTCGGTCGCTAACTATTCCTTTAGCAAATTCTTTCATTTTAAAAGGTAATCACAATTTTCTCTCTTCTCATGAGATCTATTTGAAAGATTCATCACACAAAAGCCCCAGGATATTTTAAATAGGTAATTGGGAGACGAGTCGAAACAATGACTATTTGAAAAATCCGATATTGTGATGAATACACCATTTCATCTCCTTACTTCTACGAAAACTCAACACTTAACACTAAAAACAATATATCGTGCACTTTTGGCTACGAGAAAATAAATAATTGATTGTTCCTTCCATTGGATACAATCGAAATACAATAATTAATGAGGTCTCTTTGGATCCTTCATTAAAACAACTCCACAACTTCCATTCACGGGTGGCTTATGCGCAGACCCATAACTATAACAAATATACAAATTTCACATATTATCCTCTCAGGATTCAAACAGTATTTGTAACAAATATAGATTTTCATCATTTTTCATGGTTATTACAAGTTTCGACTCTTTATTCTGGCTTTTACATAAATTGGGTGAGAGTGTGATTTTACTTCGGTGACTTGACAATCGTCTACCGTTTGACTCGAGCAATTCCTTATTTGCGCTTAGTACGTTGTGTACAAACAGGGTTACACTTGAAATGGCTTTCTTGATTTTTATCAATGCTGGTTACAAATATTAAGTCTTCAAGATTATATTTATCAATTTGAATTTCAATTCATGATCTTTTGATGCAACAATAATAAATTCCACGTTTGAAGGTAAGAATTTCATTTTCTTTTGAGCTTTTTAGCAATACATTCATATAACACAGAACATGCGCATTTCGTGCAAATTAACATAAATATATATTTTTGGTTGCGTTTTTTACTTATAATTCCACATTAAATAATAGGTTACATTAATTAACAACGATATTGCTTTGATTCCTATGCATTGACTCTATGATTTCGCACACATTGGTTGGTGGGACGAAGAAAATTATCGAACAGGCTTTGGTTCTGAATAGATTTTTCTATCGATTCTGTATTTCAAGGTTAGATTTACACATTTTTTCAAATAAACTTTGTTTATTTTCTTTCCTCCTATTCACTACTAATTCATGTTATTTCTAATTTATAATTATTTTCCGTGGATAATATAATTCTTGTTTCTATTTTTCAGTTGTGCAGATGATACCAGGCGATTGTTTCGGTGATGACTCTGACACGAGGTGGATGGCTTGATCAGGTTGGTAAATTCTTAAAGTTGTTTTCAGTTTTATTTTCTTGACTTAAAGTTGATTTCAATTCTTCCCTTTGAAGTGCATTGTTGTTTATTAGATGAGTTGAAGTTGTTTATTGATTAGGCTCTTCGGTAGGGTTTTACATTGATTACGTTTTCCCACCAGTGATTATTGGCGTTCTCGGAATCTTGAATCTTGACGGTGTTGTGCTGTGAAACGTCGGTCACTCGATGCGGTCCTGTGTAAAGATGGAAGAATTTTTTAGTTAACTTGCCTAGGGCATCTGAAGATTTATGTGCTTTTACCAGTACTTCATCTCCGACTTCATATTTGAATTTCTTTGTAGCCTTGTCATGGTATTTTTTCCTTTGTTTTGCGGATTTGTCTAACCTATTGCGAACCAGTTGGTATAAGTTTGGGTTAGGTTTATCCGGATTTGGAAACTTGATTAGGCTCTGAATAAATGATTCGTTTCTTGTGCCAAATATAATTTCGTGGGGAGTGTACCCGGTACTGTCATTTACACAGTTATTAATGCAGTGTTCTAGGAACGGTATATATTTGACCCATTGTTGATGACGGTGACTGCTATATGCCCTCATAAATCTTGAAATTTCTTTCATTTTTCTTTCTACTGGGTTTGCGCTGGGAGTGTATGCTGAGACTCTTGATGTTTTAATGCCGGCTTGTTCTAAAATTTGTTTCCATTTGGCACTACAAAAATAGGTTGCGTTGTCTGACAGTATGCGTTGTGGTTTACCAACTTCATTGGTCCATCTTTCGGTGATGCATCTGGCTAATTTTTCACCAGTGATTTTACCAATAGGGAAGAACATTGTATATTTTGAGAACAAGCAGGTTAAGACAAAAATAAAGCGTTTTTGGTGTATAGACTGAGGTAGTGGCCCATAGATGTCAGCTGATATTAATTCAAGTGGTTGTGAGGGTAAGATAGGTATCATTTCTCCTGCTATGTGAAAACGATTATGCTTTGTTTTTTGACAGACGTCGCAGGCTCTTATTAACTGTGTAACCTTTTTGTTCAATCCTTTGAAGTAACAACACGTTTTCAGGGCATGTATTGTTTTCTTTATACCAAAGTGACCAATTCGTTCATGTGTTTCCAAAATTACGTCCTTTTCTAGGGTGTGTGGTATGACTAGATGCCAAAAATCGGAGTTTTTATTAGCCTTATAAAACAAATGGTCGTTGAAAACAGTGTAGCGTTGTAGATACCGGTGCTCTTCCACTGGAGGGTTGGATAATTTGCGAATGAGATCTGTGATTTTGTTGTCCATTGATTGTGCGCTTTTAAATTTTTCAGATGTGAGGAGTTTGGTGTGCAGGAGCGGCGATATATTGAAGGGTAACGGCACTGGTTGATCTTCGGCTACATAGCATTGGAATGTCGTCTCATTTGCATAGGTGTCACTTCCTTCTCTGGACAAGAAATCAGCAGTTTGATTTCGTTTACCTGGCAGGTGAGTGAGTTCTAGGTCAAATTCTTGCAATAACAGAAACCATCTGGACAGTCGGTTGTTGGTTAACTTGGCTGTTTTGAAGAAAGTCAGGGCCTTATGGTCTGTGTTAACAAAAATCTTTTGGCCCAGCAACAATGTTCTATATTTCTTGCATACTTCGACAATGCTTAGTAGTTCTTTTTCCGTGACTGTGTACTTCTTCTGGGCTGCATTCATAGTTTTGCTAAAAAATGCTATGACTCCTTTTTCTCCTTTCTCATCATATTGAAAAATTTCCGCACCTAAGGCGTAATCCGATGCATTAACATTTATATGAAAAGGTTGGTTGAGATTTGGATGGTTCAATATAACAGCTTTCAAAAAAGCATCCTTCAACTGGTTGAAAATTTCATCTTCCTTGAGCCCCCATGTCCATGGTTTAGAGGATGATAAAACATGACTCAGTTGTGCCGTATAATGAGACATCTGTTTGTTAAAGCGACGATAGAATTGTAGGAAACCAATAAAACGTTGAAGCTGTTTACGACTTGATGGAGATGGAAAGTTTTTTATAGCTGCTAATTTGTCAATGTCCTGCATGATGCCTTTATCAGTTATGATGTGCCCGAGGTATTTGACTTTCTTGGCAAAAAATTCACATTTTGATAATTTTAACTTCATACCACATTTTATCAGTCTACCGAATACTACATCAAGGTGTTGAATATGCTCTGCCACACTCTGTGATGAAATAATTTCATCATCAACGTAAAGAGCACAAAAATCTGAAATGTCTTCACCAATTGATTGTCTTAGGCAGCGTATAAATATAGCCATTGCGTTTCTGATCCAAAGGCAAGTCGGGTGAACCTGAGATTTCGGCCGTTGAAGAGGAAGGACAGGTAATCTCGAGATTCTTCTGCCACTTGTACCTGCCAGTATCCGGCGCTGAGGTCGACGGTGGAGTATATGGTCTTGCCATGGAACGTCTGCAACACCTGATCGATCTGGGCGGGAGCTTCACGGTCGTCGTCGAGAATCATGTTCAGCTGGCGGGCGTCGAGACAGAGTCGGGTGGAGCCGTCCTTCTTCGAAACACAGGTAATAGGCAAACTATAATGCGATGTGGATGGTTCGATAATGCCTAGTCTTTCCATCCTATCTATTTCGGCAGCTGCTGCTTGACGGTGCGCAAAAGGGATGGGATAAGATTTTCTATAATACGACTCATGCGGTTTGACTTCTAATTTGCATTGAAAATGATTTGCCAATCCCGGCTGTTCTGAAAATACTGCACGATTTTTTATGAACATTTCTTTCATGGATTGCTTGATTGGGAGCCCCCATTCAGAATTGTTATCAATCTCATTCAGTAACTTTTCCATCAGAATGTCAGTATCATCTGGTGTTTCATTTTCCAAGCTGTAGTCGTATACTGAATCATGACTCATCATTTCACTCTCTTCACCTTCTCTGTATTGCACCTTGTATTCTCTTTCAGGAATGTAGTCTTCAACCATGTGATATCTCACTACTCTTACATCTCCCGCATTGGCCTTTAATACTATCTGAGTATTGATACTAGTCCGGTTGCTATTGTCGATTAATTGCAATTCGAGATTTTTGAAATTTATGTTTGAGTTATAATGGGCTAAGAAATCAGCACCAATAATAATGTGTGGTCCATTTGCAGGCAATACCAGGAAGGAGTATGGGAAGCACTTTCCTTCGACTTGGATCTCCAGGAGGCATTGTTTAGATATTCGGAGGCGACGTCCTGGTGTGACACCTGATAGGTAGGTTGAGGTTAATGGTAATGTGGCTATTTCTGTTATGTTTTTCAGGCGGGAATAAGAGTCATTCTGGATTAGGCTGACTTGTGATCCAGTATCTATGAGAGCTTTGAATTGTAGGCTGGCTATCCGTATAGTGATGTAGGTTTGAAAATGTTCGTGTATTTCTTGAATGCTGGAGTTTTCTTCTTCTAGCAAGGTTTCTCTGATGTTATTATATAGGTGGTAAGGCATGTAGGTTCCTTTCCTGTATCTGGAGCAGTGAGGTTGTCTAGATTTTCCATTTTATTCGTTTTTGCAGGTTGGGTGGGCTTAAACCGTATAGATCGGCAACGGCAGTAGACTCCTCTGAGTTTCGGTTTCTTGCCTTGGACTATTTCGACTGGCGGGGTAATGGATCAGTATTTTCAATTGGCGGTTGTTCTTCTGCTAATGGGTTATCATTTCTCTCCGTGTGTAGCCAGGTGATGGGCGACTGTGGCGGGCGATTTCCATATAGTCAGATTTTCTGCGGCGTTGATGACCCTTGTGTTTTCTCGGCTATATCCGATTTTCTTCCCTGATTTTCGTTGGGCGTCGTTTGATGCTGATTTGCGCTCGCATTTCCCATCCGGTTATAGTTGTTGTTCCTGCTATGTGCGGCGTTGTTGGAGTACGGGTTACGGTGTTGGTTTATACGGTCTCGTCCGTCATGGTAGTACGTGTTTCTCCTGTTTGTATCAGACTGCTGGTTGTGGTTCTGGAAATTCCTCCTACTTTCTGGTTGGTTTTCTTTATTTAATTGCTGTTGAAAATTCGTGTTGCGGTCCTGGTTATTGGCAGAATTAAAGGGACGACGGGCGTTAGAAAAGGGGGAAGTATTTTGTTGGGGTTGACGATCTTGATGCGGATGCTCTTGTCGCACAGTGAAGTTGTAATCTTCGCGATGTACTGCTTGGATTTCATGGAGATGATTTTCCAGTTCTTTGATGGTTTTAACATGACTAGTCGCTAGTGCCATCTGTACGGGGTAAGGCAGCTTCCGGATAATGATCTGAGTGAGTGCTAACTCGGCAAAAGGTGTATCCAGTTGTGAATTTTGGTATCTGAGGTTTGATACGAAGGCGGTGCATGTCTGGCCATTTCGAGGTGAATATTTGCAAGATACGATGTCAGATAGTATAACTCGCTGTCGATCTTGTCCCCAATATTGTTCCAGGAAGGCATCTATGAATTCGGATAAGCTATTAAATTCGGCGGCGCGTCCGTGAAGGAAAAGTAATGGTTCTCCGGACAACAGTGTGAATAATTTGAATTTCCATATAGGCCAGGGTGTGGGGGTAAGCTCTTGAACAGATCTCAGTTGTTCGACGAAGGGTTTTGGGGGCATAGACGCTGAGGTGTCATCAAAATGTCCTAGGTTTTGAAAAATTGTGGTGGTGTTGTACGACTCTGAGGGCGATGACAGTTCTAGGTTGGCTCGAGAGTGACTTATGCGGGTTTCCATCTGAGTGATTCGGGTATCCGTCTGCTCAAATCTTTTTCGGACCTCGGCATCAACACTCTTCCTTTGCTCGGCGGCAGTATCACATCGTCTATGCAGGTCGCTGTATTGTATAGCCAAGCTGTCCACCTGAGAGCTGATAGTAGTCTGCTTTTCACTCAGGGTGCTAACATGGCTCTTCAAATTTGTTATATTGGTCGTAACCGGTTCAAGTTGCCCTTCGACTCGCCGTATAATGTCCTCGTGTTCATTTTGACATGTAGAGATATGTTCATTGAGCTTGGCCTGCACGCTCTGAGTTATCTGCTCTCCTGCTTTGGTGCAATGCTGTTTGGCTTGCTCAACTACTTTCTCTTTCAGAGTATCCATCTCCACGCGTATGTGTTCTTTTAAGGTGACCTCGACGTTGACTACCTTCGTATGCATATCTTGTGATATCTGATCCAATCGGTTATTTGTTTCTACAATGGATTTATCTAGACGCTCAGTTAATTTTTTGATGGTTTTATCTGTGTCACGGAATGCTCCATCCATCCGCTGACTCAATTTCTCCAAACCCTGTTCATTTACCTTCTTTGCTTCTTGAACTTCCTTTTTAATTCTTCCTTTGTTTGTTTGTTGTCTTCTTTCAATTCTTCCTTTGTTTGGTCGCTTTTTTCATTTAAGTTGTTTATTGCTTCCTTTGTTTGTTTACTGTCTTTCTTTATTTCTTGAATTTCCTTCTTTAATTCTTCCTTTGCTTGGTCGCTTTTTTCATTTAAGTTGTTTATTGCTTCCAGGATGGTGTTCCAATCTATTGCGGGAGCGGGTGTATGGCGAACGGTTACCTTCTGGTTTTTTATCCGAGCAACGGTACGAGAAATGGGAGTTCCTGTCTCGAGGGCGTCGTCGTCCGTATGCTCTCCCGATGTTTCGTTCTCCGGCTCTTGGGCTGCCGACGGATCTTCCACTAGGATGGAGCTCTCCTCCACCTGTGTCGAAGATAAATCATCCAGTACATTGGGATGGAAATCGACGGATGCGGTGGCAGATGCGGATGGCGGCGAACAGTCGGGTGAGATGTCCTCGGTGTCTGACAGACTTGGGTTGACCTGGTCGTTTCCTGCCATGGTTTGCGAGAAAATAATGCGACGAAAGTGTGCAGTGAATAAAAAACGTGAAAGTGTTGATGTGATATACAAAATAATTAATAAGAAATCCAATAGAAATTGCTATAGCTTCGTAGTGAGTGAAATACAGAAAAAGTGGTTTAGCAATGTGTTCAGTGATAAAATGAGTCAAGTTAGCAATATCGTTAACATAAAAATGACAAGAACATACAGGATACACAGTGAACACTTATGCGGTAATACAGGTACGCCTCTTATAATTTATTATTACTATTATTATAAATATTTCACTTTTATAATTTCTTGCCGCAATTCTATATATAGGCTAGTGTTCTTTGCAAAATTTTATATAAAAGCAGTGATGCTCTGCTTGAATTCCACAATATATCCGTGATTTAATTTTACTTCCCTCTTTATGTTTTAAAAAAATTTTTTAAAAATATAAATAACTTCAATCCTCTTTTCTGTAAATTTTTATAAATTGTTTCAATATAGACCTAATATTCTTCAAATAATATGACCTTTCTTATGGTATTTCTTATACCTATGACTTATAGTATGACCAATTTTCGAATAACACAATAATAAAATTCTGAGTTCGATTTTTCCTCTAAAAATTCATCAATCGATAAATTTCTTTTCTGTTCAAAAATTGGGTATGGCACGTTTTGCTGTTTTGTATAACAGTGAACAGTTAATACTAATTCAAAGAAATTCACAACCATGAATTTTTCAAAAATTTTCCCGTTGTCAGCGCTATAGTATACTGAGCAACTAAATAATCCTCGTAGTCGATTATCCACCTCTTCAATGCCTATCACTGTTGGGCGCCAAATCATGTGGAGCGGTATTTGAAGGCTTCACACATGTAGAGTGAATCTTGTACTGAGTCAATGGTGTAGCGGCTATAAATTTTGCAATGGCGTGTGTGGACGCTGAGTGTACACCTGACTGATTGATTCACTACAAGATTCAATACAATTGTCGGAATCGCGGGAGGCCTAAACGCTCGCTCACCCTTGATTCTTCTAATGACAAATTGTATAGTGATGAAATTTTTATAAGCAGTGTAGCGATCGCTAAACACTGAAGACGGATACCTTAAAATTATTACCTGTGAAGAATGAGCATATAAAATCATACAGGTCGAGCAAAAATCCCGATGTAGATAATTTACGGGACTGCGTCTCTAATAAGTTCTGAAGGATTAAAATACGGTATTTGGACCAAATATCGTTCAGAATATACTTCGAGAACAGAGTCTTGTCGGGTTTTAAGCTCTATTGTAGGAATTTATATGATCTCTGGCTGCATCTGCTGTACAATTGATGTGTTCGCTCCAAAGTCGAGGTAGGTAACAGATAAAAGCTGATATATGAGCAGGTAAGGACAAAGAATAAATATCTCGATCTGACCCCACTCGCTACATCCACTTAGACCTGTTCCAATATCCAGCTTAATTCAATTATTCCAATGATCGCATTCGATCGGTTCTTGATGATATAGAACATATCAGACACAATAATTGACAGGCTTAAGAAATAATCGAACTCAGAAAGCGAATTAACAAAACTGAAATATATTATAATAAAATATGTAATCATACAGTGCAGGTTCAGAATTTGATTTACAGGTTGATAATAATTTAGCATTAACAGAATAGTTAAAAATTTTCTTGTGCTTGCATGATACCATGCGTGATTCAACAGAATTTTACAATTGATAAAACTGAACAATTTTGAAAAAATAGTGAAAAAATGAATTATAAAATATTTTTAAAAATGCTCGGGGTCGTGGTTCTGGCAGCGGAGGATAGCTAATCAACTACAAGTTGTTATAAATTCAATAGAAATAAATTCTAGGCTCTTAATAACTAAAAGCGCTTGTCGGCGTGGCCAATAATTTAACGAAGAAAAATTTATGTTTTTCTGCACTGAAATATTTTTCGAAGCGTAGATTGGGGCCCCTTTTAAAACTTATAACTCACGTGAATTTCCTTGGCGGTCGTGGTTTTCTTCTTTAGATCAAAAATCGTTTGATCGGCAGCAATCCAGGCTTCGGTTTCAGCACGTGTGGAATTTTAATTTAAATATCTCCTTCACCGAATTAATTAGGGATAATTTACTTTAAACTTTTAATTTATCGATTGATGGAAATAAATTTACAAATAACAAACAGATTGGCCTAAAATATCGGCTCACAAATAGAACATATAAAAATCGAACAAGAAATTTTCACAAATAGGTCTTGGTAACTATAAAAAGAGATCTGAACGGTGAGGATTTCAAAAGGGAAGTGCTGTCAGTAGAATATAATTCTTTTAATTACAATAATAATTCAATTTATGTAATTCTTAAAACTGCTTAATCTTCTAGACATAGTTTCTCTCATACAATGTACATGTGCTAGCATAAATGATAAGGCAGGGTTGTTGTCTGATAATAGATTAACATGTGTTGCTTTCAAACGATCACCTTTTTGGTGCTATTTCTATGCACTATGATTGGCTTAGGCTTGCCAAAGAGATTTAATTACCATGTGGTTCAGTTGAATTAAATTATTAATAAATTAATATTCTTATACAATTTTTATTAGGTTTGAGACTGTTATAATTAATTTCTGCCGTTTTATCAATAATATAAGTTCATGCTATGACCTATTTAGTTACAATAAGACCTGACATATAATATAATTTCTTAAATAATAAATAATTTCAACGATAATACATACATTTTATTTTTTTATTTGAAATTCTTGGTCCTTTATTGATAGTTTTATAATTTTTAGAGATGGTATTATATCTTACGTGAAGCCAGCATGACATTTGACAATACTTTGAATCAGTCAGCTGCGTTCGAACTGTTTTAAAAACATCTGATCGATAGTAAACAAAGTGTAACCTCAAATTCAATGAGCAATTCATAAACAATTTGTGCTTTATTTGCAAAATAATTATAATTCTAGTGAATAATTTTCTAGAAAATATTCAGTACAGAACGGTACTCTTATCTAATATACAGTTACTGATAAGTAAGTTTTATCGCTCGGTCGCTAACTATTCCTTTAGCAAATTCTTTCATTTTAAAAGGTAATCACAATTTTTCTCTCTTCTCATGAGATCTATTTGAAAGATTCATCACAATATATATATATAAACAGGATACACACAACACGGATAGATTAAAAACACTTAAAAACTTACATTTAAACAAGAATTTTGGGGGCTTGGTCCCCTTTGTCAATCAACCAGGAAGTGAAGTGGTGCAGATTTGAACATTCTAAAGGTCGTGACCACAGAGACGCAGTGGAGATGTTGTGTAGACCATCAAGCACAGACGAACGGTGGCGCTTTGATTGAATGAGCATCCTTCTTCAGCATGGAGAATGCTCCATTGAAGGAGAATGCTCCTTCAATCAGTGCGCCTCCGTTCGTCTGTGCCCTATGGTCTGCACATCTCTACCGCATCTCTGTGGTCATGACCGTTGGAATGTTCAAATCTGCACCACTTCACTTCCTGGTTGATTGACAAAGGGGGCCCAGCCCCCAAAAATTCTCGTTTAAATGTAAGTTTTTAAATGTTTTTAAGCTATCCCTGTTGTGTGTATCCTGTTAATATTAATATTATAGAACTTTAAAGTGTTTTCCTATATATATATATATATATATATATATATATATTATATATATATATATATATATATATATATATATATTGTGACGATTCGTTTTAGTGGCTACTTCAAAAACTGGTTCTTTAAATAATAATATAAAAAATCAAGGCGAAGGCAGCAAACAATCTCGAAATGAAATAATTATCAACGTTACCCTCACTGATAACAGTAGTACCCCTGATGTAAGGAAGAAGGACGGAGATTTCAAATTTGAGTGGGTTATGGATAAGGAAAGGTGTAGATTATGAATTGATAGAAGAGAGGAGATTCAAATTAAAATTCCGAAATGAAGTAGAATGAAATTAGGAAATGGGATTATAGAATTGAATTGGAAATTTGAATTGGAAAAATTGAAAATTCATTCCAATGATATGTATATGAACATAATGTACATATTGTTACTGATAACAATATCAAATTGAATCAGTCTCTTCAAGTAAACCAATTGAATTCATATTACTTATTATATTATTTATTTTATTAATTATAAAATTGTTATATTAAAATTGCATTCATAGGTTAAGGGAATGTTATGGTAAATCTAACCTATCCTGGGTATTATATAATATAATGTGATAGCATGCCATTATTTTGAAATTATTCTTATCAAATCGCATTTATAGGTTAAGGGAATGTTATGGTAAACCTAACCTAACCTGCATATTATATAATATAATGTGATAGCATGCCATTATTTTTAAATTATTATTTTTCGTTATTGTGTAGAAAAGGAAAAAGGAATCTGTAATAATAAGCTAATCAAAATTATTATCATGATAAATGAGTTTATTCTTGGAAAACAAATTATAAAAAAGATATAATATGCTAATGTTCAGTAATAGCAAAAAAGTTACAAATACTCTTTGTATGTAAGTCTACATTGACAAACGGTATTATTTAGTTTAATTACATTTATTGTTTGGATTATTGACAAATAAATATTAAATAGAAGTGATCTTGCTAGATTTATTCCTCTTTGCACAAACAACCAATCAGAGGACGAAGAAAGGGATACCAAAATTTGAATTGTTGGGATGCAACACAGAATGTCGAGATCTCTGTTATTATAATTTTATTTATTATTATAATTCACCTACACAGTTGGAATTGAATTATATCCACCTTTTAATGTATTTATTCATATTGTAAGTCAGGGAATTGAATGTAAACAAAGGAACCATTTTTCATAAAAATATGACGTGTGCACTACGTCACTCAGCTACAACCAATAGCAATTGTCTTATGCAAATTAGAAACAGAGAGATTCGAAGAATTGTAAACTTAATTGGTGGAAGGAGACTTCTTCTCTAGCACTGACCTTGCCCTAGTCACACGTTCTGAGTAAACTTCCATTTTTGTTGAAAAATTTTATGTAATTGTTTATTTGTGAAATTAAATGTTAATTGTTAAGTTCCTTTTGTTTGTAAAATTAATAATTAACGTGGAATACCCGATTGATTCTACATGAATCACAGAGTAATATACCAGCAACACGTTCTATTTGGTGGCCAGAAAATCCAGCACCTGGCAGAAGAATAATTATTTGCGAATCAAGGAAAAAGGAAAACAGAGTAGCGTGAGTTGTTCTCCTAGTAAATATATTGAGGCCCCATCTACGATTCATGAGTGATATAAATTCTAGTGAAAATTAATGGTCATGACCATATCTTTCAGTTCGTTTCTTTTCTGAAAATCTTAATATCGTCTTTGACACGTTACCATTAGTATTGTGATAGACCTCATATGGTCAGTGAAACAAGTCGGGAAATTAATTGAGTGCGAAGTTGAGGTTGCTAATGTATCAGTGGATCAAGGCGGAATTAATAAAGATAATTCTGCTTACATTTTCTTTTACATTGGTCACTGTCAGTGGCTTAGCTCATAATTTCAAGACTAAATTAAACAGTGTATGCGGCATTTTGCAGGATTTAAGTCAATGTAACCCAACACTGATAAGATTAGATTCTGAACCTCTCTTCAGAAATTATATTTATTTAATAAAGTACTCATTATTAATTCTGATAGCGGTGAGAGACACAATCATACATGGATTTGTGATCCATATCTTTGTTCAGGTTGAATTAGATCTTAATCAGAACAACAACCAGGTAATGATTTTGAGATTGCGTTGTTTAAGCTCAGTACAATTGGAATACTCCAATCCCAAATCTGGGATAACCAACAAATTTCTCAACCAATTAAATATAGATTCTCAGGTCCGATATTACACTGAGGGGCATATATTCATGTACCCATAAAAGTGAGAACTTTCATAAATTTACCTTTTTTTTGTGTGGTCCATGCCCTCCCTGGAGCAAGCCCGTCACACATGCCGACACAACGTGGGGCATTAAATGCTGAGAAACAGTACTCATGGTTCATGATTATGATTTTGTTTTTTTACTTTCCTTGCCCTATTACCATAGGTAAGGAAAGTATTGCTTTCCAAAAAAATAAGGTACTCTTATTTCAAGTTTTCTATACGTATCAAGGTACTATGCTCCAAAAAATGATTTTTGGGTGTTGGTCTGTGTGAGTGTGTGTGTGTGTGTGTGTGTGTGTGTGTGTGTGTGTGTGTGTATGTCTGTGAACACGATAACTCCACTCCTAATCAACCGATTGACTTGAAATTTTAAACTTAAGGTCCTTATACCATGAGGATTTGACAATAAGAAATTCAATGAAATTTAATTCGAAATGGCGGAAAAAATGGCGGATAATAATTACTAAAAAACCATGTTTTTCACGGTTTTCTCGAAAACGGCTCTAACGATTTCCTTCAAATTCATACCATGGGACCAACTGACATGAGTCTCATTTCTGGGAGAATTGCAGGAGCTTCGTAATATTTTTGAGAAAAATGCCGGATAATCACTAGAAAACAAGGTTTTTCACGATTTTCTCAAAAATGACTTGACCGATTTTTTTTCAAATTCATACCCTGTATAGTTATTTATCAGCTCTATCAACTGGCATGAGTCTCCTTAAAGTTCATAAAAAGAACACATAGATGAGATATTTCATCTGTAGAACAGCTGTTCTGACGACTTTAAAAAAAATAATCGAATTTCACAATTATTTACACAAAGGAAAAAGTACTCTTAAAACAATATTATATATACACATAAATACAGAAGTCTGATTGTATAGTTTCAAATATGTTGCCGCTAATCGTCATTATGTTATTCCCCTGAATTATTGTCATTCAAGAATGGGGCTTACAATTCAATGAGCAAGGAAAGTTGTGTGAGTGTACCACACCAGATTTTTGTTTAATGACTCCAAGTTTATAATTATTATCCATTTTTTGTGTGCCCTCCCCGGAGCTAGACCGTCACAATATATATATATATATATATATTATATATATATATATATATATATATATATAAATAAGTAGTTCTGTGAACAGTGGACCTCACGCAGGATTCTCATCCACAAGTACCAGATGTCAACTGTTTTAAATGTTAACAAACTCAGTTCACGTTTGAATTTGTATTCCATCTATATATATAAAAGCGAAATGGCACTCACTGACTGACTGACTGACTGACTGACTCACTCACTCACCCTAGTGGAAGTGATCAATAGAGATCAATAAAAAAAATGTATTGATATCAATAGGTATTTGGGCCAATACACATCAATAGGTATCCATGGATATGTATTGATGTGTATTGGCCCAAATACCTATTTATATCAATACACATCAATAGGCCTACATATCCATGGATATCAATACATAACCAGCTGTATTGATATCAATACACATCAATACATTTCCATGGATATGTATTGATGTGTATTGGCCCAAATACCAATTGATATCAATACATATCCATGGATATCAATACATAACCAGCTGTATTGATATCAATACACATCAATTCATTTCCATGGATATGTATTGGCCCAAATACCCATCGATATCAATACAAATCGATACATATCCATGGATATCAATACATAACCAGCTGTATTGATATCAATACACATCAATACATTTCCATGGATATGTATTGGCCCAAATACCTAATGATATCAATACACATCAATAGGTAGCCATGGATATCAATCAATACATAACCAGCTGTATTGATATCAATACAGATCAATAGCCATCTATAAGCAGCCTGTCTCCTTTATAGAGAAAATCCTCTTTCAAATCTAGGAGAGCAGATTAGGATGAAGATAACATTTGCAAGGATTATAATATTTTACCCCAGCTGCAACTGGCATCAGACAAGAGAGTATACCTGTTTAATCATCTATAATTAATATAAGTGAATTGGATTCAGTGAATAGATGTCTATTGATATATTGATGAAAAATTAAGGGATGTAAATCCCTTATTATGGGATGTTAAGACATAAATAATGTGAGAAGTTTGTTTATTAAAATAACTCATATGCATGTCATTTATCTATTAAGAAAGGTCCTTATTGTGATGCTCCAGAATACTTTAATCTCTTCCTGTTTGAAGTAGCAATTTTTTGAGTTACATTCTGGTTTATGTTACTGCACCTCAATTCAATCTCAATTTTTGTAGCATTCAGATTTTCCTCCGGGATCCGGTGTTTGAACATTTCTAGAACAAATAACAGTTCCAAGTATACAATCTTTACAAATTACAGAATAAGGATTTTATTCCCTGAATTAATCTGCTAGCGAATTTATTTAATAACCTGAAAATGTATTTAAATATGCATGACTCTCCCTCTCCTGAAAGGAAAGTCCAAGATAACACAAGAGCGTTTTTTTCACGTGAAAATTATGTCCTCACAGTTTAACATTATAACGTCATATTCTGGTGGAAAAATCACATTTTTTCACGTGAAAAAAAGTGTAAATGATCCAACTTTTCACGTGAAAAGTACGTGAAACTGAAACTTGAAAATAAGGTTTTTTTTTGTTTCTACATTTTCACGTTATACTGAACTCTCAGAAAAGAACATGAATAAAACGGTTTTTTCTACATGTCTTGTCCCACATTTGGTCATTTCTTTCGCATGAAAATTTCCAAAAATTCACATGAAAATAACGTTTTTAAAATACATTTTTACAATATTTTATTGTGAAAAGATGTAGAAGGATTATCTCAATTATTCTGAATAAATAACCTCTTCAATTCTTTATTTTTACATTAAAAAACTATAAATCTTATAAAACTTTTGAATAACCACAATATGATGTGAAGTAAATTCTCTACCCTAACTTTACAATAATTTTACACAAAACTGAATAAAAATTAAATTCAACTATAAAGTCCTATTCAGACAAATGGATTTTTCCTAGTAAGTAGTCAATGTTAGTAGACAGACTAACTCTGTCTACTAACTTTGGTAAGTAGTGATATATGCAATCTAACAGCTGGGCACTATAATTACAAAAAGGAAGCTCATTTTCATTTGTAATCATTCAACAGCTGACAAATTTCAAAAATGTTTCATGTAAGCTTCTTTTTTCAGCTGTTGGACTTTGTATCTGCCATTTGCTTATATTAGCTTTGCATCACCAATGGGAAAAAACCATGAATGTCTGGATGGCCAATAGGGAGATTTTTGCTAGGGAGATGGTGGAACAACAATAATTTATATTAAAATTGAATTTATATTCTAAACATCACAGTCTTCAACCCTTCAATAAGTTGGAGACTGTTGTAGATATAATACTGTAACTTTCAGGATAAGTTATTGGTCGAATACTCCACCTTTTGACATTCAACTGAATTTCAACTTCTCATAAGGGGGTGACTTGGGGGTTGAAAATCAAAGATTTTGAATGTAAATACTCATTGTGTATTATCTTAAAAGCCTTCTCAAAACGAGAAAGATGAAATCAATAAAAATCTTCTATGATACTTTTATCCAAAATGGCGGCTGATTGAAGTTTTGGTTTTTAAAGAAATAATTGATAAAATGCAATCAGCCGCCATTTTGGAAAAAAGTATCATAGATTTTTATTGATGTCATCTTTCTAGTTTTAAAAAGGCCTTTATAATGATGTATCACACAATGGGTGTTTACAATTAAAATATTTGACTTATAACCACTTATTTCTTTACAAACTGTAACTTCAATCAGCCACCGTTTTGGATTCAAGTTTCATAGTACATTTTTATTGATGTTATGTTTCTTGTTTCAAAAAGCCCCTTAAAAATAATGTACCACACAATAGGCTATCTACATTAAAATTTTCCAGTGAAAACTATTGAGTCACCATATTATACATTCTGAGCCTAGTCAACCCCTTATGAAGGGGTTAAAATTCAGTTGTACCGTACGTCAAGAGTTAGAGTATTTGACCAGTAACATAATTATCCTGAAAGCTACAGTATTATATCAACAACAGTCTCTAATTTATTGAAAGGTTCCCTTACATATGACTCATCCAGTATGATTACTAACTTATAATGATTAGCACAAGCCTAGAGCTCATGTGGACATCACCCATAGAAAAAAATTGTTTGACTTTATATTCTGTTTTAAATTAATCAAAATTGAGACTTACATAGATTTCTCTTTGCTGGTAAACCGAGTTTTTGGAGACTTCAGCCAGTATTTGATTACCGTACTGCTTCTATGTATTTTTCTTTTGTGTTGGAAATTTTCATCAACACAGCTCCCATCAGAGATGAAACAAAAGTTTACTTATAATTAAACATATTTCAAATAATATTTTCTGACTAGAAAATTGGAAAAACACACATGTTGCAAACACACAGTCTCACTCTTTCTTATTATATAAAATATATATTGCTAAAATGAGAGGACTACACCGATAGTTTTTCTAAATTGGAATAAGATAAAAAGCTGTTAATATAAATAAATGAATCAATTGCTTGCTGGAAAGAGTTCAAATAAAGCCTGATGCCGATCCAGAAAACAACTGAATGAATTTTAATCTATCAATCCACAGTCATAATATATTGTTGATATTGAGTTCATTATGATAACATGAGTGTAGATTAGTTTGTGGTAACTTCAATTACTTAGGCTAGGCTAAATAAAAAGTTTTGTTACACATTTAAATTTATATGTACCAGCATATAACCCTGGAATGTGTCTGCCTAGAATAATAATCATCTTATTTCCAGCAATGATAAATTCAAGAGGCTTCTCTCTTATTATTATTAAGTTATGCCTTAAATAATACAGTATCCAGTGTTGTGTTATAAGGTTATGTTATGCGTGGCCTATAATAGTCTTTCGAAAAGATTATCATTTAATATATAAGTATTTAGACCTATAATAAATTTATTCTTTCATTTTACGGTACCTACATCAATAAAAACAAAATCACTTGACTTACCTATTATTTCCTGGATAAAATCAGAAAAATTACAGACTGAGAAACTCATTCGGAAAACCTTTGGTTCTTTTTCAAAATTTATTGTGCTTGTGCTTGTGCACAAGATCATTCTATTGATAGACCCAAAATGTCGATATAATATTATCAATACATCAATAAATAATAATTATCGACTATTAATAATTACATATTCTCAAATGTCATCTACATCTTTGTTTGGAAATGCGTTATTCAAATTACATAGTTTAAATAAGTAAAATTAGAATACAATCCTGATTTCTACATTTTTGAATGCAATAAAATCAGTTTTCCCCGGGAAAAAGGTTAGAATTAGTTTGATATATCGATTGTTAAGACTTTGATATTTCCATTTCACAGTATCAATATTATTGATAATATATCGATATTTTCATTCAATACCATAGTAATGGTGGCAATTTCAAAATTATTGACAATGTTACTGTTATTAAAATATTTGATAATTATTATCAATTTCAGGTGGAGATTATTGATTTTTTATGGGGGCACATTTGTGCTTGACACTGAAATAATGTTGGAAACAATAAAATAGTAGGTTGTTTTTATTTGAATTGAGACATCAAAAATCATTTCAAAGTCTGTGTGAGTAATTCCAGATACTGCATGATTTTCCTCATAAACTGTGATCTAATTTGAAAAAGGGTTATAACTTTTCCAATTTTGAATGGAATCATTCTAAATTCTAGGACAAGGTTGATAATATGAACAGAAACGTCCATGAATTTTTTCAGAATTTTTCATGAAGAACCAAAATTTTTTTTAAATTTTAAACGTCAGTAGCACGTTAACGGCACGTCTGACAGGATTTTCACATGGAACAAAAAGTGCTGGAAATTAACTTCTACACCCGAATCAGTCATCAAAAATACATTGTCCCAGGAAAATTGAAAATCTGCCAAAAATGTTCAGTTTTAAACTGCATTTAAAATTACCGCAAAAGGTCTATAAATCGTTAACGGTGCATTGTAGACGATTTTTGCAGGAGACAAAAAGTGCTGGAAATCAACTTCTACACCCGAATCAGTCATCAAAAATACATTGTTCCAGGAAAATTGAAAATCTGCCAAAAATGTTCAGTTTTAAACTGCATTTAACACGTTTTTAACACTGCATTCAAGTTCATTGACTGTATTTACCGTGATTTCTATTGGTATCCATGAATTTCTATTGATATCCATGAGCTATTGATATCACTAAGCTTGCAGTGATATCAATATGAGTTCATTGACTGTATTTACCCTGATTTCTATTGGTATCCATGAACTTCTATTGATATCACTAAACTTGTAGTGATATCAATATCAGTTCATTGACTGTATTTACCGTGATTTCTATTGGTATCCATGGATTTCTATTGATATCCATGAGCACGTATTGATATCCATGAGCATATATTGATATCAATAGAGTTTTTCTATCGATTTCTATGGATCTCTTCCACTAGGGCACTCACTCACTCACTCGCAGAACTAAAAATCTACCAGACCAAAAACGTTCGAATTTGGTAGGTATGTTCAGTTGGTCCTTTAGAGGTGCACTAAGGAATCTTTTGGCAATATTTTAACTTTGAGGGTGGTTTTTAAGGGTTTAAAGTTCGTCTTTTAGCATGTATATTCTTCTTATTCTCTTAATTATAATTTAAAAATGGTCATACCATATGTTAATATGAAACTATATAGAGAGTACCTCTTCGAAACAGTTTTTAACTGGTAACTAAATTATAATCTTGTCAGGTTGGCATTAAGTTGAGTTGATTTTGTTAGGTTGGCACCAAGTTGAAGATTGAAATGCATTTATCGCGGAAAAATTGATTGGGCACTGCTACTTCAATCAGTGCTATTCCTGGGAATATTATATTACTAGCCGTCAGGCTCGCTTCGCTCGCCATATCCGTTTAGCCAGACGTTTAGTCTGGACTCTCGACTGGATCGTCCTAACATACAATAAGAATGCAGGCGAGCGAAGCGAGCCTGCTGATCTCATTCTTGGACTATCCAGTCGGTGGTCCAGGGGGCGGAGCCCCCTGGCTAGACGGATATGGCGAGCGAAGCGAGCCTGACGGCTAGTAAATGATATAATCCATCCAGTTCCGTGATGATCTTTCTATCTGATGTAAATTGATTTTCTAGAATCAAAAATATTATAATTTCTCCAGCATTATTTAGTTCATTTGTTTATTTTCATTCACCTATTAAATTAGTTTTTTGAATGTGAGAATATTGATACTGATGGGCACGCATAATAATAACATGACTGTTAAACAAAATATTCAAACCAAAGACCTTGAATCTGCGATTCGACCAAATTTATTTAAAAAATGTTAATAACTCAATCCTTTTAGATTATATTTGATTGGACATAACTTATCATACACATGATGAACATATGTGTTTGTCAACTTCCGATCAATCTAATAGAATCTATAAGGATTAAGTTATAATCATTTTGTTAATAACTTTGGTGTAAACCCAGCTTAAAGATGCATACCTCTTTAATGTCTTTGATTGAAACTATAGACCTTATACAAATACAGTAATAGACTGGCTTCTCCACACATCTCTGTAATCACTTGTCAGCTGATTTATTATGAATAATTCTATAGTCTGATTTTTACTCTGATATTGGCGTATGAAGGAGGCTCCTTTTTCCTTTTATATTATCCTTGAAATGCAAAATTTTAAAAAACCTTTCATATACGTCGACGCGCAATTTAATAAGGAACATACCTGTCAAATTTCATGGAAATTTAACACCGCGTTTTGCCGTAAATGCGCAACATATAAATATTATAAACACATAAACATTTAAACATTAAGAGAAATGCCAAACCGTCGACTAGATTCTTAGACCTCTCTTCGTTCGGTCAATTAAAACAGGGGACACAAAACATAAATAGATTGAAAACACTTAAAAACTTAGATTAGAAATTAGGGGTGACTGAGTCTGCTAGGTTGAGGAAGGAGACTCAGTCTCCGAAAATTTCCCCCATTTCAAATGTAAGTTTTTAAGTGTTTTCAATCAATTTATGTCTTGTGCCCTGTATATATATATATATGTGTGTGTGTGTGTGTGCGTGTGTGTGTATGAAGGAATAGTGATTGTTTTGCAACTGTAGGAGCTAGTCACCCTTATTCTACAAGACATGGTATCAATTTGCCACTTCCCCAACATCGTCTTGCCTAGTCTGAAGGGGATATAAATGTCACTGGTATTAAAATTCATAGAAAATATTCAGATAGTTCAAAGTTTATTGAATATGATGCTTTGTTCAAAAAACTTGAAAATTTTGTTGTAGAAAGAGAGTTTTACTTATTGAATGAGTTTTTGTCTGGCTGACTCTTTTTTACCTTTTTTAACGACTGTGATATACATGAATTTCTTGCTATTGTATTCATACAGAAATAGAGAACTTGAATTTGAATTTTGAAAATAGTTTTTTTTACTAATATGGTTTATTGTGGTGACGCAGATCACAGGTGATGCGGGTGACAGCAGAGGATGTAGTGTGGTCTGTGGGCCACTTTCCTGACATCAATATGGACATAGTGGACGAGAAGTCGTTCATTCGCCAAAACAGCATCCCTTATGATGACCAAGGTAGAATGCAGTACAATGATAATGGAGAATTCGGATTGGTGTTTGGTGAAAAAACTGAAAATATGGAAAAAATAGGGAACCTCAATGGATTGGCTGAGTAAGCACATTAATTCAATCATGATAGCAAGTTCTCTGTTCAGAGCAGTGAGTATAGAATGTAATAGAGCTGGCTTGCTCATAGCTGAATGCAGAGTGGGAGCATTCTTGACCCCCCCAACTCAGTGGTAGGGAACCGCAGAGAGGGTACTCTACTCTCTGGTAGCGTACAGCTATTAATATATAGCCGTCTCAAGGCTCTATATTGCAAGCGTTACGTGAATTGTCCATATCTCTAGCAGTAATGTGAACATTGAAATGTAAATTCATCTTGATGACTTTCTCATTATTTTATTACCTAGAATTGAAGTCATATACAGTTCCATCGTTAGTGCCACTTGTTATCCATGTTATCCATGTGCAAACCAAAATAGTATAAAATTGCATATACTTGAAATATTATTCACTCTATGAAGGAATAATATTATTGACGAAGATGTTCAGGTGTTTGAAAATAGAATTTTAATGTCAATTATTTATACATATTAGAGAAATCTTAACAGTCTCCTAATCCTCTTGACAACATGATATGAAAACAAAGTTTTTTACATTATTTATATCTGCATTTATACTTCCATTCTATTCTATGGACAATTAATTATGCAAGCATTCAACGAAAAAAAAACTGTTGATAGAATTTGTAGTACATGGTGAGACCTTTCCATTGATTACAATATAATATGTACTTCGTGGTCACAGAACAACATACTTATTCTTCGAAGAGCCGAAATAATAATATCATAATTACTAAAAACGGTGAAGGTGGGTTTAACGCTCAAGCCACTTGCACAAGCCAATTTGTGCAAATGAGCGAGATGAAATTATTCTGTTCACACGCTCAGTTCGGTTTGTGCAATCAGGTTTGTGAGTTCCACCTGAGTTTTCTGCTTCCATTAAACCATACTATTTATTGGGTACGCGCCACCTTAGTCCTCCGACAGACCCAGAACCTGACAGGAGTGGAGAGCGACTATCTCATCCATCGACACCGTACGCCAGCGACAGGGAAAGTCTGTTTTAAAAGAGTCTCGAATTGGCGTGTGTGTTAGGCGCCAAAATCGGACACTTTTACATCTGTACAGAAACGACAAAGTCAGACTCATCGAAATATATGGTTTATAGACAACTCTGAATGAATTCAAATCTTCAATTATGAGAAATTATCCTACTATAAAAATTGTGAATACTATTATATTTCATGTATAGTAACTGAGAAATTCCTCATTATAGTTCCTATAAGTGCCAAAACGTATCTTTCTTGTCAATGTACTCATTTCAACAATTCTACATTTGAAAAATGTTCATGATGCAATAAAATAGGTGGTGAATTATTGAGATATAAGTGTGATGTCAATAAAATGAAAAGTTTTAATTTTTTAGTTTTCCAATCTAGTATTGTGTATGCCCAATTTTATACTTGTGGAAATACCTCTACCATTTCGGTCGGTGGAGCGGCGAGGTGGGGCACGCAAGAGAGAGGATGGAAGGTCCGTGCACTACGATCGCAGCGCGGCAAGACGCCGTTCCTCGTCAAGTTCAGAGACTCTTCGGGATCCGCGCCGCGGTCCAAGTGCATGGAGGTACACTTGATCATATGTATTTAATTCGAGATCAAAAATTCTCCGTGCCACTCCACCGACCTAGTGCACGTTCTACTTTAAGGTACAAATATTTTTAATAATGGTAATAAATAGTAAAAAATGGATACTAAATATTGGCATCATTAGTTTGTTGAAATTCAGACATAGACGCGCCGCGCCGCGCCGCGTCGCGCCGCTCCACCTTCGTAGTGCACGCTCTACTTGAAGGTGCAAATGTTTTTAATGGTGGTACTGAATAGTACGAAATAGGTGCTAAATATTGGCATAATTATTTTGTTGAAATTCAGACATAGCCGGGCCAGTGACATGCCCATGTGCAGAGGTCATTGACCCCTGCTATTACATGCAATAACTCTGTAACCTTTGAGAAAAGAATATTTTTATTGTTGATACTAAATAGTACGAAATAGGTACTAAATATTGGCATAATTGGATTGATGAAATTCAGACATAGTTGGGCTGAGAGGTCATTGACCCTAACTATTTTCATGCAATAACTCTGTAACCTTTGAGATGAAAAATTTTTTATTGTAGGTACTAAATAGTACTAAATGGGAACTAGATATTGGCATAATTAGTTTGATGAAATTCAGACATAGCCGGGCTGAGAGGTCACAGACATTTGCCACATTCATGCTGTATTTCCTCTGTTACCTTTGAGGTGAAATTTTTTTTATTGAAGGTACCAAATAGTACGAAATAGGTACTATATAATGGCATAATTGGATTCATGAAATTCAGACATAGCCGGGCTGAGAGGTCATTGACCCTAACTATTTTCATGCAATAACTCTGTAACCTTTGAGATAAAAAATTTTTTATTGTAGGTACTAAATAGTACTAAATTGGAACTAAATATTGGCATAGTTAGATTGGTGAAATTCAGACATAGCCGGGCTGAGAGGTCATTGACCCTAACTATTTTCATGCTGTATTTCCGCCAACTTTAAGGTACAAATTTTTCCATTAGAGGTACTAAATAGTACTAAATAGGTACTAAATATTGGTGCACAGCTTGAGTTCAAATTTGAAGATAGCCGGGCAACCATGTCTCTGGCCCGGCACTTTAGAAAAATCAATAACTCAGTTAGGGGTGAGGTACAAATTTTTTCATTGGAGGTACTAAATAGTACGAAATAGGTACTAAATATTGACATGGTTAGTATGTTGAGATTCGATCATAGCCGGGCCAACGACATGCACGTTCAAACAATGCATCTGTTGATGTAGCACTTTTTGCTGGATACGCAGATGAGTAGAGCGCATGGCCTTGAGCAAAGTCTGTGTGACGTAAGTGGATGTTCGTACGAAAGCTGTGAATGGGAGAGTGTGTGTGTGAGAACTTTGAATTTTGAGCGGCAAGCTGAAGGAGGACAGGCAGCGCCATCTAGCTTGGGATGGCAGGAACTACGTGGAGCTTCGGCTCCGGGTAACAGCCAAAATTAAAACCTATTCCCCCTATACCATGGGTTATCTCCTTACTTATCCTTCATCTATGGTATTAAGCAGTGAGCTGGGGGGTCAAGCACGCTCCAATCTACGGGAAGGCTGCTCTATTACATTCAATACTCACTGACTATACTATCAATGGTGCAATAGACTTGATGAATTGACAATCATATTCATTTACAAACACTTTTTTTCCATTGTTCATGACTTATGTACTGCTTATGTATGTTTTTTACTACACTTTTCAGCACCAGCTTGATTCTGAATTTGATTTGATTTCAATGATACCTTATTAATATATAGGTCTACAATATGAATTATCTTGTTCAGTATTGAAATTCTCGATAATACAATTATAGAATAAAAGCCATTCCACACAGCACGTGGCGTGCGTGGCTGGACGCACGCTAGCTACTTTCCAAAACATCGCTTCCCAGCTAATCAAATGAAGCAATTCACATAGCAGCCACGGCCACGCGGCAACGCTTGCTATACTAGCCAAGCGTGGCTACCGTTCGCTCTCTGAGCGATCTTTTCAAACGTGTCCGGCCACGTTTTGGTCCGAGCATGCGCAGAACGTATACAAGATGTATACTATCGTATAGAACGTATACTATCATTGTCAGCCTCAAGGTCGCGCATTAAATGATGGAATTCGCCATAGGTCTTCCTTTTTTTATTGATTGGATGTACCCACTGGTCCCGTGCTGTCACCGAATACAATAAAACCAGCTCATTATCACTGCTACTGCTGCTGCTGGAGTCATCAAACCAAGGCACAAGAAAATCCAGATTCACACCACGGGACCGTCGGAGTTGACATCTTCCTGCATACTGACGGGAAACGTGGCCGGTATAGCATCGCAACAGTCGTGGCGGTGTGAATTGGCATGTGGCTAGCGTGGCCGGCGTGGCGTGCGTCCAGCCACGCACACCACGTGCTGTGTGGAATGGCCTTAAATGTTTTATTATAGCTGTAGCTCCATGTCCAACTTATTTCAAAGGTACTGCCAAGTATAGTATTGAAGGTTTTTATTGTTTTATTATAGCTTTAGCTCCATGTGCAACTTATTTCAAAGGCACTGCCAAGTATATTATTGAAGGTTTTTATTGGGATTAATAAAATTAATTATTAATTAGAAATAATGAGAATTTACTGCGATTGGTCAAAGAATAACAGAGAAATTAATTTTTTTTTAGTACTGCATGCATGATCACTTTTCACCATATAAACATCAATATTGAATTTCCATTCCCAATTAATAGTATTTAAGACTAGCAGGATACCCGTGCTTCGAAAAGGTCTGTTTTAAAACTTGACAAACTGAAAACTTTACGTAATGGAATCTAGAAGAATTGAAAATAGGCCCATAAGAATTCTCGGTTGATTAACAATTCATATGCAGCATTTCAAGTAAATCAGTCCAGTGGTTCAGACGTGATGAGGCGTCGAACATCATTTTCCTATCCTTTACACGTGTATACATGTTTAAGCCAGTCCTTTCCCCTATTATAGTATAGAAGAAGATAGATAGATGAATAATACATCCATCTATCAATCATCTTCTATACTATAATATAGGAAATGAATGAGAATGAATGTTGAAGGGTTTGAGATATCAATGTGCGGTTTTTACGATACCTTTTCTCTGGAAATCCTGTATCTGAAACATGTATCATATAAACACCTTCCAGTTAAAAAAAAAGTTGGATTTAAAATGACGGAAAAAAATTCGGTGTGACGGAAAATCTGTTTTTATCATTCGAAAAGGATCCCCAATCATAACTTACTATCTTCTAATTTCCCTTTCAAGAGAAATGTTCGGCTACTTCCATACAACAACTGGAAGCATGACAAATAATTGTTAACTTGACAAACTGAAAACTTCATGTAATCAAATCTTGAAGAATTCAAGATAGGTCTATAACCATTCTCGGTTAAGCAAGAATCCATATGCAAAATTTCAAGTTAATCAGTCCAGTAGTTCAGACGTGATGATGTGTCGAACATAATTCTTCTATACTTTACACCTGAATATGTGTATGATCCTGTTCTTTTTTTGTTATAGTTGTAACGTCGTTTTGGGGTTACATATAGAATATATGGCCCACGTTGATTGTGACATGTTTATGTAAAGACGTATTTGACTTACATGTGCCCAGCTGGCAGTCTGTCGGTAGAGCATGTGAAATTTGAATATTTTTGATATTTTGTCACCTGTTGAAATGAAGATACCTTATGGTTCTTACCAGCTCTTTAAGGAGCTTATACCAAATTCCACTATCAATTGTTGCAAACTGCTGCTGCTTTGTCGATCAGCAATCTTTACTGCTACATTGACTGGCTCCACAATCATTATTGATGTTTAGGAGGTTGTAATACTGCCTCGACTTAATACTTTGACCCTGTATTTCAATCAGCAATTCGATTTCATTGATTGGGTTGAACCATTCAAATAAATCTTGAGAACGTATTATTTCTGAAGATTCAATGATCGATACTATATATCGCTGATTTATCAAACTTATTCGATAAAGAATACAGTTGGTTGATAATTCTATTGATTTTTCAATAATGATAATACAAAATACTAGTACAAGATTGGCCATGCATGAAGACAGGATTAAAAATGGAAAGAACACCATTCAATCAATAAATATAATTATATAATTACTAGCTGGCCCGGCGAACTTCGTACCGCCAAACAGTTAATGCATCTCATGACAAACTTTAGCTGGATACACACCTAAGGAGGCGCGATGCGGCATTTTGCATCCAGGTGCTTCTTTCTTATTTGTTTGAATGGAAGAACTCACACTCACTGATTCGGACATGGCATGTAACAGTGTGATAAGGCAATCTCCATAAGATTAACACTTTGTATCACCAAGCCGCGCCTCCTCAGGTGTGCTTAGTCTTTGCTTAATCTGATGTACTATATTTTTATGAAAATTATCCATCAATCAGTATTTCATATCTCAATAAGGACTTCCTATGTGCTAGTTGTGCAGCAGTTTGCATTTTAGATATAGTTAAATGCACCTTGCTGGGGAATTGAATGGTATATCTCCTTGCTGCTGATTTTCCCGTGCATATTCTAAATTTCCAGCATTCCGAGTTCTACGACCCAAGTTTTGACGTCGTTCGCACCGCGGCACTATTTCATCTCATCTATTCATAGACAATAGATTCAATGCAGGTGAAAACAACAGGCATTCGCCCAAAACTGCTTTTAACGTTAATTTGGGATACACGGTCTAGAGGTTATGTAAATAATAACTTAATTCACACACTATTTTGAGTCCAAAAAATGTATGTACTATAATATTTCTGGATTTATCAAATTAATTAATTTCAAAATATAAATACAAAACCAAAATCTTCCTTCACAATCACAAAAAATATTTAAAATTTCACTTAAATCCACAAATTATACTCATGTTGAAATTATTATTATATTGGAATTGCAATTTTGTGAATCAGTAGAAAGAAAGAAAATGGAAAAACAGATCTACCGACGGCTGTTGGATGACGCGATGATTATAACAGCTGATTTTTATTTCTGTGTGAGGCCAGCTCACAAATCTTCTCCCATAAGGATTACATGTGAACTTTGAAGGACCGTAGGAAAGAGTCCTGAAGTCGGATTATAAATTTGATAGACCAAAAACAATCCTTGCTGATGCGGATTTTATATCATGCTAAAATTTCAACTCAATCGGTGCAGTACTTTTGGAGTTTTTGAAGTGTACACAAACCAACATAACATTTTTATATAATATATAGATAATGGAATCAACAGGCAAAAAATAATATATGAAACAATACATGCAAACACAATATGAGAAAGTAAACAAGAAAAATATCACAGTTGGCTCAATTGAAACTCTTATTCTGTTCAATAGCATCAACTGATAACTTTCATGATTTTTATATCAGCATGCATTCTACAGATTTCTATAGCTCAATTATTCGACTCGCTCCTGCTTATCGGATTAGAATTCCATAATTCAATATTCCAATAATACTAGATACTTTAAATATAAAATCTCAGGGTTCAGCTGTCAGTGGAAATTAGATAAAGAATAAGAATAAGAATAAGAATATTTTTATTGCCGTTAAACAAACTTAATTGCAATAGGCTACGTCAAAAATACAGTCAGTTTTTTAAAAATACTATGTATACATATAATTAAATATTCTTAATAATACAATAAATAATATAATACTACTATAATAATACCTATAATGAAATACAGTCTAATTCTTTAAAGATTATTATTTTTGAATTGTATTTGTGTCAGATACTAGGTATTCATTTATATTATAAAAAGGGTGGTTCTTCAACCATCTTTTTAAAACATGTTTAAAAGATTTTTCCGGCAGATTCCGCACCCATAGAGGAAGTTTATTGAACATCAGTCGTCTCTGATAAAGATGACTCTTGTGAGTTTTTGATAATCTAATTTGAGGAATAGCAAGATCTGATCGATTTCTAGTGTTATATGAGTGTCCAATACTGTCATACTTATAGAGATTATTTTTTACTTGCATTAAATTGTTATAGATGTATAATGTTGGCACTGTCATGATTTGAAATTTTACAAAACTGTCTCTACATGATTCTCTTGGCTGAAGATTGTCAATAATTCTTATTACTTTCTTTTGAAGAATGAGTACCTTTGTGGCAGTGCTACTATTTCCCCAGAGTATAACTCCATATGCTAACAAGGAGTGAAATAGACCAAAATAGGCTGTTGAAAGTACATCTGAACTTACACAGTATTTCAATTTTCTCAAAAGATATGTCACTCTAGACAGTTTTCTGCACAACATATTCACTTGCTCCCTCCATGTTAATTTACTATCAATATAAAGACCTAGGAGCTTAACAGCTTGATTTTCATTTTCATTATTCAATGAGAAATATATTAGTTTCGTCTTATCATCATTAATCACAAGTTTATTCGCTTCAAGCCAGGTTTTGGATACTTGTATACATTCTAATAGCTTTGTCTTAACATCTGACATATTCTTATGAGAGCACATTAATGTAGTATCGTCTGCATACAGTATAGGCAAGCCTAATGGGATCACACCACAGTGAATGTCATTAATAAATATTAGGAAGAGAAAGGGTCCAAGGATTGAACCTTGAGGAACGCCTGATTTCACATCCAAAATTTCCGATTTTCTATTATTAACAATTACAACTTGTTTCCTATTCAAATATGATTCAATCAGATCTAGTTCCTTTCCAACAATTCCATAAAACTGCAATTTCGTTTTCAAGATACTATGAGAGATACAGTCAAATGCTTTTCGCAAGTCTGATAAGCCTACACCTGTAATCAATCTGTCTTCAAAAGACTCTAAGATCCTATTTATAATAGTCTCGACAGCCATTATTGTATTATGAGCAGGCCTGTAAGCATACTGATGACAATATAGAATATTATTACAATCAAATTATGCATACATTTGATCAAACATAACAGATTCAATAATCTTACCAATAATAGGGACAATGGCTATAGGGCGGTAACTGTCGGGCTGTGTCTTATCGCCTATTTTATACACAGGACAAATCTTACTCAACTTGAGACAATTAGGAAAAGTAGCTTCAGAGAGAACAAAGTTTATTAAAAAGGTAAGTGGCGTGAGTATACCAGTAATAATGTTTTTTAATATTGAACTACTAAGTCCATAGACATCACCAGCATGTGAGGAACTTAGATTTTTCACACTATCCAGAACTATTTTAGAGCTCACCTTCTTTCATTTAAAACTATTTTGAAGTTCAATTGGCATGACAAACTTATCAAGTAACACTACTGGGTCTTTCTCTGGAATGTGAACATTATTGACTTTATCAGATACATTAATAAAATAATTGTTTAGAACATCAACTGATACTGGTATTTCTTGCTTGGTTTTATTTTTACATGATTCTGTTTTTATGATATTCCAAGCTGTTTTGCATTTATTTTTTGAATTTCGAATACAATTATCATTAGCTTTAATTTTAGATTTTGCAATAGTTTTTTTATAATCTTTTTTGAATGCTATGTATCGCTGCCTATCATCCTCATCACTGCTTGATTTCCAGTTGTTATATAAGATCAATAACATAACTCTCATATTAGCAATAGTTTCATTAAACCACGCATTTTTTGTTTATTTTGTGGCTCACCACCGGACAACAGCCATTGAAATTGTTCACTATCATATCCATGAATTTTTCGAAAGCATCATTGACATTCTCTATACAATACAAAGGCTTCCAGTCAACATTCCTGAGACTCTTCTCCAGTTCATGTAATTTAAAATCATTTATTATTCTCTTAGTTTCAATTGATTTACCAGTTTTTGGTTCATTTTCTGTAATGGGAAAATCTAACCATATTCCAGCGTGGTCGGACAATACGCCCTCCTCCAACATACTGACTTTATAAGAGCCAGGCTGTAGATTCGCCGCAATATTGTCCAAACACGCCTTACCTCTTGTAGGCAAATTATTTACACAGACCAAATCAAAAGTTCTGAGAAGGTTCAAAAAATCTCGACTTTCAGCCCTTGCATTGTCCAAAATATTTACATTGAAATCACCTGTTAGAAAGATATATTTGAATTTTTTATTAATGATAAAGTTCATGAGATTCTCTAGACTGTAGAAAAATTCTCTGACGTCACTATCGGGTGTTCTATAAATATTAATCACAACTATACTTAGTTCAGTCAATTTTACTGCTGATGCTTCACAAACAAAATCCCTACCGTAAGCAGTGAGATCAATGGTTTCAAATTTGTTTCCCTTCTTCACATAGATTGCCGATCCACCATGCGACCTAGGCGGCTCTCTACAGTAGAAACTCCCGAGACTAAAATTCTCTGGTACATAAAAACCTATTTCGTCATTTGTCGTCCAGTGCTCACATACGCATACAATATCTGCTGCTTTGGTGAGTAGATTAGCCTCCAGTATACCCAATTTATTTCTTATCGATTGAGCATTTGTGAGAAAAATAGTTAAATCCATAACACGCCGGTTGTTTTTCCGTTTATTTAATTTTGCAGTCACCTGAGAGTTTGAAACTTTATTGTCCAAAGGTACATACTCGAGACATCTTTGATTCCTACCGCCATCTATTGAGACTTCAGAGACATGTCGATATCCGTACTTCTTTCTAAAAAAGAGTACTTTCCTCAAAAATAGCTGGAGAACAGCAAGCATTGAGATTAGGTTTATCCAATAGCACTTCCGTTCTTAACGATGCGAGATCGGCACCAAATAAGTCTCTCACATATCTCGCAAGCCGTTTGACCATGATCCTCTTCCCTCGTCGGTTGAGATGAAGCCCATGCCTCGTAAAGTGGAATCTTTTCAGGAACGTGTTTATATCCATGAAGTGAATGTTGAGTCCTTCTGTATAGTTTTTCACCGCTCTTGATAGGTAGGCGTTGGCGTAGCTGATATTCTCATTGAGGGCAGGATCGTCGTACCTGTAGGGCACACTGCATACCAGGATATTAGTTTTTAGATCCACATTAGTAAGAGATCGCATTGCTTGGTCCAATGTCAGTTGAAAAGGTTCGTTACGATGGAGGTCATTTGAACCCGCCGATAAAATGACACAGTCATCTTCTGTAAAATCTTTGACTATGTCGAGACCTTGCTGAATAACGTGCTTCAACTTTGCACTAGCTTTAGTACTTACTAAAACTTCCAATACATCTCCAAATTCACTCGTAAAATTACAGAATTGCTTTCCCTGACTATCTGCTAGAATTGTGACTCTTTTTTTCTTTTTGGAAGTAAGCTCGCCACCGTTATAATGAGTCTTTGGTTTCCTTTGAGTTGAGGGGGGTTGATGAACCTGAGCTATCACCTGTATTTTTTGTGGTATCAAAGGTGACGATGTATTTGAAGAGAGCACCGAAAATCGGTTTACTGTTTCTATGGATCTGACCTGTCTGTGTTCATTTCTTAGTTTAATCGTTTTTCTAGGTGTAACAAAGTCCGTAAACTCAATAGAATTTCGCTCCGAATTTAGTTTTTCTCTGTTGAGAATACTATTTTGCTCAGCTTGAATTATGTCTATGATAGCATTCTTACTCTTCAACTCTTCATTCAAAGCAAGCCTGGATGCCTCCAGACATTTAATTCGAGATTTAAGGAAATTTATTTCCTCCTCTGCTTTCTCCTCATTGATTAATGAATCCTCGAAACATGCTCTTCTCCTATTTCTTTCATCACTCACGAGCTTAGATAATTGTTTATTTTCCTCTGCTATCTCTGTCAGATTGTTTCTCAGCTCATAGTTGTCCGTTAAAGCATTGTCCAGTTTATTTAGCACTCCGATTATATCCGGAATCAAGTCAATAATTGCGTCATTTGAGTATTTTTCGGCAATGTAAGAGAGTGTTCCCCTAGTACTCACAGCCAATTCAACTACATCATCATTAACGAGGCCACCGTTTAAATTATCCAGGTCAGATTTAACATCGCGAATTAAGTTCTCGTGTTTTCGCCGGGTCATACGTTTATTCATTTCTGATAGGGGCGTATAAGGTATGTTATGAGAGAGTACAGCTATAAAGGAAGAGCAGAAAGGAAATCGGATATTGCCAAGAGAGCTATCGAGGCTGGAAGCAAAGGAAGCTCCTGAATATGGATAGGTCAATAATATTTGTTAGATTTAAAACTGCCGCTTGATTGAAAGCGAAAAGTTGACCAATGATAGAAGAGGCCGGTGTCAACTATCAATGCGTTGTCATAGCAACTGAAGGACGCTATAGTTCTGTTAAGGTGTTGACGTTGAGGTTCTTGTTTACGTCCGACGGTAGATCTTGTCTTAGTATGAAAAAGAAGATAAGGAGAGTGACGTTGTAAGATTGATTAATCAGTCAGCTGGTTAGCCCTCACAATAACAGAATAACGGACCAGGAGATGATACTGCTCTGAATTGTTCCGAAATTCGAAACACAGCTGACAGCGATTTCAAGAATGAACCATACAACACTTAATAATTTAACCTCACAAATGTGTCACCCTAGAGGTTGTAACGTTTCTATTGTAAATTACTCACTTCTTCAGACACTTCCTAGGTATGTAATCGTTGCACAGATATGTAATGTAACAGAACTGAGTGAATCAATAACTTATCGAATTCAATTTACACTAATTTTTAACATAATTGAGCAGAGCTAAACACAAGTTAAAATTTATGTTATGGTGTTCCTTGTTCCTCCTAAATGATTTATCTTATGAGCTTCTATAATTCTTATTATAGAACAATACTGATACTTGAATACATTAACTGAGCATATTTAATAATTTCAAATAGTGATATGTAATTTAACATTTAGTTCTCATATGTATTCTAAATATGACTTCTCCCTTATTTATACTACTTGCGCAAAAATGTTTAAATCAAGCTTGATTTTTTAAGTAAAGCCTTCTAGCTTTAAGTAAAAACGTTTCAAGTAAACGAGCTAGCTTTATGAAAATTCTATCAATTCGTTGCACTGAGAGCCCTCTCAAAAAATTATATTCTGTAACTCACGTGCGTAGATTTTTCACAAATTTTAAAGATGTGGCATTGATTCGCCTTGTGTGTCCTATGCCTTTCTGGTGGGCTGCTGTCGTCCTCTCAAATTGGGATATTTACATTAATAACTCACATCATAGAGCGACTTCACTGAGTTAGTTTTATTACTTATTAGAAGTTTTTTGATACTTAAACTTTGGCAATAAATAAAAATTGATTTTTATAAGGGAATCAGTCTATTGCTCTCGTGATGGTTGGCGTCTTGGTCGGTCTCTGGCAAGAAAGTGGGCAGTTATAGTCTTCCCCTATTCTCTTCCATCGATACTTCCAATTCTGAATTTGCATAAAATTTAAATATATTTTCATATTGGTGGATTTCGAATAATCCGCGATGACGAAATTTAATACTGTCAAGTAGTCCACAGTACGAGAGCATATTACTATATTAGACACAAATATGTTCTATCCTTAACTTTCATTTTATTCTAATTACAGTGTCTCATGCATTCTATAACAATTACAAATTTTTATAATTTTAATAAAGACCATGTGAAGATTTTGATTCAAATATTTTTTATCGCCGAGCAAATACTGTACTCTGATTGGTAAACAATCAGATTAGGCTCAAGTGTACAGAACGTATCAATGCGCATAGAAAAATTAGATTCTACTTCCCTTTTTTTTATTATGTTTCTATGTTTTTTATTTGTTCACGTTGTGAAACTGACTCGACCTGAGGGTCCTTTAAAACTCAATTTGATAAATTGGAATGGACTCAACGGTTTTTTTTAGCATTTGTCCCTGGACAGCAATTATCCGGTAGAGCATCAGTCTTTTGTCCGTCAGCCTTTCTCACGCATACGCACTAAACCGTTTATTCACTTCAATCAACCGCACACTTCCACCGATTGCGAGCGAGTCTGGGAGAAGTCTAGAGAAGAGTGAACGAAATCAGCCAAGCTCCTTCCAAGTTGCTGTGAGAGAGTATTCTGCATGCTATAATATATACAGAACCGAATGCTACTCAGATGCAATTATTTTGCTAGCGAGTATCTGATTAGATTGTAGATGTTCAGCTTGACCATTATTGATATTGCCGACAAGCATTGTTTACAGAGAACCTAACCTCAAATTCATACAATATTATTATTTTATTGAATAATTGAGAGAACGATTTTCATTTCAAATTGTTAGCCATAATCTTAGCCTTTCTAGTCGTTATCGTCTTATCTTCGACTGGTGACAGATATTTTTGTTTTTCTGACTGATACCTGATAATTCATTTCAATTAATAGAGTTTTTATTGGTATCAAAATGTACCATCAGATAGTATAGAAGATGATAGATTGTTATTTTACTAAAAATAACCTACTAAGTTGAGTAGGTTCCCTTTCAGAGGGAGTTTTGACAACCCACAAAACTCATTTTTCATTTGAAGATTTAACGAATTATTCAAAGAATAATTAACTGCATGCGTTTTCATATTGCCGATACAGCATTGATGAAACTGTAGATGTTTATTCAAGGTGCTTTCTCGTTTGTGCGTGAATTTCCTCAGTCGACGACAGCAAGCATTGTTGGCATTCATATTGTCCAAATTTCAAGTGTGCTAAAATAGCTGATCACAAAACTTTTCATTATTTGACTTTATTTCAAAAGAATTTATCTTTTCTAATAATATCAACATATTGCCATTCAAACGTATAAAAAAGTATAAGCTCAACCTGCCTCATCGAACCATAAATGAACATAATCTTTCAGGTTATGTAGACAAATTGAAATCTACCCAATCTGAGAATCTCTCCCTGTCGTGGTCGACGACGGCATCTAGGCACAAACGAAAACCCAGTTTTAGCACTTTGTCTCAAAAAACTGTTCTTGCTTAAAAATTAATAATTCATGCCACGTTTGGGCCTAAACATTGCATCAGGAAAACGAAGTTTCAAAACTTTGTTTTTTCTAAACAGATGTTCTTGAGATAATTTCTTTCATGCAGCTGTTTCACATTCACCATCTTCTTCTCTATATCTTCTTCTCTATACTTATAAAAGGCTAAGCCCCGACAGACTGAAATCACACCACAGCCCAAACTTCTGAGCCTAAAGACTTGAAATTTGACACGATTGTTTATGGTAGCCTGAAAACATCCACTAAGAAGGGATTTTCAGAAATTTGCCCCCTTGAGGGAGCTGGGGCCCCCTCAAATTTTTGTACTTTTTAACCGCTCATTGCACAGCAAAGTCATGAGGAACTTTTTTGTTCAGCTACGAAAAAAAATTAGATCTATGCAGGAAAGTTTCGATTAGGAGCACAGGGGGGTCCAGGAGAGGGCATTTTTCGAAAATTTTGATGTAAAATCACACTACAGCTCAAACTAATTGTCCTACAGACTTGAAACTTTGCACAAATATTCTTCAAACATGCTAGACGCGCACTAAGAACGGATTTTGAGATATTTTGCCTCCAAGGGTCTCAAAGGATGAAAAAGGATCCTATTAAGTAAAGTTATGAACATGGTAAGGTGAGTGCCATATGGAAATGAGATAATTTATTTATTGACATGTGATATTCTAACATATGTTGTAATCATTGGGAATTAGAAAATGATATTCATGATAGAAATTCAAAAAAGAACATCTGTTCTATTATTGCTTTCTACCTGATTCCACTCAACCTCAATAATATTGTTCTGATAATTGATAAATATGTTTAATAATATTATTATTATTATTATTATTGATATAATAAAAGTATTGTTTTAATAATTAATTATTATCATTAATATAATAATAGTATTGTTTTGGTAATCAATAAATATTTTTATTTTCACAAACTCTGTATAATTTATAGTGGTGAATGTGAAACAGCTGCATCAAACAAATTATCTCAAAAACATATGTTTAGGAAAACCATAGTTTTGAACTTAGTTTTCCTGATGTAATGTATAAGCCTACACGTGGCATGTATTATTAATTTGATACTGCTAAATAAATGTCTACAGTTTTATCAATGCTGTATTGGCAATATGATAACGCATGCAAATAATATGTCTTTAAATAAAGGTGTTGATATCTACATGATAATTATTCTCTACCATTTTCATTTAATTAAAATTTCAAAATTATTCAACATTTGATAGAATGATTGACTCACTGTACAGTCAGTCGAAAATTTTAATATTGAAATGAGGGGTATATTGGCAAGCTGAACAAAAAAGTAAGGTCCTATGCACCTTTTTGATATTATTTCTTCAAATGAAAAATGAGTTTTGTGGGTTGTCAAAACTCCCCCTGAAAGAGAACTATTCATTTTATCCTATATTTCAGTAAAATAACAATGATTTCTGCATTGAATAACATCTATCTTGCCAACAAGAATCGAACTCTTTTTGAATTTAGATATGACCTACACTTTCGATTTATATAATTCTATTAATAAATTCATGAAAATTGAAGTACTTTTTTCAGTTAGTTTTGAAATTGATTATCAATAGAGAAAATGATTATAATTTTATCAATACGAATGGTTATTCATATTATAGTAGTCGGGGTCACTGCATTAAAAAATTTTTATTCTGTACGGTAGCTGTTAAATTTCATACATTGATTGTCCAGAATGTATCCAGTGTCCATAATGGAAGTAATTGAACTACTCAAAATTAATGGCTTACTGGTCCCTCATAGATTTATAGTATTCCTGGTGATTGAGCCTGTCTTTTTCAGCGTTGTCTATTAATAATAATGCTAAATTTACAACTAGCTTACCCAGCGAACTTCATACCGCCAATGTATCTCATGTTACACTTGACTTTATTTGGTGAATCATGAAGTTTATCTGACAATCAACATGTTCATTTACATCTCAATACGAACTTCCTATGTGCTTTGTCATGCAGCATCCATTATTCCGAAAAAATTATTCTTCTCAATCAATTGGAAATATCTATCAGTAAAGTTTTCAATTAAAAAAAAGGGTTATATCAGTGTTTCAAAGAAAAATATTCAATGTTTTCATAGCTGTAGATTGTCGATATATGGTCCAGGAAATATGCGATGTACGATGAATAACACAGAATTCCATATTGTTTCCATTTTAGGATGAATATAAGCTAAGCTAAATTCAAAAAATTGTAAATTATTCTTTCATTCTTCAGTAATTAATGAATGCAATATGAACACTATACAATATATATATATATATATATATATATATATATATAATATATATATATATATATATATATATATATACTCTCTTTCATTAGGTGAAGAATTTTTTTCAACATTTTCCAGTTTCTCAATGATAGAGGAGTGATAATTATTTGTATAAGTCTTCTAAGGAACCATTATCAACAGCTGGTACCAATCAACTACACTTCAACTCCAAACTACCGTTTCAATACCAGTACACAATAATTTATCACAGGGTGATATGTTTATTACAGCTCGTAACTTTAGATGCTAAATCATATTATCACAATATGATCTTGAATCATGATCATCTTTTCGTTCTTCAGTAGCCGCTCGGCCGAAAATTTCGAAAACATATGTCTGTAAAATAGATTAATAAATAATTATTATTAGCCCCCCTATTAAAATTTCTGTTCAGAAACCATCCCAAATATTCACACAACATATTCCCAAAGTTTCATGCCGTTATGTCGAGTAGTTTTCAAGTCTACAGGGAACAAACATTCAAACAAACACATAAACAGACATTCATTTTTCTATAAATAGATTTCCATTCGGCTCAAACAAAAGCCTCTCTAAATGAAGGTAGAATGATAAGGATTCAGTTCTGTTGTTTTAACATTTTTTCAGATCACTTTCAAAAATGTCATGTCTTACTTGACTTAGTTCCTGTCGCTCCTTGAGGAGCATAGGGCTTCCGAGAATGTCCTCCATCCAACTCTGTCGCGTGCTAACGCCTTCACCTCCAACCACGTTTTGCCGGCTTTCCCAATTTCTGTCTGGATGGTACGCTTCCACGTGATTTTTGGGCGTCCTCTTGCACGGTGTCCTTGAGGATTCCAGTCCAATGCGTCTTTTTCAATGGCACCTTCTTCCTTGCGCAACGTGTGCCCAATCCATCTCCATTTCCTTCTTTTTATCTGCATTTGGATTGGATCCTGACAGGTAGACTCCCATAGTGCTTCGTAAAAATTTCATGTAGTACATACTATTGTGTTCGAGACACTTCCGGCGCTATCATAGTTTCACCACTATTCTATTCCACAGTCCTGTCTCTTGCAGTCGTTAACTATATCTATAATAATTATATAAAGTAAAGAGCTGGCTTATGCACGTACGGGATAGGAAAATTATGTTTGACGCATCATCACGTCTGAACTACTGGACTAAATAACTTGAAATTTTGCTTATAGACTCTTAATTAACCAAGGATGGTTATAGGCCTATTCTCAATTCTTAAAATTTCATTACGTCAAGCTTTCATTTTGTCAAGTATTAAAATAGATCCTTGCGAAGCACGGGTTCTTGCTAGTATTATTATACAGAGTTTGTGAGAATGAAAATATTAATTATCAGAACAATACTATTATTTAATTTATAATGAAAATTTTAACATTATTATTAGAAATATTCATCAATTATCAAAACAATATTGTATCAGGTAGGAAGCAATGATAGAAACAGATTTTTTTTTTATTTTGACCATATATTTTATGAATTTTTTATTTTTTAATGAAATCATAATTATGTACCATTAATGAAATTTGAACATTAATTATGAAAAATATAGAAGGAAAATCGGAATTTGGGCTTTAAGGAGCACGAGATTGATAATATTAGAATCTATGTGCAAAATTTGGAGATCTAAATCATTCCCGTTTTTCCGGTATGAAATCCACAAGTTGACATGTTTCGATGCGAACAAATGAACAAACAAACACACAAACAAACACAAACCTACTCTCTCTTATTATATAGAAGACTAGCAAGAACCCGTGCTTCGCAAGGATTTTATTTTGAAACTTGACAAAATGAAAACTTGACGTAATGAAATTTTGAAGAATTAAGAATAGGCCTATAACCATCCTTGGTTAATTAAGAATCTATAAAAAAATTCAAGTTAATTAGTTCAGTAGTTCAGACTTGATGATGCGTCAAACATAATTTTCCTATCCCGTACGTGTATAAGCCAGCTCTTTACTTTATATAATTATTATAGATATAGTTAACGTCTGCAAGAGATAGGACTGTGGAACAGAATAATGGTGAAACTATGATAGCGCCAGAAGTGTCTCAAACACAATAGTAGGTACTACATGAACTTTTTGAAAGTGATTTGAAAAAATGTTAAAACAACAGAACTGAATCCTTATCATTCTACCTTCATTTAGAGATGCTTTTGTTTGAGCCGAATGGAAATCTATTCATAAAAAAATGAATGTCTGTTTGTGTGTTTGTTTGTATGTTTGTTTGTTCCCTGTAGACTTGAAAACTACTTGACATAACGGCATGAACTTTGGGAATATGTTGTGCGAATATTGGGGATGGTTTCTGAACAGGAATTTTGATAGGGGGGCTAATAATAATTATTATTAGCCCCCCTATTAAAATTTCTGTTCAGAAACCATCCCAAATATTCACACAACATATTCCCAAAGTTTCATGCCGTTATGTCGAGTAGTTTTCAAGTCTACAGGGAACAAACATTCAAACAAACACATAAACAGACATTCATTTTTCTATAAATAGATTTCCATTCGGCTCAAACAAAAGCCTCTCTAAATGAAGGTAGAATGATAAGGATTCAGTTCTGTTGTTTTAACATTTTTTCAGATCACTTTCAAAAATGTCATGTCTTACTTGACTTAGTTCCTGTCGCTCCTTGAGGAGCATAGGGCTTCCGAGAATGTCCTCCATCCAACTCTGTCGCGTGCTAACGCCTTCACCTCCAACCACGTTTTGCCGGCTTTCCCAATTTCTGTCTGGATGGTACGCTTCCACGTGATTTTTGGGCGTCCTCTTGCACGGTGTCCTTGAGGATTCCAGTCCAATGCGTCTTTTTCAATGGCACCTTCTTCCTTGCGCAACGTGTGCCCAATCCATCTCCATTTCCTTCTTTTTATCTGCATTTGGATTGGATCCTGACAGGTAGACTCCCATAGTGCTTCGTAAAAATTTCATGTAGTACATACTATTGTGTTCGAGACACTTCCGGCGCTATCATAGTTTCACCACTATTCTATTCCACAGTCCTGTCTCTTGCAGTCGTTAACTATATCTATAATAATTATATAAAGTAAAGAGCTGGCTTATGCACGTACGGGATAGGAAAATTATGTTTGACGCATCATCACGTCTGAACTACTGGACTAAATAACTTGAAATTTTGCTTATAGACTCTTAATTAACCAAGGATGGTTATAGGCCTATTCTCAATTCTTAAAAATTTCATTACGTCAAGCTTTCATTTTGTCAAGTATTAAAATAGATCCTTGCGAAGCACGGGTTCTTGCTAGTATTATTATACAGAGTTTGTGAGAATGAAAATATTAATTATCAGAACAATACTATTATTTAATTTATAATGAAAATTTTAACATTATTATTAGAAATATTCATCAATTATCAAAACAATATTGTATCAGGTAGGAAGCAATGATAGAAACAGATTTTTTTTTTATTTTGACCATATATTTTATGAATTTTTTATTTTTTAATGAAATCATAATTATGTACCATTAATGAAATTTGAACATTAATTATGAAAAATATAGAAGGAAAATCGGAATTTGGGCTTTAAGGAGCACGAGATTGATAATATTAGAATCTATGTGCAAAATTTGGAGATCTAAATCATTCCCGTTTTTCCGGTATGAAATCCACAAGTTGACATGTTTCGATGCGAACAAATGAACAAACAAACACACAAACAAACACAAACCTACTCTCTCTTATTATATAGAAGACTAGCAAGAACCCGTGCTTCGCAAGGATTTTATTTTGAAACTTGACAAAATGAAAACTTGACGTAATAAAATTTTGAAGAATTAAGAATAGGCCTATAACCATCCTTGGTTAATTAAGAATCTATAAAAAAATTCAAGTTAATTAGTTCAGTAGTTCAGACTTGATGATGCGTCAAACATAATTTTCCTATCCCGTACGTGTATAAGCCAGCTCTTTACTTTATATAATTATTATAGATATAGTTAACGTCTGCAAGAGATAGGACTGTGGAACAGAATAATGGTGAAACTATGATAGCGCCAGAAGTGTCTCAAACACAATAGTAGGTACTACATGAACTTTTTGAAAGTGATTTGAAAAAATGTTAAAACAACAGAACTGAATCCTTATCATTCTACCTTCATTTAGAGATGCTTTTGTTTGAGCCGAATGGAAATCTATTCATAAAAAAATGAATGTCTGTTTGTGTGTTTGTTTGTATGTTTGTTTGTTCCCTGTAGACTTGAAAACTACTTGACATAACGGCATGAACTTTGGGAATATGTTGTGCGAATATTGGGGATGGTTTCTGAACAGGAATTTTGATAGGGGGGCTAATAATAATTATTTATTAATACATTTTACAGACATATGTTTTCGAAATTTTCGGCCGAGCGGCTACTGAAGAACGAAAAGATGATCTTGATTCAAGATCATATTGTGATAATATGATTTAGCATCTAAAGTTACGAGCTGTAATAAACATAAATCACCCTGTGATGAATAATTGTGTACTAGTATTAAAACGGTAGTTTGGAGTTGAAGTGTAGTTGATTGGTACCAGCTGTTGATAATGGTTCCTTAGAAGACCTATACAAATAATTATCACTTCCCTATCATTGAGAAACTGGAAAATGTTGAAAAAAATTATTCACCCAATGAAAGAGAGTATATATATATATTCATTGTATAGTATTCATATTGCATTCATTAATTACTGAAGAATGAAAGAATAATTTACAATTTTTTGAATTTAGCTTAGCTTATATTCATCCTAAAATGGAAAGAATATGGAATTCTGTGTGATTCATCGTACATCGCATATTTCCTGGACCATATATATCGACAATCTACAGCTATGAAAACATTGAATATTTTTCTTTTATACACTGATATGAGCTTTTTTTTTAATTGGAAACTTTACTGATAGATATTACTACCAATTCATTGAGAAGAATAATATGTTTTCGGAATAATGAATGCTGCATGACTAAGTACATAGGAAGTCCGAATTGAGATGTAAATGAACATGTTGATTTTCAGATAAATTTCATGATTCACCAAATAAAGTCTAGTGTAACATGAGATACATTGGCGGTACGAAGTTCGCTGGGTAAGCTAATTGTGAATTAAGCTTTATTATTAATAGACAACGCTGAAAAAAACAGGCTCAATCTCCAGGAATACTATAAATCTATGAGGGACCAGTAAGCCATTAATTTTGAGTAGTTCAATTACTTACATTATGGACTCTGGATACATTATGGACAATCAATACATATGAAATTTATTAGCTACCGTACAGAATAAAAAACTTTTGATTGCAATGACCCTGACTACTATATTATGAATAACCATTTGGATAAAATATAAGGAATCACTTGCATCTCTCATGAACCCGTAATTTTTATTCACAAAATATAAACAAAAAAATATATATATATTAAGTAAATATTTGATAAACTCACGGCTAGTACTCAAGTTTGTCTTTTTCTGGCCGTGCTACATTTTCTGGCATAAGACTCCATATACAGCTGATAGACGGCGCAAACCGAACTGGCCAAGCATACAACGATGGAACAAACACGTGATAAGCTCGCGCTCTCAATCAATGCAAAATCAATTCGATTAGTTAATTGATGAAATTGTTTTAAGCTTTCCAATGATTACAACATACAATGTTAGAATATCATGTGTCAATTATCTCAGTTCCATATGGAGTTCACCTTACCATAAGCTTACTTAATAGGATCCTTTTTCATCCTTCGGAATCATTAGAGGCATAATATCTCAAAATCCATTCTTAGTGCGCATCTAGCATGTTTGAAGAATATTTGTTTAAAGTTTTAAGTCTGTAGGCCAGTTAGTTCGAGCTGTAGTGTGATTTTACATCAAAATTTTCGAAAAATGCCCTCTCCTGGACCCCCCTGTGCTCCTAATCGAAACTTTCCTGCATAGATCTAATTTTTTTTCGTAGCTGAACAAAAAAGTTCCTCATGACTTTGCTGTGCAATGAGCGGTTAAAAAGTACAAAATTTTGGGGGGGCCCCAGCTCCCTCAGGGGGGCAAATTTCTGAAAATCCTTTTGTAGTGGATGTTTTGAGGCTACAATAAACAATTGTGCGAAATTTCAAGTTTTTAGGCTTAGTAGTTTGGGCTGTGGTGTGATTTCAGTTTGTCGGGGCTTAGCCTTTTAGATATAGGTTGAAGGAGAAAAAAAAGAAGAAGAAGATAGATTATTTTGTTGCTTTGGCCTGTGATCTGTATAAATGTCCTGTAACAACTAAAGGTGCGTCTACACCTGCCGAACCGAACCTCGAACCGTGCAGCCTACCCTGCATTCCTCCGAACATCTTGCCTTTCAACGAACATGAGTATATGTTTTATAATGTTAAAAATCAGCTGTTAATCATTCGCCATACCGCACTCCGAACCATTCGCCGTGCCGCTTTCCTCTGTTCTAACTGCTCGCCTCACCTCACTCCGAACGCTGAACTTTTCAGCCAATCAGAGCCCTCGATTACAATTCGCCCTGCAGCTCGCTCCACAATATTTTGGCTATCCATCACAAGTGGAAAACATGCGAACATGAATACAGAAGTAGGCTATGGGCAATTTTTTATTTGATTAAATTCATTTTTGAAGAATTCATTGTTACGAATGATAAATTGACAGGAGCTCATGAATATTTTCTAATTCAAATGAAATAACTTCTGAAAAAAATAATGATTGGATAAATACCAATTTTGAATTATTGTTGACCAAGAACTCAGTACATCAACAATTCATTCAACTAATTCTGTATCGATAAAATTATAATCATTTCCTCTATTGATAATCAATTTCATCAACTAACTGAAAATAGTACTTCAATTTCCATGCATTAATTAATAGAATTATATAAATCTAAACTGTAGGTCATATATCTCAATTCACAAAGAGTTCGATTCTTGTTGGCAAGATAGGTGTTATTCAATGCAGAAATCATTGTTATTTTACTAAAAGATAGGATAAAATGAATAGTTCTCTTTCAGGGGGAGTTTTGACAACCCACAAAACTCATTTTTCATTTGAAGAAATAATATCAAAAAGGTGCATATGACCTTCCTTTTTTGTTCAGCTTGCCAAAATACCCCTCATTTCAATAATAAATTTTCGACTGATTGTACAGTGAGTCAATCATCCTATCAAGGCTTGAATAATTTTGAAATTATAATTAAATAAAAATGGTAGAGAATAATTATCATGAAGATATCAACACCTTCATTCAAAGACATATTAACTGCAAGCGTTTTCATATTGCCGATACAGCATTGATAAAACTGTAGACGTTTATTTAGCAGTCTCAAAAAACTGTTCTAGCTGAAAAATTAATCATACATGCCACGTGTAGGCTTATACATTGCATCAGGAAAACGAAGTTCAAAACTATGGTTCTCCTAAACATAATTATGTTTTTGAGATAATTTCTTTGAGCAGCTGTTTCTCATTCACCATTATAAATTATACAGAGTTTGTGAAAATAAAAATATTTATTGATTACCAAAAAAATACTATTACGGTATTATATTAATGATAATAATTAATTATTAAAATAATACTTTTATTATATCAATACAATACTATTACGGTATTATATTAATGATAATAATTAATTATTAAAACAATACTTTTATTATATCAATAATAATAATATTATTAAACATATTTATCAATTATCAGGACAATATTATTGAGGTTGTTGAGTGGAATCAGGTAGAAAGCAATAATAGAACAGATGTTCTTTTTGAATTTCTATCATATTATCTTGTTATTTCCAATGATTACAACATATGTTAGAATATCACATGTCAATAAATAAATTATCTCATTTCCATATGGCACTCACTTTACCATGTTCATAACCTTACTAAATAGGATCCTTTTTCATCCTTTGAAACCCTTAGAGGCAAAATATCTCGAAATCCGTTCTTAGTGCGCGTCTAGCATGTTTGAAGAATATTAGTGCAAAGTTTCAAGTCTGTAGGACAATTAGTTTGAGCTGTAGTGTGATTTTACATCAAAATTTTCAAAAAATGCCCTCTCCTGGACCCCCCTGTGCTCCTGATCGAAATTTTTCTGCATAGATCTAATTTTTTTTCGTAGCTGAACAAAAATGTTCCTCATGACTTTGCTGTGCAATGAGCGCTTGAAGAGTACAACATTTTGGGGGGCCCCAGCTCCCTCAGGGGGGCAAATTCCTGAAAATCCTTTCTTAGTGGATGTTTTCAGGCTACCATAAACAATCGTGCAAAATTTCAAGTTTTTAGGCTTAGTAGTTTGGGCTGTGGTGTAATTTTAGTCTGTCGGGGCTTAGCCTTTTATAAGTATAGTGAAGAGAAGAAGAAGATGATGCTTTGAAACTCGGTATGGCTCCATATAGCCATCCAGCTGATTTGACAATGTGCTTTAGATGATCTTGTTTGATCACGGTCATACATGCAGACAAAAATAATCAATTCATCTGTTATTCTTTGACCAATCTCAATAAATAGGGTATCATTTCAATCTTGATGAAATTTGTTAACTTTTGTCTTCTGTAAATTTTCTGTAAAAAGAACGGTTTTTGTGAAATTCGCCATAAAAGGTTTTAAATTGCCGCCATTTTGGAAATTCACATCGAACATAATTTTTTTAAAGTAGAGTCTTTATAGCATTAATATTGTCATGAGCCATCCCTTTTTGGATCCGGAATATGTAGGCTTTTGTTGATTTGAGAGGAGTACAACAGGAGAAGCACATCCAACTTCGCTCACATAAACCCAGAATCTTCTGTATGTGATTTATATTATAATGAATTGAGCTTGATTTGCAAGCTGAAGAACCTGGAAGATAACTTATAATATATCAGTTCCAAGCAAGGAATTGAAATTTAGAACGACTGATTTTAAACAATAATTGGAATTTTATTAATAAATTAACACTCGAAAAGATGATGCAAACAAACATAATCAAATTTATGATATAATTGATCATTTATTTGAAATAATGAAATGAAGTCTTTCTTATTAATACTATTAGCAATTTCTGCATGAGAAGTATTTGAGTTCATGTGATGATTTTTTTTGAACGATCTTCACAATTATTTTTGTATGGTGATTGTCCTGTGAGGCTGCTGGTGGACATCATAATATGGAATTGTACGCAATACACTCTCAGTGGAACGTTCAAACAATAGGAACTTCAGTTTAAGATTCAAATAATAATAATTAGGAACTTTGCTCTGTGCTACATTAACTATATTTAATTTAATAAGGAGAATTGGCTGCAGGTCTCCTTTCTTCTTGAAATTATCAGTAGCAAGTCTTCTGTCCTGTGTTCAGGGAGAAGAATTTCCACAGTCTAAGTAATAAATTGATAATGGGCTTAATAGCCAAATAATGCCAAGTTCAGCAATGTATTACACATTATTGTAGCCACAAAACATAAAAATAGGCAGTTAAACTGCACATTCAAGAAAGTAGAGTAATGAGCAATGTTTTTAGTATAGGTAGTATTATAATTCATAGAAATAATAAATTTCAAATTAATTCGACAGCTCGACTGACTGTTGTTTGGCGGGAGAAAAATACACAAACACTCAACCACGTCGACATAAAAATGAGAAATATTAATTTAATCAAGGCGTTGAAACCACGTAAAACCAATTTCGTTTGAGTTTTCCTTATCAGTGATAAGCTGCAAGCATGTAGACTAGATAGCATATGTGATACAAGTGTCAAAAATTCACATATCTGATAAGCTAACCTAAGTAACAATGAAGACAATATTATAGGATAGAGAGCAATCTTATGGCTAAATTTAATTGAATTCAGGTACTTTTAATAAATAATACAAATAATTTTTGGTCTTACTTACATTATTCGTAATTTGTTTTTATTTTCATGTTTGATCCTTCAACTAACCTCAAAATTAAGGTCAGTGGGAGAGATGACAGTCAACTCTGTTCTAGAAAATAACAAAATATTGTTGTGATGTCAGACAAGGCTAGTGAGCGCGAACTATTCAAATGCTCAAAATATTTGTAAACGGCAGAGGAACTTGAAATTCTTCTTGAATAGAATCATTCAGTCACAATATTCATGCCAAATTTCAGATCAATAAAGAAATTCGTTCATGAGATAAAAATTCCCAAGTTTAAAAAACAAAATGGCAGCTATAAGGATAACCGCTGAGTTTTCAACACTTCAAATATGACATTTGTAGTCTCCTATCATCCAGGAACAATACCCTGAAATGTTCGACACTACATCTGAAACACCCTGTATATACTCACTGTCCTGACACAAAGCTGATGTCTACTATTATTAGCTTAATAATAAATACTATTAGCTTAAAACTTAATACTATCAGCTTAACACTAAGCTACTGTACTGGTGTCTAGCTTCTTATTTTGTATTAAGTCTCTTCTGAGCATAACAGGATGGATAAGCATCGGAAAGGAGTGGCTTTTGTGTTCAGTGTCTACAAAATATAATTATACAGGTGTCACACCAAGGTTGTAACACCCGTTGACTATAGATTCTACTCGACATTTCTGACGAAAAATTTTCAGTAAACTTTTTTCCTATCGATCTTAGTTCTTGAAATGTATCAATTTTTTATATTTTCAGAATATGCCTACTTCCAGTCATATTAAATACTCAATAGCTCGAAAACTACTGGTCGATTTTCAATGTCAAGGGTATTGTTGGAAAGAGAAAAACATTTCAAACAAGAGTAATGTTTTTTTATTTGTTGTCAGATGTTTTGTAGTTTTTTATTAGGGCTTAGACATGAAAAATGCCATTCTTCAATTTCAAAGTCAAATTTCAAACCGTTTTTTCTCGATTTTCCTCTGGGTGATTATAGTGGTTTCAATATTTTAAAAACGTCTGCATTCCATAAGCTTTCGAATGAGTATAAATTCAAAAAGGTAAGTTCCATGATAAAGTGTTCAAAACTGCTAATATCTGGAATGAACACCTTCAAAATGAGGAAATTCATGAACAATAAGCATCAAGTGGTTTTATTTAGCGTATGGCAGTATACACAACACATTTATGATCACAAAACTCGAAAAAAAAGAAAACAATAGAAAATTCATATATAAAACGTATAAAAATATCTTAGTCACTTTTGATCTGGAAATTAGAGGCATGTTTCCAGGGTATTTAAGTAGGCTATTGATGCTGGTTTAGCAACCAGGAAATCTTCATGTGCACCCGTGTATGCTGATCTGGGACACTCCTCCACTATGTGTCTCACAGTCTGGACTGCTCCACACTCACAGAAAGGGGAGTCAGCCTTCCCCCACTTATGCATCAGATAGGCACATCTACCATGATGAGTTCGTACCCTATTCAATGCCGACCATGTTTTATGAGGCAAATCGAAGCCTGGTGGCCTTTTGGCTACAAATGGGATGTCAATGTTCTGCTTTGCTGACCACGCTTGTTGCCAGGCCTCAGTTAAACGGAAACCTGAATCTAAGGCTGTAATTGCCGTCCTAACCGGTGGCTTACGAGATTGCAGACGGCTCTGAATGGCATCTTGTATATCTTCATGTATTGGCAGGCTTCGATTTTCCTGTATCCTCTTGTACTCTCTAGTGAGGGCATTCATGCGTCGAAGATTTGGGGGTGGGATGTGACTCAACACCGGGAGCCATTCCACAGGGGTAGATTTCAGAACACCACCTATCATTCTCATTGAGTTATTTAGCTGAACATCAACCCTATGAACATGAGAGCTATTCATCCAGACCGGAGCACAGTACTCAGCAGCTGAAAAGACAAGGCTTAGGGCTGTAGAGCGTAATGTAGATGCTGAAGCTCCCCATGATGTTCCACAATGTTTTTTCATAATATTGTTTCGGGTTTTTAGTTTTTCTGCTGTCTTTGTTAGGTGCTCTTTGAATGAAAGTGTCCTATCAAGTATCACGCCCAAATATTTTGGAGCCTTATTGTGTTTAAGGCTTCTATTTTCGAATTGAATTTTTAGCTCTCTGTTAGCTTCTCTATTGTTCAGGTGGAAGCATGTAACTTCTGTTTTGCTGGCATTTGGTTGGAGGCGCCATCTTCGAAAGTACCTACCCATCTCTCTCAAGTCATCTGTTAGAATTTTCTCTGACTCTTCAAATGATTTACACTGTGTTGATCATACCCAGTCATCAGCATAGCCATGTTTTCTAGACAAGGTTTCTGGCATGTCAGCAATATACAGACTGAACAAGAGAGGGGCAAGAACTGAGCCCTGAGGCAGACCATTCTTAAGTTTTCTTTGTGAGCTTATATCAGATCCAATGATGACTTTGAAAGTTCTATCACTCAGCATATTATTCACAAGACGAGCTGTTATTTTACACTTGATCACTTTTAGGAGCTTATAGATCATACCTCCTCTCCAAACAGTGTCATGAGCTGCTGATAGATCGATAAAGGCAGCAGATGTTTTCAGTTTCTTCTGGAAACCAGCTTCAATGCATGTTGTAAGTGATAGAACTTGATCAACACAGCTCCTGTCTGGTCTGAACCCAGCCTGCTCAACAGGTATGATTTCAAATATTTTCTGGCATACTCTATTATAGATTAGTCTCTCCAGTAGTTTATACACCACCGATAGTAATGCAATTGGTCTATAGTTTTTTGCTGAGTTTGCTGGTTTTCCTGGTTTCAAAATTGCTATAATCTTTGACTGCCTCAGCTCTTTGGGTACATTGCCAGTTTGCATAACATCAGTGAAGAATTTAGCCAGCCATACCTTTGCATATTTTCCACATTTAACTAGAAATTCTGGGTTTACACTATCAAATCCTGGTGCTTTTCCATAAGCTACATGCTTAAGAGCTGATGCAATTTCTTCTGGTGTGAAAGGGAGACTGAATTCACTCTCTGTTTCCTGTCTCTTAAGTTGGCTCAGCTCATGTTTTATTTTGGTCGAGTGTTCTCTGTCCACTTGTGCTCTGGATGTTTCCACTATGTGAGATGCTATTGTGTTTGCAGAGACACCTGCTTTTTGTCTTTTCATGGGTGCACCACTGCCCAATTTCCTTAGAAGAGCCCATGCTTGTCGACTTGAGGTTTGGAAGTTCATGTTCTCAACCACATTCATCCATTTCTGTTTTCTTGCCTCATCAAGACTATGGAGGAGCTCATCTACCACCTCTTGCTCACCCGTCTCCAAGAAGGTTTGATAAAGTTCATCACTATTCTGGGACCAGCCTGGAATATATTCTCTGCGATATCCTCTTGGGATGCATTTTTTAGCTGTACTAATTCATGAACAATAAGCATCAAGTGGTGATCTTAAGGTGCGTACAGACTTTCGCTCTGCTCCGCAACCGAACGTCACTCCAGCAGAGCGATTGATGATCGACCGGAGAGCAAGAGTAGTTCGACCCGGGAACGCGAGAAGATCTAACATCTTCCGTAACGTTCATGATGGGTGCGGGGGCAGGGCAACTGTGGTTCGATGGAGGAACGAGGGCGGTACGAGGGCGGAGCGTGCTCAGTGCGGGTTGGAGGCGCGTTTATGTGTATGCAGCTTTAGGGGTGAAATCACCTGATTCTTCTCTGACAATATTCACAAGTTCCAAACAACATTTAACATTCTACAATAATATGACTCATTCAATAACTTGCATCATTTCCTGTACCATAAATCCTAATTTAGATAACAAGAAGTGTATGTTTCAGCCTATTTTCAGTGTTTCCTATTTTCGGAAGTTTTTAAAATATTGAAACCACTCTAATCAGACAGAGGAAAATCGAGAAAAAACGGTTTAAAATTTGATTTTGAATTTGTTGAATAGCATCTTTCTAAGTTAAAGCTCTAATAAAAAACTACAAAATATCTGAAAACGAGAAAAAATATATCAATCTTGTTTGAATGTTTTTCTCTTCCCAACAATACCCTTGAAATTGAAATTCGACCAGTAGTTTTGAGTTATAGAGTATTTAATGACCAGAAGTGGGCATATATTGAGAATATAAAAAAATTATACATTTTTGAAACTAAAGTCGATAGGAAAAAAGTTCATGAAACATTTTTTGTCAGAAATGTCAAGGAAAATTCTGTGGACAACACATCTATGGACAACGGTTGTTACAACCTTGGTGGGACATTGTTCCTGGGTGAAAAGCATATCTAAATATTATATTTAAATTGTCTGGAAGTCTTCAGTTACTCACACAGAGGCCATTTTCCTTTTTTCACTTATTAATTTTCCTTCTAATTAATGGTTGAACATATGAAATTGAAACTTTTCTCGATCATTAATAAAAGCTGGACAAAACTAGAAAAAATGTCGATAATTTTTCAAAAATAATAAAAAAAAAATGGCAGCCATTTTGAATTTTGTTTCTCAAATAATGCAGAAACCTTTGGTTTAACAAAACTATTACGAGAATAACTTCCTTTTACATTTATTGCCTATCGATTGGTACTCGTTTTTGTAAGATTGGACCAATATTAACTGGGTTAGTGGCAGCGTTAGTGATAGGTGACTACTTAAAGTTTGTCGCAGTGCAAACCAAGGCATGCTGATAGAGTTGCCTCAATGATGCAACAATTTCTATTTGTATTGCATGTTGATAGTAAGTGATTTTAGGTCATTTCAAACAATAAAATATCATTACATAACCCTCTAAAGGTGGGTAACCAACCACTAAGGCTACCATATTTTAGTTAATATTGGTTCAATCTTAAAAAAATTGGTATCAATCGATAGGCATTTGAATTTACTGGAAAAGTTATTGTTGTAAAGTTTTTGTAAAACCAACGGTTTCTGAGTTATTTAAGAAACAACATTTTAAATGGCCACTTCGTTTTATGGTTTCAAAGATTTTAATAATTATTTTCCAGATTTGTTCAGCTGTTATAAATGATGGTGCAGAGTTTCAATTTCGTATATTCAACCATTATTTAGGAAAAAATAATAAGTGAAAAGAGAAAAAAGGCAGCTGTATGAGTAACTGAAGACTTCCAGACAATTTAAATATTATATCAAGATCTGTTTTTCACCCAGGAATAATGCCCTAGAGCATTGATATGGAGTTCGTGAACACTCTGTATAGTAATGAGGAAAGGAGAATGAAACATCCATTACCAAGAAGTGTTGAATCTCTATGCAAACATCAATCTAGCCGACATTCATAGTTAGGTATTAATTTACCGTATATATATATATATATATATATATCATATCATATCTAGATTATTTTTATATAGATCAAGCTCCTTCATCTCATAATAATGATAATAATCAGAGGAAAGAGAAACAAAAAGTATGGACTGAGTTAACTAGTAGTTCTGCAAACAGTAGATCTCGCTCATGAATACAACTTTTAGGGGCGATTGCTGAGATCGGGATTATCTCTTGCGCTCGGCTAATAACCGGTTTTTGCGCCGCAGATCAAAAATCGGTTTGCTGAGATCGGGATTAACCACACTCGAGCGCAAAAGTTGGCCGACCGGCAATTATCGCAGGGAAAAACCTGCGGTCTAAAAATCGGTTTGCTGAGTTCCAGTCTAGGCTAAAAAATAATCTCGGTGGATTGCTGAGTTCAAGCGTAGATCAACTCGGGTTTAAAAGATAATCTCGGTGGATTGCTGAGATCGGGATCAGGCTAAAATGTGATAATCTCAGGAGCAAAAATGATGATTTTAGACTCCAATTTAGACCTGCTAGGAGGCAGGTTTAAGTTCGGGATTGAGCCGTTAACTTGCTATTGTTTTGATTTTATCAAAAACCATTGTCAAATTGGGGTTCGTCTTTGAATTCTGAACAATTTCATTACCCATAAAGTCATATTTGAAATGTTTTTCCACTGATGTTTAAAATATTATAACATAAGAAAGTGAAAATGAAAACACCTTCAAACAACAAGAAAATTCTATACCTCTCAAAAGAAGGTGGTCTGGGGGGCCTCCCCCGGAAAATTTTAGAAAAATACCCTCAATTTGATGTGATTTCAAGCAATTTCTACTTGAAAAACTACATACTAATAATGAAGTCTCTTTATGTTCAGTGGGCTAATTATTATTTAATTTTTCATATAAAATAATATATCATAGGCCTATGATATTTCAGTTCATATAACAAATAGAATGGAAATGTAATTTTATTACCGGTAGTCATTTAATTGTTTCAAAAAATAGTTTCAAAGTTATAGTCTTCAAACCTATGATTTTTATGATTTTCACTCAGGTGCAAAAAAATATATTCGGGGGGGGGGGGGTGGGGGGAGGTATATATCCATGTTCCCAGATATTACTAGATATTTGTAAATCCTCCTGTCCCCGGTGGAAACTACTTTTTAATCATAACATAACTGGGACATTTTGTGGGTACCATACTAGAAAAAAGGTGCCGGAGCATTTGTTAAGGGAACTACGTTTCAATCACATTGACCTGATTTACATACATGATCTATTCATATTCATGCATAAAACTGAATGAACAATTATCAATACACGTTATATTGAACTTTCAATATTGTTAAAGATGGTAAAAACAAAACTGACTTACTTCAAAAAGATCTTTCTGAAGTATTCGCTATACGCAGTTCCATAGAGTAGAGATACTGTTTGAAAGTTACCTATTTATTTGTCCCTGGCAGTACACACTAGCCAATTGGCACTGTGTAGCCCATAATTTTATCATCATTCTATCAACACTTATATTATATATTTTTGGTTTAAAAGAAAGTCTGAGAAAATATTAAATTCGAAGCCAATTCCTTTGACTCAATTTCTATCAGTGGTCAATTACCTTCTACGAATCTAGGCTACGATAGTATCGATGCTTGGTTTGAACATAATATGGAACTGCACCTACACCAGTAATGAAGGAGAACTGTATTAAATACGTTGTAATTGTAAGAAAGTGTGAGATGATGATATCTATGTGGGGTTGATTGTTGCTAATTGGAGGCAGCTGCGTTTGCTTGCATCATCACGGGATGCAGAAATAGTCTGCATTGCATAATTGAGCTTTCAAGTTGAGTCCAGACCGTGATGAGCGACCCTTTGTTTGCGTGATCTTTGCTGTGGAAGTGATTTTGTGAGTGGATGTAGTGAATAATGGATTATCTTGAATATTTGGATTATTACGAACCAATACCTCAAGTCGGCCAGTACGGTGTCCGAATTTGAAATTAAAGAGAAGTGCTGATTGCTCTTAGATTTTTTGCTGATGTTAGTCCACAGATAGACTAGCGATTGATGTGAGTACTGAAGCATCATGTCACATCGTACATAGTTTTGCGGCGATAGCTATTATTTTTCAGTAATGAAAAAATATTACATTAAATTCCTAGCTGGACAATACGCTAGTAAGAAAATACATTTTTGAAATAAATGAAAATGAACCCCAAAAAGGTGAGGAGTTGTCCATGTGTTCACTGTAACGACATTTGAAATAGTTTAGGAGATTATCTAATCACAGATGATCATTATAACGACGATCAAGAAAGGATCGAGACTGAAAAAGAGAGAAAATGAGAGTAAGTGGGGGAAAGAGAGAGAGGGAATGAGATTGATTGATTTTTCCTTCTCCCAGAGAGAGATAGAGTGAGAGTGTGTGGGGGGGGGGTAAAGAAGAAGAAAAAATCAAGAAAGAAACGAATGATGGGGAAGGGAGTGAGTGTGAGTGAGAGAGTGCAAAAGCAATACGCAAAGACAGTGTGTGAGAGCCAAAGTAGCATTCGAGATGGCTGTTACCAACATTGCGACAATAATTCCCCATGGATTTCTCTAGTTGCGCCACGGTCTGGCTAAACTTGAGCGTCGGTCTGGCTAAACCAGGGGATCAAAGTTGCTCTCGACCAAGAGATGACCGACGGCTAAACTTGATCTCAGCAAACCGATTTTTTAGCCGAGACCAAAGTTGCGCTAGACCAACATTGCGCCGGGATTAGCCAGACCCGATCTCAGCAATCGCCCTTCAAAGTAATGAGAAGGGCCAGTACAGTAGGGGCGATTGCTGAGATCGGGTCTGGCTAACCCCGGTGCAACGTTGGTCTAGCGCAATTTCGGTCTCAACTAAAAAATCGGTTTGCTGAGATCGGGTTTAACCGGCGATCATCTTTTGATCGAGAGCAACTTTGATCCGCGGTTTAGCCAGACCGACGCTCGGGATTAGCCAGACCGTAGCGCAACTGGAGGAAAACACTGGGAATTATTGCCGCAACGTTGGCAACAACCGTCTCAAATGCTACGAGGCTCTCACACGCTGTCTTTGGTTATTGCTTTTGCACTCACTCACAGCACACTTTCTCTCTCTCTCTCTCTCTCTCTCTCTCTCTCTCTCTCTTTGGTAGAGAGTTAGTGGGGAGGATATTTTTGATAATCTTTCCGAAGAATGTACATTGATATGTCCAAAAGCCCCGCCTATTTCTGTATATGCATAAAAATATTATCTACAGTTATTCGAGATTGCTTTTTCCTACAGATACCTTGAAGAGTGACCATTTCTGCACTGATTGCAGGCTGCAAAGAATCACTTTTCTGCTTCAGTGCGCAAAGTATTACTTTGCATACTCCAAATTTGCAGCATGACAACGCAAAATAGTGAGTAGGTTATATGGAGAACCAGTGAAGGAAAATGAAAATTAAGTTGATAACAATGTCTGTGGTTGGATGAGAATCATCAATGGCTGGCTATATGGCTACATATTCATGATAAAATCCCAATCTAGAAATCCAAAACAATAATAATGTTTATCTAAATCATAATTAAATAATACGAGTAACTTATCATTTGATAATAAATAATGTTTCTTTTCTATTGACAGTAATAATTATTTCAACTCCAAGCAATGATACATTCTCATTATGAAATGCAAACACACATTATGAAATTCGAATTTTCAGGTTAAATAATTACCGTTTAAAATCCATGTCAATAAAATTGATAAAATAACATTTGAATATACTACAATAAATTTTTTTCTGTTTTCCATGTTATTTTATAAATATTTTTTAGTTTACTTATAGTATTTTTCGGTAATTTTAGTTAACCATAAGTCTAAATATGAAAATGAAAATGAAATTTATTCTCCTTTTTCTTATACAAACAAAAAATTACAATATTCTATCTTAGAATTTAACTGACAGCAATTGTTTATAGGCGCTGCCAGTATCATATATTATAATTACATATTTCGAATATTATATAGTTGCTATTTCAAAAAATCTTAGCAAAGTATTTTCGGCCATTGCGGTACAAATGTGCATATAATGTGCAAGAACAGCTATAAAAATTTATTTAGAAAGACAAAGCAGAAGCGCAGTGTTGAATTTTGTAATATTAAAACAACACTATAACTTAATAAGAAAAATATGAGCTAAGTGGAAATATATATCACAAAGTACAAAAAGTTTGGAAATTCATGGAGTATAAATACATGGCATTGTACCGGTAGCTGAAACAACCCAAGCAGCAAAATAATCAGTTTAAAGTACTTTGAAATGTAATTTTAAATCACTTTCAAGCACTTTTAAATGATTGTACAATGATTTACAATGCTTTAAGTGGGCAAAATTGTGATTTATAAAATACTTGAAAATCATTTGAAATCACTTTCAAATGATTGAATAAGTTCTTCAGAATCATTTAGAATCATCGATTTATGTACTTTTCAAATCACTTCAAAGCATTTCAAAGTAGATTTAAATCACTTTTAAATTACTTTTAAATGATTGTACAATGATTTACAATGCTTTAAGTGGGCAAAATTGTGATTTATAAACTACTTTCAAATGATTGAATAAGTTCTTTAGAATCATTTGGAATCATCGATCCATGTACTTTTTAAATCACTTTAAAGCATTTCAAAGTAGATTTAAATCACTTTTAAATTACTTTTAAATGATTGTACAATGATTTACAATGCTTTAAGTGGGCAAAATTGTGATTTATAAATTACTTTCAAATGATTGGATAAGTTCTTTAGAATCATTTAGAATCATCGATTTATGTACTTTTCAAATCACTTCAAAGCATTTCAAAGTAGATTTAAATCACTTTTAAATTACTTTTAAATGATTGTACAATGATTTACAATGCTTTAAGTGGGCAAAATTGTGATTTATAAACTACTTTCAAATGATTGAATAAGTTCTTTAGAATCATTTGGAATCATCGATCCATGTACTTTTTAAATCACTTTAAAGCATTTCAAAGCAGATTTAAATCACTTTTAAATTACTTTTAAATGATTTACAATGCTTTAAGTGGGCAAAATTGTGATTTATAAATTACTTTCAAATGATTGGATAAGTTCTTTAGAATCATTTGGAATCATCGATCCATGTACTTTTTAAATCACTTTAAAGCATTTCAAAGTAGATTCAAATCACTTTAAATGACTTGAAAATCATTTGAAATCACTTTCAAATGATTGAATAAGTTCTTAAGAATCATTCAAAATCATTGACTTATGTACTTTTCAAATCTCTTCAAAGCATTTCAAAGTAGAATACACATACTTCCAAATCCTGTTTGAATTACTTTACAATGATCAAAAGTTCTGTGAATGGGCAAAATTTGGATTTTTCAACTACTTGAAAATAATTTTGTATCACTTATATTATTGAAAACGTTCTCAAGAATCTTTCAAAATGTAGGCTACTCTAAAATCACTCTAAATAGCATTTCATGGTATAATAAAATCACATTCGAATTCATTTCTAATGAATTACAATGCTTTAAGTGGGCAACATTTCATGTGTAAACCAGTTGAAAACCATTTGAAAAGCACAGTCAATTGTTGGAATAAGTCCTTTAGAGTCAGTACCGTATTGTTCATTCCATATATCAGTACCGGTACCATATTATTTGAAAGTCGTTTCCAAGCATTATAAAATAACTACCATATCAGTCTGATTAAGATCAATCTGCATAACTGCAGGATAAACCAATTTCATGATCACCAAGTCATCAAAAGCTATGATAATCCACTTTAAATATTATGTGATGGAAAATATATCTTCAATTTTATGTGACAAAAATTATAATCTACTTTCTAGAATAAAAAGGATATTCAGCTGGATGTGAAAAATTACATGACTTCAAAATTAATTAATAAATCCTTTACTTTAACGCATTCACATCTTATATAGTATATTACTGGATTGGAATTAAATTTTCTCAATATAATATTATAATCAGGCTCAAAAAGTGTTTAGACACTGTGCTTGCACTTCATGGCTGGAGCTCCAAAATCCTCTACTGTCTCGTCTTCATCGACTTCAGCATACAGCGAGATGTTTCTCCTTTTCTCCATGTCTGTGAACAAAAATTAAATCAACTTAATTTTATTTCATCTTCACTGTATAACTTCAGGTACAAAAATTAGTAAAAAACGGAAGCATTTGCATGTAGGCCTACAGCAGATCAAGTTCAACAGATAACAAAATTGGAAGCTTGAGAAACTTAGTTATGTGCATTATCAATCAATCAATCAATAATAATTATTATGAAGAATGTCGTCTAAATTTGGAAATAATATGTTTACTTTACTTATCTGTTAGAAATACAAAGTTATTGTCATAAGAGCTCGTCGTATTGAATTATTTCAGTTGCTCTCCTAAAAATGTAATTTTTGACCTCTAGATAAATACCACTAGAATATTTTAATGACGACTCTGTATTTCAAATCAATAGAACAAAAGAATAGAATATCAAATCATTAGAAATATCCGATTCGTCAATTTGAATGGGCATTTTTCATGTAAAAATTGGCATTTGTTCTATAAAATTATGACCAAATAATATTTCGTTGACTAAGTCCAATCTTGAGAAATTATGATTTTAGTATAGCCTACTGTTAATTGTTATAGCCTTATGTGTCGATTGAAGTATATCAATAACTATGCAATATATGAACTTTCATTTTATTTATTACACAAAATTGTTCTTCATTGCCCTCTTTAATAGTAATAATACATTTTTATTGCTTCACAAGATACAAAGATGCAATATAAATTTGAATAAACAAATAGAAAAAGGAAAAATATACCGTATCCAAAATAGTAAAATACGAATACTTGAATGATTATTTTACACATCAAAACAAGTATATTTTGCAAATAAGGTAGGCAACTCCCGAGGTATATAGTATATAATAGTAGAGGCTTTAAAGCTTGAATAAAAGTTATCTCGGTGAATTCGACCTGATATTAACTATTATTGACTATCTATTTATTTGTTTCTCTTTATTAACACGACAAGTATTAGTTTATTCGTTGAAAAATATATTGAGTATCGGTAATATAATATATTACAGGGCATATTATGTAGGCTATAGCCTATATGTAATGTGATAAATTACATAATGGTATGTGCAATTAACGGATGTAAAACATCCATGAGTCATTACAGAACGCAACCCCGAATTTAGAGGCAATTCACTTGACTATTGCTTGGTAAACTATATTCCATTCTCATTTAAGATACAATTAAATCATAATTAACCATATTAAGACTTTTTTCACCTGCGCGCTCTTCTAAATTTCGGTTGCAGGAGCCAATCGTTGACTTCTTCTCCAATGACAGACTCATTGACCATCTTTTAGAAATTTCTTTGGCAGACACCTGGAAGGATGAGATTAGATTTTAGGATTGGAAAGAATCATAATACAGATACTTACAGATATATATACAAATATTAATGGAATGAGTGAGAAAAACCCCAGACAAGCAATATGGAAAATAGCACATCTTTCATGAACTAATATTGATATCTTATTACAAAAGAATTGTTATTAAATAAGTTGAAGCTAAGAAATGTTCAAGGGTATATTTATAATGGATTACAACGTTTTAATAAAATGAAATAATGTCAAGTATTAATTTATGAAAATATAGTTACAGTAAGTGTTAATTGGGCTACTTTTATGGAAGCTGAATTCAAACTGAATGTAATAGAATGTAAGAAAAAGAGTAAAACTGGAATAAAAATAATTATAAAGAATTCTTTACCAGTGTGGAAGTGGGGTATGCAGAAAAATTGAAATTGGAAAAGAAAAATTGGAATGAAGATTCAATAAAAATTTAAATAGAGAAAAGGTAAAAATAATGGAGGAAAATAATTTATGTATGAGCGGAGGATACAGAGAAATTAGAAAGTATGCAGCCTCTCTTCATAAACTGTTCTGGCAGCCCCTCCAACTGGAGCGAGCTACACGTACATCACACCACACAGGAGGTTACCGAGCGCCAAGCGCGAGTCAAAAAAGGAGTCAGAGAAGAAAAAAATGAAATGAACACTGATAAATTAATTTCCTTAATGTAATTTTTTCAAGAAAAATATGTATTGAAGCTCTTTCTTTGGAAAAATGTAATACCGGTACAGATAAGAGTACCGACAGTAAAAAATACTGTATAAGTTGAAAAGAATTCATCACTTTAGTACTGTAATAATAATATAATTAATAATTCACTATGATTTACTACTTGAACTTCTAGTTTATGAGTTCTAATGATTAAACTATTTTAAGAAAATCTAATGCCGTATTGATACTGACTTGATAACAGAACTTCCGTAAAAGGAATTCGGTTGTCATTGTGGATTAAAGTTATTATTGTGATGATTCTGAAATAATATAATGTATAACGCCAAGTAGATGGTGTTTCTACAACAGCATTACTTGCCACTGAGTGAGTGAGTTGAGGAGTGTGAAATTTAATTTAAAAGTATTTGCGCAAAATGATGAGATGGTAGGTAATTACAATTATCTTACCTAATTATAAGGTGTATCTTACCTTTGAAAGTTTTATTCACATTTGATCCAATGTGTCCTGAGTTTTCTTCTAGCAATTAAATTTTTTGTTGTTGCTGAGATATGCATTATGAATAATTAATGTATGCTTCCACTTTTTTGCTCATCTCTTTTTTCGATACCGTATTACTCTGTAGCATCATTATAATCATTCTCCATACATTGCCAATCGCAAACATTTCCCTGCAAATGAAAATTTGACAACAATAGAACAAATTTACAGGTATCAATATTGCAGGTAGAAATATTATTCATCTACTTTTTGTAGGCTTATTGTTGTTACATCTACTCCATCCTCTACTTATGCATATTGAATTCAGTCAATGATAATAAACAGTTGAATAAGAAGCGTCGGTACCTCAACGTTTTGTAGCTTTTCACATGTGAGAAGAGGTACGATATATAAATATGTATGCTGGATTGTTGTTAGAAAGGTTTTATCTCGATTATTTTCTACCTTATTCATTGAACAAGTGTAGCGAGTTCTTAATTTGGACTCTAGGATTTTAGCGTTAGCACGATATGTTACTCGTGATAACAGCTACTGTACCGAACTCTTTGACTAAATTACTTCAAAATTTGAAATCAGCATATCTTTGAGACCATTCTACAGATCAAAGTTATTCGGTTGTCAATAAAATTGACTCTTTCCTTCGTCCTTTATGAGGATAACAGGATATCATGATTCAGAAATAGATATGGAAAACATGTACAGTGGTAGCATAAATCATATTAATCACAAATTACACGTTATAAAATCAGTTTGAATTTTCCACTTTCATATGGTCAGGAATATTTTTTGTTGTCATCATGGATGTTAACAACTTATTCGATTTATAATATTGAGCCTATCAATATATTGCATATCTTAGGTCCAATAGGCCCAAAAACATAATAATGAAGTAGAACCTTAATAAGTGAACAATATAACAGATGCTAAGTATAATTTGAAATGAATTGAGTTAATATATTGATAATTGTTAAATGTAAATAAATAAATATAAACTTTTTCATTTCAATAAAATTTGAGGTTGAATATTTCTGAAATAGCTAAATTATTTCTTTTTTCCATAGTCGAAACTACATACCGTAAGGTAATAATTAAATTGAATTTGCTGTTATATTCATAATTGTAAAATCATGTCATTGAGCTGAAATTTATTTATAAGATATTAATACATAATTGGAACACATCCTCTTGCACATCCATATTCAGAACTGTCAGTATTAGTAGCATAAGCATGAATATATATCGTATTCGAAACTGTACCTAGAGTTCTAGAGTAATATTATGTACTTACATTTTTTGATAGAAGATCAAATATTCACGTTATTTTAAAACTAATAAACGACTGAAGCACTGTAAAGAGAACTGGAACTTTTCACTTACATGCGGAATGTGGTGCATGTTGTTGCATCCTTTTCGACTGAAACACTTACAGAGACTAGAGTAGATGAGAAGACCAAAATCCAAAAACGCGGCAAAACGCTTCGATTTCGACAACGTGTAGTGAAAAGAGGGAATGTGAGAGAGTGAGTGATGTTAGACAGAGAAGGAGTGGTTGTTGAACAGGGAGTGGACAGTGGACAATGGCCTGCCATTACAAAAGGAGAGAACCGAACGGTACTGATATTGTGGGCAAAGCATGCAGTCGAAATCATAAGGAAAGAATGGTTGATGTAGAGGTGTTGGAAGGTATGGAAAGGGGGGTGAGAGCTGTGCAGGGTGATAAACCCTGACGACCAAAAAGAAAAAAGCGAGGGCAATGTAGTCTGGTGATCTGTGTTAATTATTTCAAAGTTCAAGAGTCAAGATCCTTTTCATGTTCTATTATAATATATTGCACTATTACATATATCCTTATTCACTAATAAGATGAGCTTCACAGTTTGTCTATAGCTCAATCGGCTACAGTATCTAAATCACAAGACAAAAAATCGATCATATGAGCACAATATTAAATATAAAAATATTTTTAAATTTTAAGCTGGTAATCAAGATTGATTACAAAGATAAGCCAAAAAAGTAGCGTTTTGTGCATTTACTGATGAAGTAGAAAACCAGAGATTACTTGAACTATCAACTCTAAGCTCATTCAACTTCAAGACAAAGTTGGAAATTCAAATCAAACAAATTATATTTTATGCATAATTGAATAATCGGACCGATTATGAATGAAGTATTCCTGAGAAAAAACTTTGTTCCATGCTTTAATTCTGTATTCTTAAGAATATCGAGCCTTCGATGTCTACAATCTGAGAATAAAAAGAGAAGCCTACATGATGCAAAGTATTCTCGAATATTATGATCAGTTTCCCACATGTATATTAGTTGTAATGGAAAGTATAATACTTATGTCTCTTGCTACGATATCAAAGAAAGTACAGAATACTGATACTAAAAAAGACTTGGGAAATATAACCTAAAGATCTCAAAATTGATGTTGTGAGATCTCAAAATAAATAAATAATATCGATCAACTTCGAAAAGAGGAAGACCGAAGGCAATTCTTGTATTTATAAGGTGAATTTTGTTATTTCCATGTAACACCAACATCAACTCGTACTACGTACGAGCACAGAATACAATTATAGGAGTTTTCTCTGGTACGAGTACAGGTCTAATGTCATTCATCCCAATTTGAAAGGATTTTTAACTCCGGCCGCAAAAGACATATCTTGTCAAAACAATTTCGCCTGTATTTGCTAAGAATTAAGCACCTGAAATGAAGTGACTTATATCTACTTCCTCCTCCATGTTGCTTAATGAACAAACCATATTGTCTTGTGTGGGATTTCAATAATAATTGTACAAGCTCATTCCCAGCCTTTAAGAACCACAGATTAGTCTAGAATTACGATTCTCAAATATGTAATTGCAATGATTGAATTGGGTCCGTATCACAGAGACAAGTTCTCACAGAGACAAGTAGTGTTTTTGAACGATATTAGGGGTCCGTATCACAGAGACAAGTTCTCACAGAGACAAGTAGTGTTTTTGAACGATATTAGTGTCACAGAGACAAGTTTCATAGGAACAAGTAGTTTTATAAATGGCAGTCTCACAGGAACAAGTTCCCACAGAGACAAGTTGAGTCTCACAGAGACAAGGTGAGTCTCACAGAGACAAGGTGAGTCTCACAGAGACAAGGTCTGTTTCACTGGAACAAGTAGTGTCAGTGGAACAAGAAGAGGGGTAGAGTCCCATTCGAACAAGTGTAGTGTCACATAGACAAGGTCAGTCTCACAGGAACAAGGTTGGTGTGGTGTGTTGCCTACACATGAAGATGAAGGCATTCCATTTGCTCTAATAAATGGGATGTCATCTGTTTTTTAATATATATACATATATATTATGGTGACATGAATAGAATAGAATGACTGCCTTTATTTTTCTTAGAAAGCGAAGTTAGGGCGCCGTCGACCCTCTCTTACACTCAACTCTCTATCAAGTATTATAACAATACGAAAAAAATAAATACAAATAATATGATTAAAAACAAACAATAGTTAAGTTATCTACTTATTTAAAATAATAACAAATTTTAAATTATTGAAAAGAAAGAGAAAAAAATGACATTGAAAATAATACATAACAATGCTGAATGATAGTATTTTCTGATACTTCATCACTTTAGTAAAAAATAAGACACTACAGAATACAATACAGTAGGCCTACATAGCAACTGAAGTGTTTGCTATACATTTCATTTCCTACTTATTATCACTATGTAAATCTCGAAGTGGATAAGTAAATATTACATTATGATTTATTTAAATAGTAAAATAGAATCTCCCTTCAATCAACAAACAACGTCACAAACAACGCTCCTTCAATCCACGTGACATACATATATAAATATATAATTTACATATGTTAATAATGTGGTGACATCATTTGAAGCCAGCTTTAAACGTTTCTCCTGTGGAGAAAAAATGATGAATTAGTAGACTTTTTAGTGGATCCTAGACATTCAGATTCAAATCTATACATAACAATTGATTCCCCTTTTCATCCAGGATATTTGTGGTTTCTTAAAATTTCGATTTATTGACCGAGCGAAATGAGTTCTAAGATTCAAGTCGACGGCTTTGCATTTCTCTTTATGTTTATATGTTCTGCAATTACGGCGAAACGCAGCAATAGATTACCATGAAATTTGACAGGTATATTTCTTTTTAAATTGTGCCTCGACGAATATACAAGGTTTTTTGAAAATTTTGCATTTTAAGGTTAATACAATAGGTAAAGTCTCCTTCGAACGCCAATATTACAGTAAAAATCAGAATAGAATCATCCATAATAATTCAGCTGTTGAGTGGATTTTTAATTGCATGCAATAACGCATGCAATTAATATATCAATGTAACTTAGTAAAAAATCAGCTGTGGTGTTGACTATTCATTGCATGCAATGACGCATGCAATTAATAACGGAAAGAAAACATAGTATTTTCTCTCGACCTTTATCTGCTTTCAACTCGGTCTGACCTGTTGAAGGAGATTAGATTTTGATGTTAGCATATTTTTGATACACTAACCCCAACAGCCATTAGCCGTTTTCACACCGACATCTTGCCGACACAACATACAAACAGGATATACTCTTATGGACAGTATGAGACGAGGCTGTGTTTTATAACTGCGCGAGGTCTACTGTTCATAGAACTACTAGTCCAGGATTAAAATGTTGTTTTACCAAAATCATCAAATATTTAATAATTCAATACAATGATACATGTACAAATGTGAAGCTGACTTGCACCGAGGTAGAATCAATTTAATTTTAAATAATTTGAAATATATTTAAAGTTGTTAGGCTTCATTAATTCATTGAACACCTATTTTATCATTATGTGTTACCAGAACCTATTAGAATTATGTAGATTGCCTTTAATGAATAAATTGAGTTCCATGTAAATGTATTATTTCCACCAAACTCCAAAATAACTATTTCAATGTGACTTTTAATTGTTCAGTCAATATAAAATAATTTTGATTCTGCAGTAACTTATACATAAGTGATATCAATGTAAGAAAGAACAGATTATATACTTTTACATGAATGTAACAATATTGGAAAGATGTTATCCAACGGTATTTGAATACACCCCTGACTGTTACTGTATGGGAGTACCACCAGTAATTTATAAGTTTTCAATTCGTCAAAAGAGTGGTTATAGATAAAATAGTGTACTCAACGGTTATAATCTTCTCCTATCTATATTTTTCTCCTTATTATTGTTCATCTTCTTCCTGCCGCCAAAGTGCAGTACTTTATACCTGGCAATAGAATTTTTAGAAATAGAAGCATTTGGTTAACTTTGGTTTTACGCTTCAGTGAACATAGTCTATGAGCAGGGTAGTTCTACCTGGACACCACCGATGACAAATTGACCGGGCTTTCCAGAAGTACCTAACGGGAAACATTTGCTTTGTTTCATGGAAGCAAGGCATTGTAATACTGAATGAGTATTTATAGTTCTATAAAGCAAGGCCTTTTGGTTCTAATACCCGAGACGTCAGTCTGCAGATTGTTGTTATGGAATGCAGAAAACTTCTTTCACCAACCTTAGACAATAAATGCTGTTTCAAAAGATTGAAAAGATAGCATGCCGCTTCCAAAATCTATGGATATGGTTTATGTACTATACTAGCCGCCAGGCTCGCTTCGCTCGCCATATCCGTCTAGCCAGGGGGCTCCGCCCCCTGGACCCCCGACTGGATCGTCCGAGAATGAGATCAGCAGGCTCGCTTCGCTCGCCTGCATTTTTATCATATGTTAGGACTATCCGGTCGGGGGTCCAGACTAAACGGATATGGCGAGCGAAGCGAGCCTGACGGCTAGTAATATAATATTCCAGGGATTGAAGTAGCAGTGCCCAATCAATTTTTCCGTGATAAAAGCATTTAATCTTCAACTTGGCGCCAACCTAACAAAGTCAACTCAACTTAATGCCAACCTGACAAAATATTATTCAGTTGCCAGTTAACAACTGTTTCGAAGAGGTACTCTATCTAGATTATAGTTCTATAGTAACATATGATATGGAAATTTCAATTATAATTAGAGATTGGGAGAAGAAGAATATACATGCTAAAAGACGAACTTTAAACCCTTAAAAACAACCCTTAGAGTTAAAATATTCCCAAAAGATTTCTTAGTGCGCCCCTTAAGGGCCAACTGAATTACCTACCAAATTTGAACGTTTTTGGTCCGGTAGATTTTTAGTTCTGCGAGTGAGTGAGTGAGTGAGTGAGTGAGTGAGTGAGTGAGTGAGTCAGTCAGTCAGTCAGTCAGTGAGTGAGTGCCATTTCGCTTTTATATATATAGATATCTGTGAGTGTAGCGTAAGGGACCACTACCTCCGTAAACACGAGGTAGTACGATGTTTACGGAGGTAGTGAAGGGACACACTATTATTCCTCACCCACCATATAGCATTATAATATATCGAACTCTGTCACTCCCACTCAACCACATCACTCTCTTACACATACCCTTTCCTTCGGGTTCACTCTCTCTCACTCTCTCTCTCTCTCTCTCTCACATGATAATGAATTAAAACGCAGATTTCTGTCTTTGACACTAATATGCTTTAGTTAGATCAATAATGTTTCAATTGCCATCTAAATCTAGGTGAACTATTTGTAACACATAAACTAATAATTAAAACCACCCTAAATAAACCTTGATTAGTCCCAACCGATATGGTTTACAGTAACTTTAAGGACATGACAATAAGACAATATTGTGGGTTGGAAACGTAATTTTGAATATTTATTATAATAAAATATAATCCCATTTTTCTGGTGCTCCAAACTCGTTATTTAATAATAAACCTACAGTTTAAGAGCCATCACTGATAAATATGTCACTTAGTATAAATACAGAAGAACAAAAATCATAAACCTTATTCCGGGACACTTTCTCATTAATTCTTAATTCTCGTATAGCCTATGTGTGTGATAAACGAAATTTGAATTTGAAATCACAACATTTTTGAAAAACATACAGTTTTGAATTACGTGCTTATTCTACGAAAATTGAAACCCCTTTCTTAGCTGGCGTCTAGGAATAAGAAATATATTGACCGATAAATACAAACAATTTGGATATAGATTAGGCGAATTGGCCTTGTCTAAAGGATTCATCTTATAGTCTGTTATACAATAAATGAGCAATCCAATTCATAACATCTAGTAGTCATCTTATGAATAGTGTTATCATTCATCAAATCAGTCTTATCAAGTCATAATTATCATCACCCAGTACAATTGAATAAATTAAGTCATACATTGAAAAAAGACATAAACTATTTATAAACTCACAGCACTGAATATCATATTTTCAACAATTTGAAAATTATTTACGGAACAATAAGCATTTTCATTCAGAATTACATTTAGTGCGTTTTTTTATTTATTCAGAGGCAAGTTTCTTCTAATATAAGATAAAGGCAGATTATTGAACATGGAGTACACTAGATAGGAATAAATTTCAAGCTCTTACTCAATCTGACATTAGGAGTTACAATACTCTAGTAGTCCAGATAACAGTAGACCTCACTGAACATCCTTTGCAATGTGGTAACGAGAATATTCAGCCATCTACTAGAAATGCTATCTACTAGGAATAAAGTCATTGTAATAATATCAGCGCTTTTATAAAATGTTTGCCAATGGCCCCACTAAGAAATCTGATCAGGCTGGTTGGAGACTTCCAATCAACCATACATTACATTACATTACATTACATTACATTACCAGGGCTACCAGACATTGTTTTGCAGTAGTCGTACTATATCATAATGGAAAAAGTAGAACTTTGATATGGAAGTAATGAACTCACTCCGCTACAAATAAAATCTATTGGTGTGCTAATCTAAATGTTGCACTACTTCAATCCTGTAAAAATGAATACCGGTATAATACTTATTCTGAATTGATGGAATCCAAAGTCCCATTGCGCTTATGATAATTTTGAATGTTACTTTATTAACTCAGTAAGTTCAGAAAGTTATTGCTCAGTTGAATCAGAGCTACGATTAAAAAGATGATTTGGGAATTATCAAGTGGCACTTTTTGTTTTTCACTGGGATTTTCATTTTGTAACATGTAGAGACGCTTGTAGAACAACAATCTGTTAAATTTTTTATGGGAAAGATTTTATGAGGAAAATGAAGTTTTTCATTGACATTATCATCCGTAACTCGGAACGCCATGATAAATCTTGGCATCTAAAGCTGCGTTTACACCAAAGTTATTAACGAAATGTTAATAACTTAATCCTCACAGATTATTATAGATTGAACGGCACATGAAAAACACATATGTTCATCATGTGTATGATAAGCTATGTTCAATCTAATAGAATCTATAGAATCTATTGGTGTTGACGCAGCTTTACTCTGTGACTGTCTGGAGTTAATATTATATCAATTTGAATTTACAATTCGAGACCGCAGCTCGGAAAAAGAAGAGATGATTAGCTCATAATATTGGGGACCGAGCTTCGCTCAGGAGTACAAAAGCATAAACAATTTATTACGAAAGAAGGAATTATAATGAAAAACCATTTTGGCCATGTGGTTTTCAAGAAGCGGTGATGAATAGGTCAGTGGTAGGCTATTTGGCTTTTATATATTCCATTTCATATTCATATTGATTATTTTTTCGGGTTGAAGGTTATATGTATACGTATTAGATATATTGGAATAGTTATCTTGGAGTTTGGTAGAAATATATTACATTTGCATAGAACTCAATTTATTTATTTATTTAAGTTATCTTCTATCTGATTCTAATAGGTTACCAACCCATCCCTATCTTATATGATAAACCTTCAATCATAATCATATACCTGCATGATTAAAAAACAGCAGACATTCAATTTACTAGAACAAATAATGGAGTGCCTTCAAGTTCAGATGTAGGCAACACGCCTAACTTCTTCCTACATTCGCTACCTTGTCTCTATGACACTGACATTGCTTCTGTGAAACACCTTGTTCCAGTGGGAACTTGCTTCTGTGAGACTGCCATTTATAGCGCTACTACTTTGGACGGAGACCTTGTCTCTATGAAACTGCTTGTCTCTGTGGGAACTTGTTCCTGTGAGACTGCCATTTATAGAAATACTTGCTCCTGTGAAACTTGTCTCTGTGACACTAATATCGTTCAAAATCACTACTTGTCTCTGTGAGAACTTGTCTCTGTGAAACATCCCCGATATTAGTGTCACAGAGACAAGTTTCATAGGAACAAGTAGTTTTATAAATGGCAGTCTCACAGGAACAAGTTCCCACAGAGACAAGTTGAGTCTCACAGAGACAAGGTGAGTCTCACAGAGACAAGGTGAGTCTCACAGAGACAAGGTCTGTTTCACTGGAACAAGTAGTGTCAGTGGAACAAGAAGAGGGGTAGAGTCCCATTCGAACAAGTGTAGTGTCACATAGACAAGGTCAGTCTCACAGGAACAAGGTTGGTGTGGTGTGTTGCCTACACATGAAGATGAAGGCATTCCATTTGCTCTAATAAATGGGATGTCATCTGTTTTTTATATATATACATATATATTATGGTGACATGAATAGAATAGAATGACTGCCTTTATTTTTCTTAGAAAGCGAAGTTAGGGCGCCGTCGACCCTCTCTTACACTCAACTCTCTATCAAGTATTATAACAATACGAAAAAATAAATACAAATAGTATGATTAAAAACAAACAATAGTTAAGTTATCTACTTATTTAAAATAATAACAAATTTTAAATTATTGAAAAGAAAGAGAAAAAAATGACATTGAAAATAATACATAACAATGCTGAATGATAGTATTTTCTGATACTTCATCACTTTAGTAAAAAATAAGACACTACAGAATACAATACAGTAGGCCTACATAGCAACTGAAGTGTTTGCTATACATTTCATTTCCTACTTATTATCACTATGTAAATCTCGAAGTGGATAAGTAAATATTACATTATGATTTATTTAAATAGTAAAATAGAATCTCCCTTCAATCAACAAACAACGTCACAAACAACGCTCCTTCAATCCACGTGACATACATATATAAATATATAATTTACATATGTTAATAATGTGGTGACATCATTTGAAGCCAGCTTTAAACGTTTCTCCTGTGGAGAAAAAATGATGAATTTAGTAGACTTTTTAGTGGATCCTAGACATTCAGATTCAAATCTATACATAACAATTGATTCCCCTTTTCATCCAGGATATTTGTGGTTTCTTAAAATTTCGATTTATTGACCGAGCGAAATGAGTTCTAAGATTCAAGTCGACGGCTTTGCATTTCTCTTTATGTTTATATGTTCTGCAATTACGGCGAAACGCAGCAATAGATTACCATGAAATTTGACAGGTATATTTCTTTTTAAATTGTGCCTCGACGAATATACAAGGTTTTTTGAAAATTTTGCATTTTAAGGTTAATACAATAGGTAAAGTCTCCTTCGAACGCCAATATTACAGTAAAAATCAGAATAGAATCATCCATAATAATTCAGCTGTTGAGTGGATTTTTAATTGCATGCAATAACGCATGCAATTAATATATCAATGTAACTTAGTAAAAAATCAGCTGTGGTGTTGACTATTCATTGCATGCAATGACGCATGCAATTAATAACGGAAAGAAAACATAGTATTTTCTCTCGACCTTTATCTGCTTTCAACTCGGTCTGACCTGTTGAAGGAGATTAGATTTTGATGTTAGCATATTTTTGATACACTAACCCCAACAGCCATTAGCCGTTTTCACACCGACATCTTGCCGACACAACATACAAACAGGATATACTCTTATGGACAGTATGAGACGAGGCTGTGTTTTATAACTGCGCGAGGTCTACTGTTCATAGAACTACTAGTCCAGGATTAAAATGTTGTTTTACCAAAATCATCAAATATTTAATAATTCAATACAATGATACATGTACAAATGTGAAGCTGACTTGCACCGAGGTAGAATCAATTTAATTTTAAATAATTTGAAATATATTTTAAGTTGTTAGGCTTCATTAATTCATTGAACACCTATTTTATCATTATGTGTTACCAGAACCTATTAGAATTATGTAGATTGCCTTTAATGAATAAATTGAGTTCCATGTAAATGTATTATTTCCACCAAACTCCAAAATAACTATTTCAATGTGACTTTTAATTGTTTAGTCAATATAAAATAATTTTGATTCTGCAGTAACTTATACATAAGTGATATCAATGTAAGAAAGAACAGATTATATACTTTTACATGAATGTAACAATATTGGAAAGATGTTATCCAACGGTATTTGAATACACCCCTGACTGTTACTGTATGGGAGTACCACCAGTAATTTATAAGTTTTCAATTCGTCAAAAGAGTGGTTATAGATAAAATAGTGTACTCAACGGTTATAATCTTCTCCTATCTATATTTTTCTCCTTATTATTGTTCATCTTCTTCCTGCCGCCAAAGTGCAGTACTTTATACCTGGCAATAGAATTTTTAGAAATAGAAGCATTTGGTTAACTTTGGTTTTACGCTTCAGTGAACATAGTCTATGAGCAGGGTAGTTCTACCTGGACACCACCGATGACAAATTGACCGGGCTTTCCAGAAGTACCTAACGGGAAACATTTGCTTTGTTTCATGGAAGCAAGGCATTGTAATACTGAATGAGTATTTATAGTTCTATAAAGCAAGGCCTTTTGGTTCTAATACCCGAGACGTCAGTCTGCAGATTGTTGTTATGGAATGCAGAAAACTTCTTTCACCAACCTTAGACAATAAATGCTGTTTCAAAAGATTGAAAAGATAGCATGCCGCTTCCAAAATCTATGGATATGGTTTATGTACTATACTAGCTGCCAGGCTCGCTTCGCTCGCCATATCCGTCTAGCCAGGGGGCTCCGCCCCCTGGACCCCCGACTGGATCGTCCGAGAATGAGATCAGCAGGCTCGCTTCGCTCGCCTGCATTTTTATCATATGTTAGGACTATCCGGTCGGGGGTCCAGACTAAACGGATATGGCGAGCGAAGCGAGCCTGACGGCTAGTAATATAATATTCCAGGGATTGAAGTAGCAGTGCCCAATCAATTTTTCCGTGATAAAAGCATTTAAATCTTCAACTTGGCGCCAACCTAACAAAGTCAACTCAACTTAATGCCAACCTGACAAAATTATTATTCAGTTGCCAGTTAACAACTGTTTCGAAGAGGTACTCTATCTAGATTATAGTTCTATAGTAACATATGATATGGAAATTTCAATTATAATTAAGAGATTGGGAGAAGAAGAATATACATGCTAAAAGACGAACTTTAAACCCTTAAAAACAACCCTTAGAGTTAAAATATTCCCAAAAGATTTCTTAGTGCGCCCCCTTAAGGGCCAACTGAACTTACCTACCAAATTTGAACGTTTTTGGTCCGGTAGATTTTTAGTTCTGCGAGTGAGTGAGTGAGTGAGTGAGTGAGTGAGTGAGTGAGTGAGTCAGTCAGTCAGTCAGTCAGTGAGTGAGTGCCATTTCGCTTTTATATATATAGATATATCTGTGAGTGTAGCGTAAGGGACCACTACCTCCGTAAACACGAGGTAGTACGATGTTTACGGAGGTAGTGAAGGGACACACTATTATTCCTCACCCACCATATAGCATTATAATATATCGAACTCTGTCACTCCCACTCAACCACATCACTCTCTTACACATACCCTTTCCTTCGGGTTCACTCTCTCTCACTCTCTCTCTCTCTCTCTCTCACATGATAATGAATTAAAACGCAGATTTCTGTCTTTGACACTAATATGCTTTAGTTAGATCAATAATGTTTCAATTGCCATCTAAATCTAGGTGAACTATTTGTAACACATAAACTAATAATTAAAACCACCCTAAATAAACCTTGATTAGTCCCAACCGATATGGTTTACAGTAACTTTAAGGACATGACAATAAGACAATAATTGTGGGTTGGAAACGTAATTTTGAATATTTATTATAATAAAATATAATCCCATTTTTCTGGTGCTCCAAACTCGTTATTTAATAATAAACCTACAGTTTAAGAGCCATCACTGATAAATATGTCACTTAGTATAAATACAGAAGAACAAAAATCATAAACCTTATTCCGGGACACTTTCTCATTAATTCTTAATTCTCGTATAGCCTATGTGTGTGATAAACGAAATTTGAATTTGAAATCACAACAATTTTTGAAAAACATACAGTTTTGAATTACGTGCTTATTCTACGAAAATTGAAACCCCTTTCTTAGCTGGCGTCTAGGAATAAGAAATATATTGACCGATAAATACAAACAATTTGGATATAGATTAGGCGAATTGGCCTTGTCTAAAGGATTCATCTTATAGTCTGTTATACAATAAATGAGCAATCCAATTCATAACATCTAGTAGTCATCTTATGAATAGTGTTATCATTCATCAAATCAGTCTTATCAAGTCATAATTATCATCACCCAGTACAATTGAATAAATTAAGTCATACATTGAAAAAAGACATAAACTATTTATAAACTCACAGCACTGAATATCATATTTTCAACAATTTGAAAATTAATTTACGGAACAATAAGCATTTTCATTCAGAATTACATTTAGTGCGTTTTTTTATTTATTCAGAGGCAAGTTTCTTCTAATATAAGATAAAGGCAGATTATTGAACATGGAGTACACTAGATAGGAATAAATTTCAAGCTCTTACTCAATCTGACATTAGGAGTTACAATACTCTAGTAGTCCAGATAACAGTAGACCTCACTGAACATCCTTTGCAATGTGGTAACGAGAATATTCAGCCATCTACTAGAAATGCTATCTACTAGGAATAAAGTCATTGTAATAATATCAGCGCTTTTATAAAATGTTTGCCAATGGCCCCACTAAGAAATCTGATCAGGCTGGTTGGAGACTTCCAATCAACCATACATTACATTACATTACATTACATTACATTACCAGGGCTACCAGACATTGTTTTGCAGTAGTCGTACTATATCATAATGGAAAAAGTAGAACTTTGATATGGAAGTAATGAACTCACTCCGCTACAAATAAAATCTATTGGTGTGCTAATCTAAATGTTGCACTACTTCAATCCTGTAAAAATGAATACCGGTATAATACTTATTCTGAATTGATGGAATCCAAAGTCCCATTGCGCTTATGATAATTTTGAATGTTACTTTATTAACTCAGTAAGTTCAGAAAGTTATTGCTCAGTTGAATCAGAGCTACGATTAAAAAGATGATTTGGGAATTATCAAGTGGCACTTTTTGTTTTTCACTGGGATTTTCATTTTGTAACATGTAGAGACGCTTGTAGAACAACAATCTGTTAAATTTTTTATGGGAAAGATTTTATGAGGAAAATGAAGTTTTTCATTGACATTATCATCCGTAACTCGGAACGCCATGATAAATCTTGGCATCTAAAGCTGCGTTTACACCAAAGTTATTAACGAAATGTTAATAACTTAATCCTCACAGATTATTATAGATTGAACGGCACATGAAAAACACATATGTTCATCATGTGTATGATAAGCTATGTTCAATCTAATAGAATCTATAGAATCTATTGGTGTTGACGCAGCTTTACTCTGTGACTGTCTGGAGTTAATATTATATCAATTTGAATTTACAATTCGAGACCGCAGCTCGGAAAAAGAAGAGATGATTAGCTCATAATATTGGGGACCGAGCTTCGCTCAGGAGTACAAAAGCATAAACAATTTATTACGAAAGAAGGAATTATAATGAAAAACCATTTTGGCCATGTGGTTTTCAAGAAGCGGTGATGAATAGGTCAGTGGTAGGCTATTTGGCTTTTATATATTCCATTTCATATTCATATTGATTATTTTTTCGGGTTGAAGGTTATATGTATACGTATTAGATATATTGGAATAGTTATCTTGGAGTTTGGTAGAAATATATTACATTTGCATAGAACTCAATTTATTTATTTATTTAAGTTATCTTCTATCTGATTCTAATAGGTTACCAACCCATCCCTATCTTATATGATAAACCTTCAATCATAATCATATACCTGCATGATTAAAAAACAGCAGACATTCAATTTACTAGAACAAATAATGGAGTGCCTTCAAGTTCAGATGTAGGCAACACGCCTAACTTCTTCCTACATTCGCTACCTTGTCTCTATGACACTGACATTGCTTCTGTGAAACACCTTGTTCCAGTGGGAACTTGCTTCTGTGAGACTGCCATTTATAGCGCTACTACTTTGGACGGAGACCTTGTCTCTATGAAACTGCTTGTCTCTGTGGGAACTTGTTCCTGTGAGACTGCCATTTATAGAAATACTTGCTCCTGTGAAACTTGTCTCTGTGACACTAATATCGTTCAAAATCACTACTTGTCTCTGTGAGAACTTGTCTCTGTGAAACATCCCCATTGAATTGACTGGGAGTATGGCTTTTGTTATCATTTACTGTTCTTATTGTTCACGCAACTTTCTTCGAATTGATTCCTCAGTTTATTCCATACAATTCAATTTGATTCCTCGAATCCATGCCAATCCCCGATCATGGAAACCAATTTTGAATAATATTCTCAATCTGAACCTTTGTAAATTGATATTCTGGAAGTTTGTAGTTCAAATCTTCCAAAGAACTTTTAACAAATCCGAAGTGTAGCATTAGGGTATGCAACTCACCAATCACTGGTCAAGTCAAGGTAACTTTTGTTGAAAGAATGTATTTGATTAATGGATGATTATTATAGTTTCAATTCGGTAGAGGTAATAAAGGGCTGTCTGAATATTTCTTTACGCAGGGCTTTGGTTGGGATTGGCGCTAAGTCTATTAATATTGTGAATTAAAATGGAGACATTTTCCAATTTTGAGATAAATTTTATCTAAAATATTGGAGGAATTTCATACATTCTTATTCGAAATACCGTAGTCTCAATTTTATCATGAATGTAGTAAAAGTTATTAATCTTCTTTGATAGTCTATATATCTTGGTTACCGGTTATCGAATTAAGCTTGATCTGATGTTACCATTGGTATTTCAGTGTTCTTTGATAATAATATTTATATAACCTGCAAAAGTTGCCAATTTTCAATCCAAGTGAAAATTAATTTAAACTAGATTCATTAATATATAGATCTACTGGGTTAATTGTATGCGATCGGTTCAGTACCATATGTGATAAATCTATAGCTCAAGTTCATTATTGAGGAATTCTGAACCGACTCACTAATCACAATTTATGAAAAACTACCCTATTGATTGCGATAAAACGAAGAAGGATTTCTTATTCCTATAATCACATTACAAACGAAAAACATCACAGCTTTCTTAGGTCCTAGGTGCTCTCTGTGAAGTCTGGTGAAGATAATAATTACTTTAACTTCAAGAGAGTTTAAGGACCGTTTTCAGATATTTTTTAAACCTTCAAGTCATGTTAGCTTCTAGCAAATCAATTAATCAATTGATGTATTAATAATGATCTCATTTTGGGCTCATTGAGGATGGGCATAGTAATGACAATCGTTCAAGTATCTAGTCCGCATTATTGTAGCTTATCTGAAAAAGTCTCTCCATAATTAAAGACATTAAAAGAGATAAATTATCATGATTTGCATGATAGGCTACCAAAGAGAATGAAGATCTCAAACTTTTATTTTTATAATTTTGCTGTAAACTTACTATAATCATAATTTATATACTATATATTATTAGGATAGGAAGAGAGTAATGAATAACTTATAGCCTTTCATCAACAGATATTTCAAAAACTACCTATCATTCCTGCAACAAAACTGTAGTCTAGTGTGTTCTATAAAATTTTGTTGCTTTCACATTATATTTGCAACAAGTTTTTTCAAATACTTTGACAGATTATACTTTCATAAGACTTCAAACGTTAATTCATTTTTACAGGCCTACTTATTAGTTATTAATCATATTAATTCAAGTTTATAGGCCTACTACTTAGCATTTATTATTTTTATGAATATTATAGTTTTCCTCATCCTACTGCTAGTATTAACTGATCTAATATTGGATTTTAAAGGAAAGGATTGGCTTATGACGTGCGGGATGAGAAGTTCATGAATGACACATCATCATGTCTGAACTACTGGACTGATTGACTTGAAATTTTGCATCTGGACTCTTAATTAATCGAGGATGGTTAAAGGCCTATTTAAAATTCTTCAAGATTTCAGTAGGTCAAGTTTCCAGTCTGTCAAGTTTTCAATTAGAGGGTTACCTGCTAGTCAGTAATAAGTGCACAGTTCACTCACAACTCCCATTACACAGTTATTAAGAACTCTATACTATATTATATCAGGTCCTACTACGATGTAGCCTACAAGGAACTCCATACGTTACGTTAACGTGTAGTATAGAATTCCGTGCCTGCCCAGCAAAGCAAAGACAAGAGTGTCATCATCAAAGAGCCAGCTAGTGCCGTTGACTCATTCTTTTGAGTTCTGAGCTATTGATAAACTAGAAACATTGTCTACTTTTCAACTTTCTTCTTTCAGAAAATGTTGAGAACGATGTTCTTGCTTTGTAAATACATGTATGTATTGGTAGCTATAGTTACACTACCGGGGGTAGTTGGATGAGCAACTAACAATAGGACAGAAAGTCCTACCTCACTTTCTCACTATCATTTTTCCCTCTCTCTTTCGTCCCCTCAATCTTATTTTGTCTCTCTCTCACAATAATTATCCTGGTCGTGTGGGAAGGATATTATTTTTTATACACTTTTCAGAGTCGACAATTATTTGTTGAAACACCGCCGATTTATGTAGATATATTACAATATTATATTATTGTTATTCAAATTGCATTCTATCTTTATTTTCATCAATTGATTTTTTATACTTTGTAGAATTCATTAAATTTATTGATTAGCAATACTGCCATTCAATGTTAATAAGTGTATAAGCAAGTATATACTGTAACATGGATAAAGAACTGTGATCTATCTATCTAATTTATCTCACTTTGCTTGAATATATTAACAACTAGCAGGTAACCCGTGCTCCGCAAGGGTCTAATTAGAAACATGTCAAACTAAAAATTGACCTAATGAAATCCTGAAGAATTTAAAATGTGCCTATAACCATCCTTGATAAATAAGGAATATTTATGCAAAATTTCAGTCTAGAAGTTCAGACGTGTTGATGCGTCATTCGTGAATTTCCCATCCCCCATAACGAAAACCTCTTCAGTTTACCCTTCACAAGGTTTTCACAAGTTTATGTGAGAAGTTTTTATTTAAAGTCTATGGTAATGATTTAAAAAGGTTTTCGTTGCTATCTGGGTATTGTAAGAATTTTAAGATAAATTTATGTCAATTGATTAATTTCCTGAAGTGTGATAAAATATGTGGATGAGTATTTTTTTATATAAACGAGGGTTTATCAGTTAATTCACTTAAACAGGAAGCTGATCAGATCTCTCGGATTTTGAATTTGGCGCGCTACCTGGTAATGGTTTTCAGTTATTTTTATGGTTCCTTATGGAAAAACATTTTTGTTTCTCTCGGTATTTAATAGGTGGTTGTATTATATCTATATTCGATTTTGATTTACGAGTTTATTATGATAGGGTCTCAGTTTAGAGAAGGTTATAAGTTTTAAAATTTCGCAAGCTACTAGTTTTACTGATGATTACATTTATTTACAAGACTTCCATTAACTATTACTCACATATTTCGTTCATAAGACTGCATCCATTCAGGTCCTGAATTTTACTATTTCCAGTTACAGACTTACAGTGTTAGAAGATTATTACACACACATCGATTTCTACTCGTCCAATTTTTTGCCGTCCCCATAAATTCTTTTAGATTAAACCTAACTTGATAAAGGCATGCTGTTGTCCATTCAATTTGGTAGAATTATAAGAACAGCAAAAAATCGATGTGTTTGTGTAACTGGCTTATTTAATATTTATCCCTGGTTCAATCACAGTACTTCCAAGTTATGTTTTCCCATTATTTCAATTATTATCGTATATCATAAATCATTACATTTTGGGGTCACATTTGCCACTCTATTCATTGCCTCGTCAAGAATAACGTTAACTACTGACATATTTTCAAGACTCTGCAGGAGGGGAACCATGTCGAATTGCTATCTCCATAATCGTAATGTTAATTGGGATTCCATATAACTCGGTTGATCCGAACGTTCCAGTCAATATCTCATTTTGAAGGTTTGTTAATTCTCTATTCAAGTTGCGAGGTGAAAAATTGATATTTCTTGAGAAAACATTTATATTGCTCTATTAAGTGGGAAACTTTTATGATTTTTTCCTGGCGTTTTTGATGAATATTTTGGAAATTTATCTTGCAACATGAATTAGTTTTGATGATTCTGTTGAAATCAATGTTTTCATAAAAATCTTCACATCCGTACGGTTTTTAAATGGAATCTAGCGAAGGAATTTATCGTTTGCAAGCCACTGGAAAATGGAGGTGACAGACCCTCACACGCACGCACAAGCGGTGCGTGACCGCCTTCAGTTGACTGAAGGCGACCGGTTTTGGGCTCAGTTTTCCTGTAAACAATAGTTCTTACATTATTCACTCCCTTTTGAAAGTTATTCGCAGAAAGAGTTCATGAGTAAAGGGATCTTGACCTGAGAGTGGACAAAATATAATCAGTATACAGAATGTTCTGAAAAAAGGTGCCCATAAATCAGGGCGTGATTCCTCACATCAAAAAAAGAAAAAAGTTATAATTAACATAGGTCCGAAAATGCTTAGTTACCAAGTGATAGAGGGTGGAAGATTTCGTCTGAATTTCTGTGCCTCTGCTGAAACGAAGCCCTACGGGTATTTGTTGGCTGTTAATTAAGATGTACAATTTAGCGTACTTTATGTAAAATGAACTGAAAAATTCAATAAAACCGTTTCCAGACCTGTAGCTACAGTAATGTTTAAGATATGTGACGAAATATGCGAAACTTGGTCCCGAAAAAAGTTCCTTTTAAGTTTGAAGCAGATTTACTTTGTTAAAAAATGTATCTCTCTCTCTATATATCTCTCTATATATCTCTCTCCCGATCGTGTTCTAATGGGAAGGATGTTATGTTATATTCAGAGAGTTGACAATAATTTTATTTGTTGAAACACCGCCAATCCATGTAGTTACATCGCAATATTATACTATTGTTTTTCAAATTGCATTCAATCTTCATTCTCATACTTAGTAAAATTCGTTGAATAAACAGCAATACTGTCATTTATAGTAAATTAGTGCATAAGCCAGTATATATTGTAACATACTGAGACATACAAACAGGCGGCTGTAGAAACAACATTCGTCCAAATTGTCTTGCTACCAATCTATTGCTACTGCTTTGTGGTGAGATTCACTTAAAACTGTCAGCATTGGCTGGAAGGGAACAGCATTGATGCTGTTCAGAAGTATGCTGACACATCAGAGCTACTCTATGATGTCATTCATCTAAAACTGACAGCATTGATTGAACGGAAACAGCATTGATATCATTCACGAGGTATGCTGACACTCAACCAAGCTCCTCTATAGTGAGATTCACTCTAACATGTCAGCATTAGTTGTACAAGACGAGCTTCGATGTTATTTATAAGGTACGCTGACACACAACCAAGCAGCTTTACAGTGAGATACTGTCAGCATTAGTTAAAGGTGAAACATTGATGCTATTCATGAGGAATACTGATTTTTGAAAGTGAGCCACACTATAAGTACCTGACTCGGTCAGCATCGACTGAATGGGCAACATTGATGTTATTTATAAGGAATGCTGACAGTAGAAAGTGAATCTGTTCACAGTATAAAAGTGTCTAACAAGACTTTTCAGCATGGCTAGGAACATTTTTAGGCCAGTTCCTAAACCTACAACAATCAATTAGTCACGGAAGCCTGTAACTGTGAATAGATTTTTCATTGTGGGGTAGTTCTTCTATGAAAGACTGACTATTTCCCTCTTTCTCTCTTCTCCCTCTGGCGCTCTCACACTCACACACATACCTTCTTCAGGGATTTTGTACTTCTTTTTCTTTTAATCCGAACCTAGTTCTTACAAGAACAGGTAATAATGAATCCTGAATTTACCCGGCTATCCTGCAGAGCCTTGAATCCTTTGACAACTATTAAGCAATTCTAAATTATTTCATCCAAATTATTGTCAAACAATTTCAATTGGGAACAATTTTTAACAAATGATATCAATAATTCTAAATGATTTGAGAGTGAAAATTATTCTCCCACAATTCTTTTCCACAATTTTTTCAACACGGTAATGCTCACATGAGCTTCTTGCTTGTGCGTGAGTAATTGGGAAGTGCAATGATGATTTGATGAGATGCAAAACGACCAAGCCAATTGACCAATTGGCCAATTGACCTGCAAATAACATTTATATGGACGAGATACTTCATATCTGTTTATTAGTGAAGTATCATTAAACAATTATATAGATTATTCCAATCATCCATTCTTGAATTATTGGAAAGTACTCCCAGCAATTATTCTCACTCTACTCCAATTATTTCAAATGATTTGTAAATCAATATCAATCATCGATTCTCAAATGTACTTCCAAGCATTTCTGCAATAATTCTAAATGATTCATAAATCATTTCTAATAATTGATTATGGAATGATTTGCAAGTACTTTAAAGCACTTCTGAGTTCATTAAAAATGATTCGTCAATCATTGATTATCAAATGATTGGAGTGTACTCCCACATATTAAATAATAAGTAATATGTTTAAGTATTTACTTACTTCATGGTAATTCTAAGCACTTTCAAGTACTTCACTTCAATCATTCTAAATGATTCATAAATCATTTTCAATCATTGATTATACAATGATTTAAGTAAAGTACTTGAAAGTACTTTCCAATCATTGTATAATCAATTGATTGATTGTATAATCAATGATTGGAAAGTACTTTCAAGTACTTTACTTCAATCATTCTAAATGATTCATAAATCAGTTTCAATCACCAATTATAAAATGATTGGGAAGTACTTTCAAGTACTTCACTTCAATAATTCTAAATGATTCATAAATCATTTTCAATCATCGATTATACAATGATTGGAAAGTACTTTCAAGTACTTCACTTCAATCATTCTAAATGATTCATAAATCATTTTCAATCATCGATTATACAATGATTGGAAAGTACTTTCAAGTACTTTACTTCAATCATTCTAAATGATTCATAAATCAGTTTCAATCACCGATTATAAAATGATTGGAAAGTACTTTCAAGTACTTTACTTCAATCATTCTAAATGATTCATAAATCAGTTTCAATCACCGATTATAAAATGATTGGAAAGTACTTTCAAGTACTTTACTTCAATCATTCTAAATGATTCATAAATCAGTTTCAATCACCGATTATAAAATGATTGGAAAGTACTTTCAAGTAATTTACTCCAATCAAATAATTCTGATCAATTTGTAAATCATTCTCATGCAGTCATCAATTTCCAAACGATTGGGGAGGAGAGAATTTCCAACCACTTTAATAATTTTCAATGTTCAATAAATCATTTCCAAACATATTGGTCCACAAGATCCTTCTACATTATTATGGAGATATACTTCACACTTCATGATCTGTTGAGGATACTCGAAAGTTTCGAAGTTTTTCAATTTTCACTATAAGTATAGATTACTCATTAAAATCATTGGAAATTATTTTCAAGCAATTCCAAATCATTTCATTCAAATGATTCCGAATGATTGTAAATGGATTTCAATCAGAAATGAGAAAAAAATTCAATGACTTGAAATTATTGTAAATGATTTTAAAGTAATTATAATTGTCTCTTTCAAATCACTTCAAAGTACTTTAAATCAGTTGACTCCAATCATTCTAAATTATTCGTAAATCAGTTCCAATCATTGGTCTTCAAGTAATTGTAAAGTACTTCAAAGTACTTCATTCAAATCATTTTTAGTAATTTATAAATCATTTTCAATCATTGGTCTTCAAATGATTGAAAAGTACTTTAAAGTACTTTAAAGTACTTTACTAAATCATTTAAGGTAATTTATAAATCATTTTCAATCATTGGTCTCCAATGACATTTCATGAAGAATTAAAAGTAATTTGAAAGTACTTTTAAATGATTCAACTTGCCCTAAAAAGAGGTGACAAATTTTAAATCACTGGCAATTAGTTTCAAGCACTTTCAAATCATTTCCTTGCTGCTTGGGAATGTATGATTTGCAGGATAGAATTGAAAAAAAGTTTTCTATATCTTGATATTGGAATAGCCAGTCTTTAATAAATTGTTGTTGAGGATTCTTTCCAAGTTCTAGTTCTTCTACCAGCATGTGGTATAGCGTTGAAGAGTTTTGGGCCTAGGTATACAAAAGATTTAGAAAAGGAGCTAAAATTCATTCTTGGTAGTCTTGATACCAGGTCAAGTCTTCTTCTTACAGAAAAGCTGGGCCTGAAAAATCCATCGTTTCCACTCCGCATAAAGAAAATTCTCAAGACTTTGAAAACAAAAAGATGGCGAATTGGGAGAATACGTAATCTCTTGTATAAAGGAAACGAATTCTCTCTTCGATTTTTGAATAGTATTAGTCTGATGAAATGTTTTTGCAATTTGTGTAGTGGACTAAAGTGCACTTTTGCAGCTCCACCCCAACATACAATGCCGTATTCTAATTTTGAATTTATTAAGGCATAATATACTGTGCGCAGTGTGTTTGTATCACACAGCTCTCTCAAGTGATAGAATCTACAAAGATAGGTATTGATACTTTTCTTGAGATTAGATATATGTGTTTTCCAATTTAAGGCTGAATCAATAAAAATACCAAGGTATTTAATCTCTTCGACCTGCTCTATAGGAGGACATTGGCATAATAAGTCATATGTACAGCTATTTAGATGGAAAATGATAGGTTTATTGTGAATTTTTGGTGCGTGCAAAGAGAAATTAATAAATTTGGTTCTTTCGACATTGATTGCTAATCTATTTCTAAGATACCATTGTTGAAGAAATTTACAGTCATGGTTTACTCTATTGTACAGTTCCTCCCATGATTTCCCTGAACTGACTAATACCGTGTCATCTGCATAACAAAATATTTTTCCATTTAAATTGGCATCACATAGGTCGTTTACAAAAATTATAAAGAGAATAGCTGAAAGAACTGATCCCTGTGGAAGTCCTGAAGTTACTGTTGAAAAAGAACTACAGGTATTATTAATTTTTGTACATTGAACTCTATCATTTAAAAAAGATTTAAACCATTGTAGGGCCACGACCCTTACCCCTGTAGATTCTAACTTATTTAATAGAAGACCATGCTCAACCGTATCAAAAGCTTTCTTTACATCTAAAAATTAAGCATTTACATTCAACCCATCGTTTACATTATTATATATAATTCTCATAAAGTTGACTAGTGCACGCTCAGTATCAAAACCTTCACGGAAGCCGTATTGGTTTTTACTAAAAAATTCATATCTATTCAGGAATTTTAATAATCTTGTTTTCATCAGTTTCTCTAATATTTTAGAAAAGATAGAGAGCAGCGCTATGGGTCTATAATTATTAGAGATGGGTATTGAAAGATAAAACATCGATGTTTTTTTCATCCTAACATCGATAAGTGAAAAACATCGAACAGTAAACATCGATGTTTTTGAACATCGATGTTTTTAAACATCGATGTTTTTAAACATCGTTTATTGCCCTACGTTTTTATGGATGAAACTATTCCAGTCAATATAGACATAAAAAGGGGGTGTGCTTGCAATTTATATTGTAGTTCTGATTTTTTAATACATTATTTGGGTACATAAGAGAAGTCCAGAACCAATTTCTTCATGCAAGATTTCCTTGTGCTAGATACAAGATAGCCCGAAAACCTCATTTTTTCGGCTCATTTTCCAGTTTTCAGCTATTTCTGCCAAATCTCTCCCAGATTATATAATTCTGAAAAAATGAGATCACTCGGAACTCTCTATCTCCAATGAGTACTTTGTTATAATTTTTCAAAAATGAGTAAAATTTGAAGAAAAAATCAATTTTGATGAATTTTAGTTTTTAATCAACAATATCTTCCGATTGTTACAATTTAGATGTATATTTCAAAATCCCTCTAGGCGTATTTTTGTGCTATACAATCTGAGATCAGGTAGAGCGCTCTATGTCATATAGATTTCCAGATACACCTGACAACAATGCTCCTTGTATTGTGGAAAACACCTAATTTTCAGCTTCAACCATCATCACCATCTACTTTGTCCTCACATTGATATTTCGCACAATGACATAAGTTCATGGGTAAGATTCACCCGTTAGATGCACTTAATTTCAGTATTTCCTAGTAGAGGCACGCTTAAGGACACCTCAACGATCAAAATTTCAAACACTTATAATTACAAAGCACACTTATAATTTACTTTTGACACAATGTTCAGATTTCATCGTACTACACTTCATTCTTCTCGGCTCGCCAAGGCGTTCAAAACCATGCATCAACAGTCAAATTCGGTCAAAAATAGAAAATTTATTGTTGAGTGTAGGTACTTATTCATATTCAATACATAAGCAATGGCCAATTTCTATATTCAAAGCTATGTATCTCGGGTAACCCCTTATTATAAAAATTATTACTTATCTTGAAAATATGTACAATAGAATTTTCTATTTCATCTGCTGTAAACAATTCATGGAAAAATATGTTCGTAAAGTGAGATTTGATTGTTGAAAAAAATCCGGAAATTGTAGATATTTTTCTCATATTAACGTATTTGGCAGTTCTATGATAGCGAAAAGTGATTCAAGACGGACTTTAGGCAACTGAGCTCGTAGAGGATGAATTTATCTACAATTTGTAATCAATCGTAAGTTTCTATGATTTATCAGACTCGTTTTAGAAACTCTTGATCAACAGTAAAATTACGAAAAAAATGTAAAAACTGAAATCGCCATTTTTAAAATCTTAACTTCCAAATTGTTTTGGAATCGAAAGTATTATTTATTCGAGTGGGTAGAGGGGGACAATTATTTTCACATTCTCACTAGATTTCGAAATTTTATCAGAAGTATTTCACAAGACATGCACTTTGAATATAGAAATTGGTCATTTTCTGTGTATTGGAATATGGGCTTAGTACACTCAAAAATAAATTTTCCATTTTTCGACCGAATTTGACTTATTATGCATGATTTTGAACCGCCGTGACGAACCGAGAAGGATGAAGTGTGGTACGATGAAATCTGAGCATTGTGTCAAAAGTTATGTGTTTGAGATTTTGATCCTTGAGGTGTCCTTAAGCGCGCCTCTCCACTAGGAAATACTGAAATGAAGTGTATCTTACGGGTGATACTCATAGAACATAATCTCAAGAACTTATGTCGTTGTGCGAAATATCAATGTGTAGTCCAGGCGCTGGCTTACATTGAGCATACATGAGAGAGGAAGAGAATTTGACTTCGAATTATTGTTAGGGGGTCTTTAGTGTATATGAAACTTGATGTCATGTCCCAGGGTGGTCGACAGCTTGGGGGGGGAGGGGGGTAAGTTGTAAAAAACGCGCGCTTATAAAATCGCCTGTCCTGCAGTTACTATTCATAGTACAGCTTTTAATTTTTTCTCAAAATTATGTACACATAGCTGGCTTTCAATGTGGTCCTGTACATTTTTGCGATAAACCGCATAGTTTTTCCGTAAAAAAATAAAATATCTCGAAAAATGTATTTTTTTATTATGGACTTTTTGTTATTTCTCGAATATTCAAGTCATTAGCTGACTTACAGGAAAATGCTCCCAATAAACGTTGTAGGCCGTTTCTTCTTGAATCCAATGATATATATATAGTTTGGGGGTTACGATCATAGATGCGGCGGTGGGAGGGGGATAAGTAGCACTGTTACGCTGCGGCGCGGTCCTCCCTCATGATTAATGCGCGTAATGGCCTGTCTATCGCATCGCTCCTACTAGTCTATGCATTCAAATTATGTATTTCAGGAACGCTATCTTATGTATTTTCGGTCGCTGAACACGATTTTTCAACTCTCAAGCCTCAATAATTGATAATTCTCATCATAATATACAAATTATAGTCAAAATTACAAACTTCTTCTCAGTCTGCAAGGAAACTAAGAAATGACTGTTTGAAATAATGAAACTTGGGTTTCAAGAAATATATTACGATTGAATAATGATAATATTTATATGTGTTCATGTTTTATTTCAAATTAGTTTATTGTGATGTGCAGCAGGCTAAATTATTAATTACACACTGGCCACGCTTACTTGATATAGTGGTCAGTTAATTTCCATGAAATGTTTGTGGAATTTCTTAGTTCTTCATGGTGGAAATGGAATTCATCATTCATTCATTATCATAATGATTATGTTTAGAATGAAAATGTTAATCTTTCGTGAATCTTCAGTTTGTCGTGAACTTTTGAGAAATATAATATTTTGAGGAACAGTATTTTTATAATGATATTTCACCAACTTTTGATTGATTCATCCATTATGGTATTCCCGTTCAAACTATTTTCAAATGGTAACAAGTTATTCAGTATCAAAATTTGTGGATTCGGATAGTTTTGGGCCATGCCTGTTATTCTTCCCCAAACATATGTATATGATTTGTAATTTTATCCACAAATGAATGGATGAATGTATGTATTCCTGCACTTAGCTAACGTATGGATTATTCCTTTATAGATTCTTGTATGTCACATTAATAAATCTCTGCCACAGATTTAGAAATCAAGTCTCGATGGTTTGGAGAGCATATTATTGGAGTGATTCTTTTAATCTGCTGCTTCTAATATGTTCACTACCGTACCTTTGTTTGATTTTAGACCATAGACATGAAAAGCTATGTCCACCTGTATCACTCCATCTTTATTGAGAATTTTCATAACTCTTCTCATCACAAAGTTTCCATAATCTTGCAGCGTATTGAAGTTTTGAAAAGTGGAGTAGGAGTTGAATTCAGGAGAGCCATGTCATCATTATGCGAATTTGTCAACGATATTTAGGGATTTAGTCAAATCCACAACTAGTTTCACTTACAATTTCATAGGCCAAGTGAGATAAAGAGTTTTTTTTTCAAATATCCATCAGATGTTGACAGAGATTGCGGCTATTGTAGAAATGCATGCTGCACTAAAACATCAATGCTGAATTATCTTTAAACAGCTACCTAGTAAAAATACAGAGATCTTTTTGAGATACATCAGATCTTTTTGTTCTAGAATTAACTAAGACTAGGATTTTTGTTTGATTGCATCGTGGAGAATGAAAGAACTCTGTTTCTTTTTATAGGTGAGAATACACTTTTACAATTTGCCACAACTAAGTTCAGATAAAATTCGTTGGAGACCGAATAACTATTTCTTTCTATACGTTCAAAAGAGAATCAGACACTTCTTCACTTGCTTCCAGACCATTGATAACATTAGATTGGACTGTTGTCCATCAGAGTCTTGAAGAAAAATGTTATGTTCTTTTGAGAAGGTTATGCTTCTGAAAATCATTCTCATCTCTCATTATTCTTGTTTTACTTCATTCGATGACTTTCTTCACAATCTCCAGTGATATCCATAATGATGTCAACATACTTGAACAGAATATCTTTGATGGAAGATTTATATAGTAGCAGCCATTTTAGGAAAGCCTTTGAAGAACTAGCTATTCCATTCACTCATTTTTGGATGATCGAATGAGGGTTTGCTCCAAAGCATGATCGGTTGTCACATTTATTAAATTTTCAAGGTTTCATTTGACAGAGTGTCAATGTATTGACTGTATAGAGTTAATGTTTCCTTATTGGAAATTATCTTCTACTTCAATGGGTATTTTTTTTAAATTTTTTAGATATAACACAGACTCCATAACATAGTTTGTATGATTGAATGAAAAAAGTATGGGATCTTTTCTCGTGCAGTTTATATGTGCAATACCAGAGTCCTTCCTTATGAGCATGAATACAATTTAAGATAATTTTAACTATGTTACAATAATTAGTCATAAATTTCAAGTAGTCATTGATTTTGCATTGTGATTCTAAAAAAATTCTACAAATAGCTCCTGACTTCTTTCAAATATACTTTGACAATCTCTCATATTTGAACCGTTCATGAGTCCTTGTAGTTATTTCATTGAATTGATTGCTTGCTCTCACACCTTAATAATACTGATCTCCCCTCAATAGATTTCCAACAGTATTCTCTCCAAATATATCAAATTCAACAAAGATATCTCCCATTCCACTTTCATTCAAGTACCACCCCAAGACAATCAGACAACTCAGCCAAATGAAAAATGCAGGCGAGCGAAGCGAGCCTGCTGATCTCATTCTTGTACGATCCAGTCGGGGGTCCAGGGGGCGGAGCCCCCTTGCTAGACGGATATGGCGAGCGAAGCGAGCCTAACGGCTAGTATAATCTATAAAAATTAAGTTATATTAACATCTCGTTAATAACTTTGGTGTAAACGCAGCTTTAGAGTTGTATTTCCTTTGTAAACAAATATTTAGTCATATCACATGGGAGTAATTGGCATTATTTGTGCTTCAACTGTAAATTTATATTAAAAAATATTTTACTCCTGTTATACGGTGCTCTATATGGGGTAGCCTATATTATTTGTTTAACTTACTCCATTACTTGACTTTCGCAATTCCAAAGTGATCATTGAACTAAATCGAATAATCATTCTCTCTCAATGGAATGTCAGTTTTTTATCGACTGAGAAACACAATAGGATTCCTAACAAGATGGTTTATCATTACAATGCAATCCTAAATAATGATAATGAGATGAAGTTTGTAATTTTGACTATAATTTGTATATTATGATGAGAATTATCAATTATTGAGGCTTGAGAGTTGAAAAATCGTGTTCAGTGACCGAAAATACATAAGATAGCGTTCCTGAAATACATAATTTGAATGCATAGACTAGTAGAAGCGATGCGATAGACAGGCCATTACGCGCATTAATCATGAGGGAGGACCGCGCCGCAGCGTAACAGTGCTACTTATCCCCCTCCCACCGCCGCATCTATGATCGTAACCCCCAAACTATATATATCAATGGATTCAGGAAGAAACGGCCTACAACGTTTATTTTCCTGTAAGTCGGCTAATGACTTGAATATTCGAGAAATAACAAAAAGTCCATAATAAAAAAATACATTTTTCGAGATATTTTTTTTTTTTACGGAAAAACTATGCGGTTTATCGCAAAAATGTACAGGACCACATTGAAAGCCAGCTATGTGTACATGATTTTGAGAAAAAATTAAAAGCTGTACTATGAATAGTAACTGCAGGACAGGCGATTTTATAAGCGCGCGTTTTTTACAACTTACCCCCCTCCCCCCCAAGCTGTCGACCACCCTGGGACGTGACGACATCGAGTTTCATATACACTAAAGACCCCCTAACAATAATTCGAAGTCAAATTCTCTTCCTCTCTCATGTATGCTCAATGTAAGCCAGCGCCTGGACTAGTGAGGACAATGTAGTTGGTGATGATGCTTGAAGCTGAAAATTAGGTGTTTTTCACAATACAAGGAGCATTGTTGTCAGGTGTACCTGTAATATTAGATAGATCGCTATACCTGATCTCAAATTGTAGAGCACAAAAAGAGCTTCTAAAGTGACTACAATTTTATCTGGAGCTATTGTTCCAATATTTCAACAGTTACTAACTAGAATCACAGCAATTTTGGACTTGTGGTATTCAAGTAACAGTCTTTCGAATAATTGAAATCAGGTTGTGAATAGAAAGATACATCAACTCTAGTTCACAAGATTTGTCATCTTCATGGTTTAGTCTGAAACCTCTCGGGATATCCTTGAGGATTCGGTCTTGAAATTTCACCCTAAGCTAATTTTAGCAATCATTGATACTCATATCGTATTCATTCAATACCTGATAGATTTTTTAGGAAATGAAAATGGATTAAGTTTTTTTATATGGATATCTGCACTCCTTACAATACGAGGACCTCTTTTCCAGAGCTAGATTAATTAGTGTTAAACACATGTTGAGGAAATAATTGTAGTAATAAAAAACTCTTTCTTCCTAAGAAACGAAGAATCCGACCTCTTATTCAATTCTAAATAACTAACTATCTAACCTTGACACGGGCCACAGAAGTAATGTAAATCTTCAAGAGTATCCAACAGTCTCACATGAAAATACAGAGGGCCTGATTGAAAAATAAAAATAGCAATCTGCAGGAAATCAAAACTTATGCGAGATCTTTCAGAAGAGTGATCTATATTCACAAAAAACACTAAACAGAATACTACACTAAATATGATAGAGATAATGATTGTAATTCTGTTATTATTGCTTATTGCTCTCAAGATAATCCTCTTCAAACAAAAAATAAAAAAAAACTTGTATCAAATTAAAAAATTAGAATTGTTTTTACTCTTTAGTTGGGAAAAACATCGGATGACCGATGTCTAGGTAAAACCATCGATAAGTGAAAAACATCGAACAGTGAACATCGATGTTAAAAACATCGATGTTTGATGTTGAAACATCGATGTTTTCAAACATCGATGTATCGATACCCATCCCTAATAATTATTCAATAGTAATTTATCTCCACCTTTGAAAACTGGTACCACCACTGCTCTTTCCAAGACTTGTGGGAATACTCCTTGCGACAAACTAGCATTACACAGGTAACATAAAATAGGCAGTATAATAGGAATAATGTGTTTCAAAATATCGCTTGTGAGTGAGTCATATCCTGTCGATCTTTTTGAGGGCATTAATCTAATCAGTTGGAGAATTTCTTCTTCCGTAGCAGGGTGTAAGAAGATAGAATTTTCAGAGATATTGTATTTAAAAACCCTATTGTAATCTTCTGGTGAGAATTGATGATTCGGGTCTATATTCCTAAGTAGGTCATCCCTGACATTATTGGGAACACTTATAAAATATTCATTAAACTCCTTGGCAATAGTCGGTGAATCAGTAACAACAGTATTGTTATTCATTGTATAGATACTTTCAAAAGTTTTATTCTTTCTTTTTCTACCTGTTATATCATTGATTATTCCCCACTGAGCAGCTTTGTTATTATGATTTTTCTCAAATAATTGACTGTAGTAGTTTATCTTTGTAGTTTTTATGTCGTCAGCTAACTTGAGTTTAAAGGTGTTAAAATAATTTTTTAGTTGCAAATCGAAAGGACGATTTTTAACTTTCTGGTATAGTTTATTTCTTTTTAGCAATCGCCTATGAATATTACTCGTTATCCAAGGACTAATATTTTTTGCTCTAGTTAAAGAATTGACATGCGTAGTGACCACAGAACCACTCCTACATTCCTCTATGATTTTTAAGAATTCATTCCAAGCACTATCAACACTTGGTGCATTGTAAACTATTGACCAGTCACAAAGATTTAATTTATCATTCAATTTCATAAAGCATATTTTTTCATTTACCACTAACTGATCTCCATTTCTATCTTGCTGAGTACTATCTCCTATCTTTGATTTTTTAAACATGACGCCTAAAGTGCTGTGATCAGTAATGTCGGTTGTGAACAATGCACTTTCATACTCTAAAAGTGGACTGGATCTTACAAAGAGGTGATCAAGGCATGTTAACGATGCAGGTCTAGTTATTTCTCTTATACAACATGTATAACCCAATGAAGCTAGCAGATTCAAGTAATCATTTACATCATCGTTATCAACGAGAGTGTTCAGGTTTATATCTCCACAGAAAACTGAATTAATGCTGGAATTTTGTTCAAGCCAACTCTTGAGTTCATTTATGAATATACTTGGTGTGCTATTATGGTGCCGATAAGCGGCAAGAAGAACTATACAAAAATTTTCAAATTTAAAATTCAAAGAGATACAGTCAGCAGTTGTAAATTCGTTTTTCAGCTCAGTAGCCTACAAGAGACCTCTTTATTAACATAAACCATTACACCACCTGATCTATTCAAGTAGTTACATTTATAAAAGCATTTATAGTGGTCTATCTTGTAAAGATCAATCTCATTATCCTTAATCCAAACTTCTGTAAGGATAATTATTTTAGGTTTTTCTGCAATATTTAACATAACTAAGAACTGGTCAAAATTCTTCCGTACACTCCTAATATTTTGAACGATAATTCCTAAACTATAGTAATTAACCTCAGGCAAAAAAAAAATCGGGTTGAAAATAATCAAATGTGATGTTAGTATTACCTAGATCTAGATTATCTTCTTCCATTAATCATAGGAGTGTAAAATGCAATTGATTATTATTTTAAATAAGTACACATTATGTGAAACGTAATACGCACGTATATAGTTGAATTCTAATAGAGCAGGCAATAATCTAATAATCTCATTCAACCAGGCATAGGAAAATAAAATTAATAATATCCTAAAAGTAAATAACATGAGAATAAATTTACAGTTCTTCATTGAAACCAAAATAATGCAGTGTAATAACAGTGGATCTCTATGAAAAATACCTGTAATGAGAATTGGGGATTTCTTAAACAAGTTTTTGTAACCCATCATGAGTGAAAATTCTAACTGCTTTGCTGTTGTGCTCCTTCCGAACCTAGATTTTTGCTTGCCGCACCCATACGAACTGATAGCCTCGCTCCTTGGCCACAGCTTTGGTTGCCGCCAACAAAGTTTTATTTTCCCTCGTCAGATGCTCGTTGATATAGATGTTGGTTTTTGGTTGGAGGACAGGGTTGAGATCCGTAGAAGTAACATCTCGTTTTTTGCGGTATGCTTCCAGCCACTTTCCTCTCTGCATAGGGTTTGAGAACTGCACAATAATTGGTTGACACTTCTTAGCGTTAATTGACGGTACACGGTGCATGGAAAGTACACTTTCAATCGGAGAAGCAACTTCTAAAAGATTTCCCAGCTTCTCGACGATATCGTCCACCTTTTCACCCTGTGTAACCGGTATACCATCGATCTGAATGTTCATACGCCTAGAATATTGTTCCATCTCGTTTATTTTATTTTCAAGAACTGAAACTCTTGTCTTCAAATTTGCATTATCCGCTTCAATACTAGCAAAGTTTTTAATAAGTTTCTTATTTTCGTTTTGAAGATCGGTTATGTTTTTTAACGCCTCGTCCAACAGCCCAGACATACCTGCCACATCACCTTGCAATTCCCTCATTTGTTTTGACAGAGAGCCGAATTTTTCATCAAATAATTGCTTCATGAAATCCTGAGTAACTGCAGCACTAGTATCGTCCTTATTTCCCAATTTCTTATTAGCTTTACAGATGTCACATAACCAAGTTTCTTTACGAACGCCCATTTTCCTGTAGTTCTCACCAGTTTCTACACTACAACAAGATGGATGAAAAGTTCCATTACATACACCACTGCACTTCACAACTTCTTTTTCAGGAGTTTCCTTATTACATGTACCGCAAGAAGCCATGTTCAGACGAATCTAATCATACGAAAAAACTTATGTTTAGAAATTAAAATTGTTTTTGGTAGACTCAGTCGAAAATTAATTAGAAACTAGCCGTTCAAAATAACAGATAAGACGGAGCAGAGTAGCACGTCCGGCCGCTATCTCGTCCTGATAGCAACTGTATACTGTATACTGTATAATATCTGTATACTGTTTTCAGCTGAATGAAACGAAGTTATATAGGTACAATTCTTCCCGCTAGGTCGCGCGCTTGTCGGTTCAGCCATCCCAATGAGCTGTTGGCGTGTATCTTGAATGTGAATTTTTTGTTCTATCTGTATTTTTTCTGATTCTTGAATGAATAAAAGTGAGAACTTTGGCTGAGAATTTTCAACTACAATTATTGGATTATTACTTTTTAAATGAATAAAGGTTGTTATTAATATCAGCATCACACACCCAAACATTTGATGGATTTCAGCCATCATTTTACCCATAATTACCCACTTTTCATATTCAATGGTAACTGTAGGAAAAATTTAATGTGAAATACGTGCGCAAAGCTCCTCTGCTGCACTCAAGAAACCATTCTGCCCTTGCCTACGGCTCAGGCGTAAACGTTTCTTTCGGTGCAGCAAACTGACATTTTGCGCACTAGTTGCACAAATAATTATTGTCATATCATATACAGTTATACAGTTCAATAATTATTTCCTTAGTCTATATTTTGTGAATTGATCTATTATTTTGCTGTATTGTAAGCTATTGTATGTAAGTGTATAAGCCAGTATATATTGTAATCTACATAAATAAAGTACTCAATCAATCAATCTTGTTAAGTAGGCTAGCAATAACAATATTATTTATTCGAAATTGCTTTTTTCATATCATATACATTCCAATGATTATTTTCTCAGTCTATATTACGTAAATTCATCTATTATTTTGCTCACTCTCTCACTCTCTCTCTCATTCATCTATAATTATAATTAATTATTATCAATTAATCCTTCTATTATTTCTCTCTCTCTCTCTCTCTCCCACTTACTCGCATTCTCTCTCTTTTTTATTCTCGATCCTTTCTTGACCGTCGTTATAATAATCTTCTGCTCTATTAGATAATCTTCTAAACTCTTTCAAATGTTACAGTGGACACTACTTGCTTTCCATAAACAATTCCTCACCTTTTTGGTGTTCATTTAGAACTCATTTCCATTCATTTTGCAAAAGACTTTTTCTAGATTATTGTCCAGCTGAGAATTCAAAGTAATCTTTTTCCATTACTAAACGAATAGCTATCGTAACACTATGTACAAAGCGACATGATGCTGCAGTACTCAGGCTAGCTACACACACATCGATTTTGGTCATTTGATAAAAGGTCGTTTGAATTTTTATCGTACGATCAAAACTTAAAGTAGATTACAGACACATCGATTTTATAACAATTTTGATCGTGCATTTTTAATGATTCGCATCAGCTGTTTGCCATCTTTGTGGTAGTGAAGCCGATGAAAAGCTGGACGTTCAAACAAAATCAGCTTTTCAAACACATCGATTTTGGTCATTCGATAAAAAATCGAACGTTCAGTTTTCTATGGTGGCGCAATGGAATGAATGGGTGATTACAAACATGTCGATCAACGATTTTTATTGTACGGACGTCGTGTAGCAGCCGTCTCTAGCCTTGACTATATACGACAGCCGTTTAGTGGTCGTGAATACTGTGGTGCATCTTCGAAACTTCATACGCATCAAATTTTATTCGAACGTCCAGCTGCCACATTTTGCGTTATCACCGTCATCAGAGAATGAATTTTCGAGGTTATACAGTGTTTCAAAAATTACTACTACTTTGATAATTCATTTTACAAATTATTCAAAAAGATAAAGAACTGTTTACAGCGTTGTTTTGAAGGAAAAAACTTTAAATTTCCACTTTTAAGAGCTATATAGTGCTGAATTGCCTCATAACATGTGCTAGTAGTAATTAACTGTAGACTCCTGAACATATTTTGTAGTCTCGTGGTTTCCAAAGCTGCGTTTACACCAAAGTTATTAACAAAATGCTCATTTTCCTGTCCTTATAGATCCTATTAGATTGAACAGAACTTGACAAACACATATGTTCATCATGTGTATGATAAGTTATGTTCAATCTTATACAATCTATAAGGACAGAGAAATAAACATTCTGTTAATAACTTTGGTGTAAACGCAGCTTTAGAATTTGACATTTTGACTATACAAAATTTGTTTTCTACTATCTTCATCTGTATATAAGAAAGCGAAATAGAACTCACTCACTCATCAACAAAACTAAGATTCAAAACCATGAAGTTCAAAGTTGATAGGTATGTTCAGTTGGCCCTCTAGGGGAGTACTAAGGACAAATTTCAAAAAATATCCCTAAGTTACAACCAAAATAGGCGATATTCCAGTGTTTTATGATTTTTTTGGGGAAAAAAAGAATATATGATGTTCATATTCAGTAATAAATTTCAGATTTGGTATGAAACTGTTATATTAGAAAGACTTCGAGATAATGCCAGAGATACAAGAAAATCGGAGGTATTTTAGTGTTTTTCTGCGAGTCTCCTAAATTTGTCTGCGTTTACTTAACCGAGAACAAATGATCAGAAAATGGTCAAATTTAGGAACAGGTGAAATTTTTATTAAAAATTCAAACTTCCGAAGGAATTTGAAGTAATTCAAATATAAGCCCCAAATCTACGTTTTCCAGCATTTCTTGCCTTTTTCGAGAGCAGGCTGAAAGAAAACTTGCGTTTTTAATCATCTTTTTGTTTTTTCTCTCCTTTTTGAATAATTCATGTCTTTTTATTCTTCAAAAAGTATATTTTCAAATTAATAGTGTTACAATAATTTAATAGATATAACCCCTACGTGGATGATTTGTGTGTGTGCAGAGAGGAGTCGAAATAAATCAGATAGTGGAATATAGTGGTTTGAATAAAAGCAATTCTGATAACTACTTGAGGATAGCTTAGGAATCAGAGTTGAATATGACAAATTTATATATACATATATATATATATATAATATATATATATATATATATATATATATATATATATATATATATATATACATGATTACAGTGTAAGCATACAATATTAATAATAGCAAGCTCAACGGCGCTTGAAGGTTTTATTTGACAGTCATAACTTTATTTTATTTTATTAATAATTTCAAACCAGTTAAAATTCACTAGTTTGAATGAAATGAATTGAGATACTTGAAGATAGCATTTTCTCAGCTAGGATATAGAAATTTTATTTTGAGAGGAATCTAATATTTTGCTGGAGATACTAGAAAATGTTTTACATTTTCAGCGTATTTCTATATTATTAACATATTTTTCCATATTTCTCAACACTGACGTTACATACTTCATAATCATTCGTGATGGTGACGACGCGACAAGTTTATATACTTCCATATATGAATAACGCGGATGTCAAATTAAGTAGCACTGGCCTCTGGAACCTATACTGGAAGCTATTGTAAAGGAATCTGGAATACTTGACGTAGTTTTGCAAAATCACAACTTTTGATGACTGAGCGTAACCACGAATGCCTGAATGCCTGGAAATCTAGGGTTTTTAAAATGACTCTTTTCACTTAAATCCAATGGATGTCAGTTGGATAATGTTGTTGTATACCATCTTGTATTAAGTACAAATTTTATTATTTGTTATTCGTACTTGGTATCAAAAACTGTTGTATTCTAGATCATCCATCCTTGGTTTTTTTCTTATTTGATTAAGTAAGAGCAGTTGTAATAGGTACTTTCGTGTTCTAAGGCATTGGAAAGAGTTAAAGACGATCGTAATGATGAAGTGAAAATGAAAGACCAAAATATAAAATACAAAATAAAACGAAATTTTGATAAACATCACATAGTGCAGTCACTATATAAATTGGTGCTTGCAATCTATATAGTAGTTCTGAATTATTAATTTATTGACCGAGGGGAGTGAGGTCTAAGATTCAAGTCGACGGCTTTGCATTTATCTTTATGTATATGTTCACATGTTTATATGCTCCGCATTAACGGCGAAACGCGTGAATAGATTCTCATGAAATTTGACAGGTATGTTCCTTTTTAAATTGCATGTCGACGTATATACAAGGTTTATGGAAATTTTTCATTTCAAGGATAATATATAAGGAAACATAGCCTCCTTCATACACCAATAGGAGGGACTTCGCCCTCCTAGGTTTTTATAAAGGCAGCAATTCAATTCAATTCAATATTAGAGTAAAAATCTGACTGTAGAATTATTTATCATAAACGAGCTATCGAGTGGATTATAAATTGCATGCAATGGTCTTCTTCTTCTTCTTCTTCTTACAAACAAGGATTAGGCTTTAACCTGTTCCACCTACTTTGTACCTGTTCCGACTCACATCTAGCCAATTATTTAAATAAACATAAAAATCCTATTATTGCCACCTCTTGCGTGGTCTGCCAACATCTCTTTTGTAGACTGATAATTATAGACTTTAAATGGTATTCTTCCAGCTGACATTCTTTGAACATGCTCCCTCCATTGATGCCGATTCTCCGTAACTCTTTCATTCATGCTGCAGATTTTAGATTCTTCCCTAATATCTTCATTCCTGAGATGAATGATTCTGTCACATCCCTTTGTTCTTCGGAGAAATTTCATCTCGGCTGCCTGCACTCTACATTCAAGTGGCTTCGTAGTGACCCATGATTCACACCATAGAGGAGGACTGGAGCGGCCATTACCTTATAAAATTTCATAATTATATCTGTTGCATAATTGCAATGGTGCATGCAATTAATATCTGAATGTAACTTGGTAAAAAATCAGCTATCGTGTGGACTATTAATTGCATTCGATGAGGCATGCAATTGATAACTCGAAATAGCATAGTATTTTATCCCGACTTTTCCCTGCTTTCAACTCGGTAAGCTGTATGGTGGGGGTGGGGAATGTGAATTGGGTCTAGGATCTACTTCATGATAGGGGGGAAGGTGGGATGGGTGCTCCTGATCATTAGAACCATTGCCGCTCATGTCTGAAAATGGCATACACACCTTCATCACTATCAATGTCAAACATACTGTGGGTACAGCCTAATTCTAGGGCAAAGACTTGTTATACATTTTTTAGGTTAGGATGAATTACAATCACCAACTCTATGTATAAGAACTTAATTCACAATCAAACTAGTCATTTTTGGATTTAATTTACTCTATGTATTGGAACCTAATTCACAATTTTAACTAGTCACTTTTGAATTTAAGTCATTTTAGAATTTAATTGACAGTCTCAAACCACCTACTTCAAAATTCAACTCAAATTATTCTTTGAATTTAATTGTCAAATCAGGAATATAATATAAATTCATATAGCTATAAAATGCACTGGTATTTACTCTTGAATGATGATAAAGATGAAAATAATCCAAAACAAATACATGAAAATACATGAAAATCACACACACACGTACTGGCAGCACGCCTGCACAAGACACAATGTCCCACTCCTTGCAGAACAACTCCTTTCATAGCCCCCAGTTAAGGATCCCCAGTGATTTATTTTCCATTTATTCCCGAATTTATGTTTTTTTTTTAATTTTTTTTATTTAATTTTTTTTCAATTTTTTCTTAATTTTTTAAAAATTTTTTTATATTTTTTCTTTCAATTTTTATTTATTTTTTTTCAATTTTTTTAAAAAATTTTTTAATAATTTTTTTTTTATTTTTTTTTGAGTGAAGGGGGAGTCTGGCACACTTGTGTGCCAGACTCCCCCTTTTGTTACTACTCGCCTCAAAATGAACCTTGAGGAATGTTAACACTCACTATTATTCAAGAGGATAGGATTTGACCTTCGCTTGAATTGACCTCCACTGCCTGAAATCTGTTTTGAAGGTGGGACCTGATCGAAACACTTCGAAAACAACAAAAGATCAACTTGTTGAGAGGAAATCATAATCACCACAACACATGCACGTGTTGGATCATGTTGAATGTCAAAGTTATGTGTTCTATGAAACTAACATATCAAAACCAATAACATTCCTATCTCATCTTTTTTAAAGGTGTACTTTGCTAGGAGAGAAGCAAGGCGTACGTACAGTGCCTACATTTCTTGAAGTCTCTAGGCCTACTAAAAAGATGGTTTGCATTCTCGAGGCTCTAAAATTGGATTTCTTCAAGAAAATTAATATAGATGAATTATGGGATTGCAAGGACACTTCTGTGAGTAGATTGTTTATTTGTGTATCTTGATCATGAAAGTAGGAGATTGATGCACAAGATGAATATATTGTTTTATAAACTGAAAAAGAAGTGGAAAAGTATCTCAATTGCAGCAACAGAACTTTGCAGATTAGTGATAGACTTCAGATTTTCCAATATTCGGATATAACTTGAGAACTGTGCTAAACTTAATTTTCCGGAATCATTCGTTAGTAGAATCGCCAAATGGAATGAATAGGAGATCAAAAAGGGAAATCTCATTACAATCCATTATGAGTATTCCTAGGGAATATACTTCAAATCTTCCTTCAAAGAGACTTTGGAAGAGGTCTCATTAACTGAAATTCATCTTACACTGTACACAAAATGAGAAGGGAGAATTCTCAAAGACGGAATATGGAAGAGAAATACAGAATCGGGGAATATTCTTGAAAGTATTGCTGGAAATCGTGAAGCTGAATACTCATCTACTAGGAGAATTTCTTTTTTATAAACTCTAATGACAAACTCAATACGCTAATATATTCAATAGGAATCATGTTCTTTATTAACCTTTCAATATCGGGGCACCGAGCTTCCCTCGTTATTTATTTAATGATGATCAGAACACGATCATCCTTTGAAATGATTGGGGAACGACTAATAGGCACAGCACAAAACTGTTTCTTCCCTGAATTCTGATTTATACACTATGAAAAATAATCCAAAAAGTAGGTTATGCTCCATAAATTTAATTTTGGGTCCAATTCCAAATCCAAACATTTGAAAACAAAAGATTTCCAATTTAGATTGATTACAAACGAAATTGAATAACAAAATACACTCACTAATCAATTGAAACTGTAAAAAAATGATTAACTTCAAAAATTTCTGATATAGGCTAATTTAGAATGATATATACCATGTCATGTCAACAAATCAGATATTTTGATCAAGTTGGTAAAATTTCTAGATAATATTTCTCTTGAGATAAGCTGATTGATTATGAGCCACCCAGCAGGTGAGTGCATCTACTAAGAAAGGTTTAAAAATTAACTTTTCTGATGAATTTGTAAACATCGCGAATTAAATATGCTTATTATTTTTGATCAATTATGAATAATTTTACCTTTCAAACCCATGAGGTTTCTTTATCTTTCAGGTCATGTTCATATTTTACTGCTTGCAGTTCGTCAGCTTATGAATTTCGGGGATGAGATATTTTGATTTTCTACAAATGCACTCGCTTACTCACTTCCATTATCCGCAGACCACGAAGGTCTCAGCAGTTTTTCCAAGGATAAAATTATCCTTTTGATTTCATTCAGTGAGATTTCCCAGTGATGAGACCTAATGCAATCAAATTCTTTCATCATAAACCTACTATGTTGCAAATTTCATCAAAATCGTTAGAGCCGTTTTCAAGATCCATTGGATAAAAATACGTACCTATATAACAACATAACCATAAAAATCTGGTGTGGTACACTCACACAACTTTCCTTGCTCATATTTGAAACTACGATCAGACTTCTGTATATGTATATATAATTGTTTTCAAAGTACTTTTTCTTTGTGTGGATAATTGTGAAATTCGATGATTTTTTTAGTCGGCATTTTTTTAAAGTCGTCAAAACAGCTGTTCTACAGATGAAATATCTCGACTATGTGTTCTTTTTATGAACTGCGCTACCTACCTACCTCATGCACGAGAAGGAGGTTACTAAGTCCATTTCCCAAGAATGGGGTGGACCCCCCATTGTTTTCCCATAAAGGAGACTCATGCCAGTTGATAGAGCTGATAAATAACTATACAGGATATGAATTTGAAAAAAGCGGTCAAGTTATTTTTGAGAAAATCGTGAAAAACATGTTTTTTTAGTAATTATCCGCCATTTTTCTCGAGAATATTACGGAGCTCCTGCAATTTTCCCAGGAAAAAAACTCATGTCATTTGATAGGGCTTATGAATAGCTGCTATCCATGGTTTAAATTTGAAGAAAATCGTTAAAGCCGTTTTCGAGAAAACCGTGAAAAACATGGTTTTTTAGTCATTATCCGCCATTTTTCTCAAGAATATTACGGAGCTTATGGAATTTTCCAAGAAATGAGACTCATGCTAGTTGATAGTGCTTATGAATATCTATCCATGGTATGAATTTGAAGAAAATCATTAGAGCCGTTTTCGAGAAAACGGTGAAAAACATGGATTTTTAGTCATTATCCGCCATTTTTCTCAAGAATATTACGGAGCTCCTGAAATTTTCCCAGAAATGAGACTCATGCCAGTTGATAGGGCTTATAAATAGCTATACATGGTATAAATTTGAAGGAAATCGTTAGAGCCGTTTTCGAAAAAACCGTGAAAAACATGGATTTTTAGTCATTATCCGCCATTTTTCTCAAGAATATTACGGAGCTCCTGAAATTTTCTCAGAAATGAGACTCATGTCAGTTGATAGGGCTTATAAATAGCTATTCATGGTATAAATTTGAAGAAAATCGTTAGAGCCGTTTTCGAGAAAAACGTGAAAAACATGGTTTTTTAGTAATTATCCGCCATTTTTTCCGCCATCTTGAATTGGATTTTATTGAATTTCTTATTGTCGGATCCTCATGGTATAGGGACCTTAAGTTTCAAATTTTCTAGTCAATCGGTTAATTAGGAATGGAGTTATCGTGTTCACAGACATACACACACACACACACACACACATACACACACACACACATACACACACACACACACACACACACACATACACACACACACACATACACACACACACACATACACACACACAGACCAACACCCAAAAATCATTTTTTTGGACTCAGGGGACCTTGAAACGTATAGAAAACATGAAATTAGGGTACCTTAATTTTTTTTGGAAAGCAATACTTTCCTTACCTATGGTAATAGGGCAAGGAAAGTAAAAATATATGAATACAGAAATTGCTCGCTCAATATAATATGATAACGAGGTTTCCCATTAGGAGGGGAGACTGTGATATCCCTACAGATGTGGCATAACAACATAATATTAATGTTGATTCAATATAAAAATTGAGTTACTCCTTATCTACCAATGTGCCTAGAATACAATATGTATTCTAGGTACCTTGTTATTTAGCATTCACAGTGTAATAGTTCACTATTGGGCCTATTACAAACATTGATAATAAATTGTGAAAATGAGGAAGAATAACAAATGTGTTCTATATTTTTACAGGGAGTGAGATTCATCTATCAGCGGTTTGATCGTGTTTTGAGGAATACATTCACAAAGCAGTACAAAGCGTATGAAAATATAAAGTTTTTTGGACTGGCACCGGGCCGTCTTTCACTATTCAACTTTGTGATGATCGGAGATGACAGCTATCTGCATATCCAACAGGACAAGTACATTCGAGTAGAAACTTCAAATGACAAAAGTGGAAAATCGATCAAAAAGTACACTGTTGGGAACTATGGTGAGCAACATTCAAGTATCTCTATATTTTGTCGGGAGGATCTTAGATCGGCTACATTTCAATTTGTTCAATTCAAAAAGTTAGAAGAATAGGTATTACTTAGTTTGGTGTCGTCCAATTGGTGATTTTCAATAAGCGATCATGGGAAAAGTAGTCCAGTGAGCAATACATTGTTTAGAATAACAATAAGGATAGGCAAACAGTATGAACAGGAGCACTTAGGAGTCATTGATCATATTATCTACAATCAGTTTATACAATCACTTTATACTTATTCATCTGCAGTTGTGTTATTAAATGAGTTTGAAGAAACGCAGATGGTTGAAATTGTAAATTTTTATAATGGGCTACAATGAAGACAAGTTTCAGCTGTTCAAACCTAAAAGCTGTTCTATCTTTGCTTCACAATTGATTCCATTTTTGGAGTCTCTTCCGATCAGCCATACAGCTTCTCATATTTGATTCCAAGCTCTTCTCTCTTCTTCTTGACATGGGCCTTCCAGCTAAGCTTTACGTCCAAGGTCATACCTAGATACTTGGCATCATTAGCATATGGTACAACTTGGTTGTTGATGGTTATTGGTATAGGCAGTTCATTATTATTGGTGAAATTGATGTGAATCGACTTTGCTCCATTCAATTTTATTCTAAACTTCCTAGTCCAATCTTGAATTTAGTTGATGGATCTCTGTTGCAATATGAATATTACTGTCTATTGATATGATATGACTGTATCGTCTGCAAATGTTGCTGCTGTATTCTCATCAAGGCTGGGATTATCGCTGGTGTAGAGCAGGTAAAGAACTGGTCCCAGGACACTGCCTTGTGGAACTCCTGCTTCAATTCCTTCAAATCAGAATATGAACTTTTATGCCTGACCCTAAAGTCAGATATTGTAATATATCTGTATATTGCTTTGGTAGAACTTTTTTGAGTTTGAAAATAGGACCTTCATGCCATACTTTATCAAAAGCTTGCCCTGTATCAAGGAAAGCTGCTAAACAAACTTTTTCCTCTTCTAAGCACTTCTTTATCACATTTATAATTCTATACACTTGATCTATTGTTGAGTTAGGAGAAATAGCCTTTGGATTCCGAGATGGCATACGGTAGCATCGATTTATTGTGTCTTTTATGAGGGGGGAATCAATACTTTCCGAAATTATTTCAATTATGTTGACCAAACTCTCGATTTCCACCCTAGGAATATTCATGATTTTCTCCCACCGTACTGGAGTATTTGTGTATTGTAGATAACTTCCATATCCATTATTGATTAATAACCGAGCGGAGTGAGGTCTGAGATTCAAGTTGACAGTTTGGCATTTCTCTCAATGTTTTAATGTTTGAATGTTGTGGGAACTTGCTCCACCTGAGGGTCCTTTATGTAACTTTATTTTTCAATTGAGGAACGGATTCATCGGCTTTCAATATTTTGTCCCTTTATATTCCCCTGTTGATACTGGAAGTGAATTGAATATTTTTATAACTATGTATTTGAAGTGTCTTCTGGAATGTTCAAATCTTGGTTTTGGGAGGTTAATGTCCTGTGGATTCATAAGGTTTATTCTTTCTTTCATGTGTTGGATATCAAAATTATTTTCAGCTAAATCTGGCATTGCTTTGAATAGGGAAGAGTGTCTCACTTGTAATATCGATAGTTCTCTGAAGAGCATCATTGATCTATATTGTCTAGGTTTATTACAAATCATCTCTAATATATGTTTCTGACCAGTAATCACAGGTTTAATATGAACATTGTATGCACTCCCATAGCATATTAGTAGTATGAAAATGAGGACTCTGGGACACAAGTGTCCCAGAGTCCTCCTTCACCTCAAGGTCACCCAAGTCGACCAAACCTAACCTCAAGGTCACCCAAGACGACCAAACCTAATCTCAAGGTCACCCAAGATGACCAAACCTAACCTAACCTGGAAAAAATGAAAAAATATAAAAAAATAGATAAAAAAAATGAAAAAAAAAATAAGAAAAAAATGAAAAAAATAAAAGAAGAATAAATAATAAAAAAAAAATAAAATTTAATAAAAAAAAATCAGAAGGTCTCCCACCACTCTGGAGTGTATATACAGGGTGATTCATAATTATGGTATTATAATTCAATACGTGATAGTAGAGGTAAGAATAAGAAAAAAAGTTCTCATAAACATATATCCATAAATGCTTCATCAGCGAGAATACAGTCTTGTGGCAATAGAGTATGAACTTTCTGGAGGTGGTATGGATGTAATTGTTTCTCTTTTGGTATACTCTAAATAATAGATTGATTGACATTAAACTGCACTGACAATTCTCTTGTGTTCTTCTCGGGATGTTAATAAATTTCATTAAGAAATAATTACCTGCCATTTTTTAAAAAGTTGACACTTAACACAAAAGCAAAGTTGTTCTTCTAGCTCAATAGTCTTAGTGGATCGGGGTCTGCCTGCATAAATGTGCTCTTTGGTTATCAAAGAATCTGTCTCAGACAGACGTTGATGAATAGTGGCAAAAAACCTTGAACCTGGACATACTCGGTTAGGAAAGTTCTCTTGATACAAACGTCTTGCTTCAGTACTATTACAGTAGTGTCCCATTCCATACATTAAATGCATGTCAGCTAACTCTGAGTATGAATAATGTCTAAAATTACCTGCAATTTTTTAAAAAGTTGACACTTAACACAAAAGCAAAGTGAGATGGTTACAAATAACTGGTTAATAGGTTAAACAAAAAACACAGCGCAGCTACAGTAGGCCTAACTAACAGTTTGTTTTTTTTTTTGTTCAACAGTGAGCTAAAATATTTCTGAAAATAATTTTCAACTGATAATTTCTTTCAAATATTTTTTTATTTAATACAAAATAAATCAGCTGTTTTGGAACAGCTGTTCTCAAAATCAATGTTCTATTCGCAATCAGCTACAAACTATGAGTTATTAGTTCTCTCCTCATAAAACAGCAAATTTTGTGGTGTAATGTACTACATAAGAATAAATTTTATCCAACTTTTATTCGAATTCAGTTTACACAGCTTACATAATTTTTTTTCCAGAATTAAATTCTCTACAATTTTTATTGCAAAAAAATCATTTGTTTACAGGTCAGTAAAGAAAGTTATTGGGCATCAAATGTAGAAGTCTGTGTTTTTCTACTTGGATTTTTTGCATATTTCAACTTTTTTCTCAAAAACTACTCACACTACAGCTTCCAGACTGGTTCTATTCAGTTTTTCAGATATTTTTCCATTACTTTGCCAGGGCGAAATCTTCCACCCTGTATAGCTCGCTAATGAAGCGTTTATGGATATATGTTCATTAGAACTTTTTTTCTTATTTCCACCTCTACTATCACGTATTAAATTATTTTACCATAACTATGAATCACCCTGTATAGTGTTCACAACAGTGGGAGGACCATCAGTGTACAGTTAAGAGCTATAGAAGACACATCTCCCACTTTCAGTTCTAGGACCCAGCGTTTCAGCACATTGCAGCACAGCCGCACACTTCTCTTTGTGAAAAAGTATCCTAGGACACATTGCCACCGTTTTGATCTTCAATAAAATAGTATATGTTCAATAAAAGTAGCTATGAATTGCTGATTCTTATTCCTCAAATCCTCTTCAACCACATTAAGTAATGTAAGAAGAAGTGATCATTCTATAGAATATACAAGGAGCTTGAATATCCAAACAGTAATGAGATTTCCTCTGGGTAGCATGTATGCTTTCAGATATGAATTCTAGTGTGATCAAATCATCACAAGGGATATATTTTCTCAATATTATATTTCTTAGAACAGCATCCAATAGTATTCAGTCGGTCACTGTTCAGTCACTGTTCAGTCACTGTTCAGTCACTGATCAGTCACTGTTCAGTCACTGTTCAGTCACTGTTCAGTCACTGTTCAGTCACTGTTCAGTCACTGTTCAGTCACTGTTCAGTCACTGTTCAGTCACTGTTCAGTCACTGTTCAGTCAGTGTTCACTTACAGCTCACTAGAAGCTGCAATGAGCTTGAATATAGTTGTTAAAGTATACATAATAAACAACAAGTAAATAGATATCCACCGTGTTGTAGTGGTTGGCACTTCTACTTTCCATTCTAGAGGACTCGGGTTTGAATTATTCATAAGGACCTGGGTTCGAATCTTTATTGTATATATGGGGATGTAAGATGTTTGGTTAAAGAATGTAGGTAGGTAGAGTGTAGGTGTAATTGTTTGTAAATTATTACACCACGATGGATATCTTTTGTTGAAATAACTTTTTTCAACTATGACTCAACAGGAAAGTTTTCATGTTTCAACTGGTCTGTATGATATCATAATAGCCAAGTGATAAGGAAGTTGTTGAATGATAACGAAAATGTGCAAGTATATAGTATATATTATCAAATATCAATTATTGAAAAGAATATAGAAATGAAACAGCTTCTCTTCTCTTGTATAATCATCGGTCCTATGATACCTCTCAGCTGACGACCAAACAGAGAGAAGTGGTGGTGGTGGGGATAACTTTTCCTGTTTCAACAGGTCTATGATGATGTCACCCCATCATGACTCACTTCTCAATTCCTCGTTATCAGTAGTAGGAAGAAGTATCATAAATACTAATAATAATAAATCATCATTGCAGCAATCACAACATTCCTAACAGTTATAGTAAACGTTATAATAATTACAATATTCTAGTAATCATAATAACTACAAGAATAAGATGAGAAATGAGAAAGAATAATAAGTAGTAGAGGAGACGATTGAGAAAGTGCTAGATTATTTGAGATGAGTTTTCAATAGAATTGATTGGTGAAGTAGGAGAAATATTATATAGTATTAGAAGTATAATTAGAAAAGAGATAACAAATAGAATTAGGCAGGCTAGGAAAAGCATAAGGATCAGTACCAAAGTAAGAGTTTACAACTCCATTGTACAGAGCATCCTGATATACGGCTCAGAAACATGAGAAAAGACAAGAAGGGAGAGCCAGTGACTGAACGCAGTAGGAATAGATTTTTTTCGAAGAAGTTGTCATGTATCACGGATGGATAAGGACAGGAATTCGGAAATCAGGGAAAGAGTCGGGGAGCAGATTCCAACAGTTGATGAGATCAAAGAGAGGCGACTTGTATGGATGGGACACATTCAAAGAATGGATGATGAATGGTGGCCGGAAAGATATTAAATTGGAATCCACCAGTGATGAAGAGGGGTTCTTTGACTTTGACTTTGAAGCATTGATCAAAGTTCTTGTTGTGCTAAAATGTATAGTTTTCGAGTTTTCGAAACCAAAAAATGGTACCTTTGAAACACCCCCACCCCCTCAGCACAGGGGGTAGGGGTGTGGACTTTTGATATGTTTACCTCTTCACTACCCTAAAAAGAACTGCGGGGTCAAAAATTGTCTTCCAAAATTTTCCCTCTATACCCTTTTTTGAGCATTCATTGCCTGGACTATTATGCTGATATATAGTTGGGTCCACGTTATAATGACAGTATTTGATCGACTTTCATTTTGCTATCCTTGTCTATCATTCGAAAAAGCCGGTGGTACTATCCTTTTCTAGGTCCACAACGATGCCAATTATGTTTTTGACAGTGTAGAAATATGATTAATTAATGCAGAGAATCGGCATCGCTATTCTTCTATCTTTATCTACTGCCATTATAATGTGGACCTCACTATAGGAGCTGATAGAGCAGCCAGAAATTTGTATCGTTTCAATAGAAGAGTTTATTTATTTAGCGTATGGCAGTATACACAACACATTTATGATCACAAAATTCGAAAAAAAAGAAAACAATAGAAAATTCATATATAAAACGAATGAAAATATATTAGTCACTTTTGACCTGGAAATTAGAGGCATGCTTCCAGGGTATTTAAGTAGGCTATTGATGCAGGTTTAGCCACCAGGAAATCTTCATGTGCACCCGTGTATGCTGATCTGGGACACTCCTCCACTATGTGTCTCACAGTCTGGACTGCTCCACACTCACAGAAAAGGGAGTCAGCCTTCCCCCACTTATGCATCAGATAGGCACATCTACCATGATGAGTTCGTACCCTATTCAATGCCGACCATGTTTTACGAAGCAAATCGAAGCCTGGTGGCCTTTTGGCTACAAATGGGATGTCAATGTTCTGCTTTGCTGACCACGCTTGTTGCCAGGCCTCAGTTAAACGGAAACCTGAATCTAAGGCTGTAATTGCCGTCCTAACCGGTGGCTTACGAGATTGCAGACGGCTCTGATTGGCATCTTGTATATCCTCATGTATTGGCAGGCTTCGATTTTCCTGTATCTTCTTGTACTCTCTAGTGAGGGCATTCATGCGTCGAAGATTTGGGGGTGGGATGTGACCCAACACCGGGAGCCATTCCACAGGGGTAGATTTCAGAACACCACCTATCATTCTCATTGAGTTATTCAGCTGAACATCAACCCTATGAACATGAGAGCTATTCATCCAGACTGGAGAACAGTACTCAGCAGCTGAAAAGACAAGACTTAGGGCTGTAGAGCGTAATGTAGATGCTGAAGAAGAGTGATAATGTATTATACAGAAAGCCTTTACATGCTCTCTATCTAGGTCACATGGCACTATCTTTCCATTTACGCATTTCCTCGACAACTCTATCACGCTAACAACTCTCTTCTTCACCTTCTTCTTCTTCTTCTCTTCTTCTTCTTCTTCTTCTTCTTCTTCTTCTTCTCTTCTCTTCTTCTTCTTCTTCTTCTTCTTTTCTTCTTCTTCTTCTTCTTCTTCTTTCTTCTTCTTATTCTTCTTCTTCTTCTTCTTTCTATTCTTTCTTCTTCTTCTTATTCTTCTTTCTCTTCTTCTTCTCTATTCTCTTCTTCTTCTTCCTTCTTCTTCTTCTTTTCTTCTTCTTCTTCTTCTTCTTCTCTTCTTCTTCTTCTTCTTCTTATTCTTCACCTTCATTATTCTCCTTCCTTATTCTTTTTTTTTCTCTGTCTTCTTCTCTGGTTTCTTCTTTCTTTCTCTTTTCTTCTCCTTCGTCCTCTACTTCTCCTCTCGTCTTCTTCTTCTTTTTCTTCATTCTCTTCTCTACATCCTTCTTTTTTACTCCATCCTATTTTCAGCACCTTCTGCTTTTCCTCCTATTCCTTCTGTATTTTTCTTCTCTTTCTTCTCGTCTCCTCCTCCATCTTCCTCATCACCTCCTCTTCCTCCCACTTCTTCTTCTTCTTCTCCAACTATCTTCCTCCTACTTTTCCCGACTCTTTCTTCTTCACCTCCTCATCCTCCTCCTCTTACTTCTGCATAACCTCCTCTTTCTCCCACAACTTCCTATTTTTTTATTTTTTCTCATTCTCTTCTTGTTCTTCTCCTTGGTCTTCTTGTTCTCATTCTTCTTCTTCTCCTCCTCCTACACCTCTTAATTCTCAATTATTCTCTCTTCCTCCTACTTCTCCATTGGGCATTGACAAGACAGAGGATCGACAACGTTTTTCCCCTATCTTTCTCCACTGCCAATATGAATGTGGACCTCAATATATCCTCTCACCTCCAAATTTTTACTCCCCTTGCCCATTACCATAGGTAAGGAAAGTATTGCTTTCCGAAAAACATCAAGGTACCCCAATTTCTAAATGTCTACACGTTTCAAGTCACCTGAGTCCAAAAAAGTGGTTTTGGGTATGGTCTGTGTGTGTGTGTGTGTGTGTGTGTGTGTGTGTGTGTGTGTGTGGTGTGTGTGTGTGTGTGTGTGTGTGTGTGAGTGTTATGTGCGTCTGTGTACACGATATCTCATCTCTCAATTAACGGAATCACTTGAGATTTGGAACTTAAGGTCCTGCCCCTATAAGATCCGACACGAACAATTTCGATCAAATGCAATTCAAGATGGCGGCTAAAATGGCGAAATGTTGTCAAAAAAAGGGTTTCTCGCGATTTTCTCGAAAACGGCTCCAACGATTCTGATTAAATTCATACCAAAAATAGTCATTGATAAGCTCTATCAGCTGCCATAAGTCTCGTATATGTGAAAATTTCAGGAGCTCCGCCCCATCTATGCAAAGTGTGATTTTAGATTCCCAATTATCAGGCTTCAGATACAATTTATTTTCAACGGAAGCCCTGTGATTGTTAATCCGGAGGTTCAGGGCAGTGGTTGTTTCACCTATGTAGAAGGCAGGACAGAAGTTGCAGGGAAGGAGGTAGATGCAATTTTTGGAGATTCAATTACTGGATTCATGGATTTGGTGGGTGTAGTTGGTAAAGGAGATGGAAGAATCAGTGATAGGACAGGTTTTACAGCAGGGGCGTTTGCAAGGTAGGGTACCACGGGGAGTTGGGATTTCATCAGAGGTGAGTGATTTGTTTTTACTGAAAATTTCCTTGAGGTTGGAAGGTTGCTTATGTATGAGGGTGGGTGGTTGCTGGAAAAGGTGTTTGGTAGGGGGATTGGAGGAGATGACATGGAACAGATCTTTAAGGACAGGTTTGAGATTTTTAATTCCAGGAAAGTAGGTGGTACAGAGCTTTGTAACATATAGGAGGTTGATGGAGGTGTGCCGTGCTATGAATTTAGAAAGTAAATTTGGGATTTAGAATTTAGAAGCACACACAATATAACTTAATAAAAGGGATGCTTGATAAACATACCTGGTGCAAGAGAACGGGAATCCAGATATGACAAGAGAGACAACGAAATTGAGAGAAGATATCAAATATATTGTCACCTCTTACAGTTAAATTCAACCGTTAATAAAACAGAATGAAGTTACATCATGAAAATCGAAAATAGAATCACCAAATTTAGAAACTTATCTCCGATATAGCTAATTCGATAGTATCCTACTCTGTCTGCTTTACATTGAAAACATCTCAGATTGAATCATGAGAAGCTTGAAGGACTCTAATTTCAGAAAAAAATTGAAAGTTACCATAGATATTTCTCAGAAGTTGATCATAAATAAAAATACATTTTTAAAAAGAAAGATCAGCATAAAATTCAGAAAACTTTTAGAACATTTAGAACACACTTGGAAACTTTCAAAATACTATCAAATGTTGATAATATCCATTCTGTATCTTTATAATTCATGAAAGCATCAAAGACAAAATATTCCTAAAAAACTCTCATCACGGAATTCTACCTTGGAAAACTATTCAAAAAATCTGGTCTGGTACACTCACACAACTTTCCTTGCTCATATTCGAAACTACGATCAGACTTATGTGATATATGTATAATAATTGTTTTCAGAGTACTTTTTCTTTTGTGTAAATTGTGAATTCAATGATTTTTAGTCTCATTTCTTAAAGTCGTCAAACAGCTGTTCTACAGATGAAATATCTCGACTATGTGTTCTTTTTATGAACTGCTCTACCTACCTACCCTCATGCACGAGAAGGAGGTTACAAAGTCCATTTCTCAAGGATGGGGTGGACCCCCCATTAGTTTCTCAGAAAGGAGGACATGCCAGTTAATAGAGCTGATAAATAACTATACAGAGTATGAATTGAAAAAAAATCGGTCAAGTTATTTTGAAAAAATCGTGAAAAAAATGGTTGTTTAGTAATTATCGCCATTTTTCTCAAGAATATTACGGAGCTCCTGCAATTTTCCAAGGAAAAAAAACTCATGCCATTTATAGGACTATGAATAGCTAGTACCCATGGCTTGAATATGAAGAAAATCGATAGAGCCGTTTTCGAGAGAAACCGGTGAAAAACCTGGTTTTGGTATATCCGCCATTTTTCTCAAGAATATACGGAGGCATGGAATTTTCCAGAAAGAGACTCATGCCAGTTGATAGTGGTCATGAATCTATCCATGATATGAATTTGAAGAAAATCGTTAGGAGCAGTTTTCCGAGGGGCGAAGAAAACCGTGGAAAAAAATGGTTTTTTAGTCATTATCCGCCATTTTTCTCAAATATTACGGAGCCCTGAAATTTCCAGAACTGAAACTGCTAGTTGCTAGGGTTATAGATAGATATCCATGTTATAAATTTGAAAGAAAATCGTTAGAGCCATTTTCGAGAAGAAAAAACGTGAAAAAACATGGTTTTTTAGTAATTATCCGCCATTTTTCGCCATCTTGAAATTTAAATTATTGGAATTTCTATTGTCGGGTCCTCATGGTATAGGGAACCTTAATTTGAAATTTAAGTCGCTGGTTAATTAAGAATGGGTTATAGTGTTCACAGACATACACACACACACACATACACACCACACAAGACCAATACCCAAAAATATGTTTTTGGACTCAGGGGACCTTGGAAACGTATAGAAACTTGAAATTGGGGTACCTTAATTTTTTGGAAAGCAATACTTTCCTACTATGGTAGTAGGGCAAGGAAAGAAAATATGTGACATCAAAAGACTGATGAAAATATCATTACAAACATTGATGGACCTTTAAACATTTTATAGGCTAATTCAGACTCTTAAGCCCCGTTCTCACGACCCGTGACTTGCCAAGTCACAGACGGCCTTGATCTGCGCGTCGTCGAGTAACGCGTCGTGTGAGAGCCTGATCAGTTGCTTTCGACCTAGCTCGAGGTGGCTCGACCGAGCCACGCGCCGCCACGAGCCGTTCCCGACTTTTGGTTCGGTAAACTCATGAAACATCAAAGGCGCGAGCTCGAGCAGACGCGAGCCTCGCTCGGCTTGTTTACCGTTCTCACGGCCTGCCATTCGCCGAGCCGAGCGCATGTCGAAGCATGTCCTTTTGTACTGTGTTTTTGTTGAGTTAGGTGGAGGTTTTAGAACTAGTTACTAGTGATAGAGTTTTTGGAAATACGAGCAGGAACCGAAACATAGGAATCCCGTCAATGAAGAACATAAAGATAGGAACAAAGTGTATGATGCTTGGAAACGGATTCAATCAAATTCTCGATAGAATGCTCATAAGGAACTGAAAAAGAAAAAAGAAGTCACAACAGTTCTTTGCTTCAACAATTCTTTTCTTCAACAGTTCTTTGCACAACAGTTCTAAACAACAACTAGACACCGACCAGAGACCACGGTTGCTCGCGTACGTCCGAACGGGCTTGAGGTACGACGTGCACCCCGAGTCCCACCGAGCCACCCCGCGCCGTATGAACTGTTGGCTCGCAATTCCAGAGACTTCTCGTCGATCTGTGGCAGATCCAAGGACGTCTGTGACTTGGCAAGTCACGCGTCGTGAGAACGAGGCTTTAGTAGTTTAATAGATTATAGAATATAAATTTTAAGAAAACTGAAATTCCCAGCTGGATCCTTACAGAGAAAATATGGTGTCACATTTCAATGTAAAGATACAACCGAAAATGGTTGTATCCACTTCCAAACATTTATAAAGAAGGCAATCTTGGTCATTCCATTGTTTCAAGCATAAATAGCCCAACTAAACGAATCTCTGCCCTTGTTGATTTCCACCTCCAACCCATTGTTGCCTCCCTACCCTCTCATATCAGAGACACCTTCCACTTCATAGATATCCTTAAAACCCCTCGAGCATTTCCTTTCCTCACGACCCACACCCTTCCCCCCTTCAACCACCTTCATAGTAAACTTTGTCAAACTGGTGCTCACAAGCAATGCTTTCAGGTTTGAAGATAAATATTATCTTCAAACCCAGGGTACAGTCATGGGCACCAGGATGGCACCATCCTATGCAAACCTATTCATGGGCCTCCTTGAACAGGATTTCCTTCCCAAACAAACCCTATCACCCCTGATATGGCTCTGTTTCATTGACGACATATTCCTCATATGGCCTCATGAACATGATACCCTCTCACACTTCCTCAATCATCTCAACTCTAACAACTCTGTCTCCTTCACCTGGAATATTTCTGAATCCTCTGTAACAATATTCATTGATCCAATTGTGAATGATGAGGATTATGCGGATTATCATTAGAAGTCAGTCTGTTATAACAACTTGTTTTGCTGCTTTGCTTTCTGCGTTGTGTAGTGTCGACTCTGTAAGTGTGTGCGTCGAAGTCACACTACTAGGAAAATCAACGATTATCCTGGAGCATTAGCTCGGTTCATGACCTTATAGGGCAAGTAATTTGTGTCCGATTGATTATCAATCATGCCTTATTTGGTTAGGAATTTGGAAAATAGCTGTTGCTTGGTGGGAGAATGTATCTTAAATTATAGTTGTACAATTCCATTCCATTGGCGGAAATTGTGATGAATATTTTCAATAAAATGGTAACTGCCAATCACACTTAACGTTGGATAGGTTCCTATCTAGTATGGACGATCACACAGCTCCTAGACCAGGCAAGCGTACTGTGGGCTTCATTCAGTGTCTGTCCAATGCTGGTTGCAGAGCCGAATAATGTAGTCTCAGTATTTTGTGTTAAATTTTGCTTTTATGCCAGCTCTAGACTTGTTAGTATTTGGCTGTGGAACCATCTGTTCCAATAGCATGTTTTAGTTTTGTCCGCTTCAGTAAATGCTTCAATTAAGAAGAGAGGATATCAAATTTGTCACCTTACAATGGAAATTTTCCTCCTATAACCGCTACTAAAAGTATGTCATAGATTTTAATATAATAAAGGAAATTATTATTGATGAAAACTTCCATCGAAGTATCAAATTTATAGTGATAGATACATTTGAGTGTAAGTGTATTGTGATAGTCATTTTGATTCCCTTGTAATGGAAGATGGTAATGGTAATTCAAACTGATGAGTGATGAAAGAAAATAAACAGTACATGCTCTTGTGGAAATGTTGAGTACCTATAAGAAGGAATGAAGATATTTTGCTTGATATTATCAACCTAATTGTTTGAGGAAGCTATGAACCTTAATTTAAATGACAGTATTTTGTGATATAGATTGTATTTGTTTTGCTTATTCTAATGAAAAGCTTTCTTATTTCTTAAGGAAACACCTAGCATGTGATTTATTTTTAAATTACACTATATATGTGATTCATGTAAGAGAACAGACTGAAAAAACTAACAACAATACTCGAAAGACCTTGTTATGGAAAGTTTTCCAATCAACTAGTGAATTAGAGTTTGGTATTATGGAATAATAAATATGTACTCACCTCTTTGTATATAGGGCATGACCCTGACTACAAATAAATCAAGATATAAAAGTAATGGCTATTTGTATTTTAAAGTTTTTTTTTTATATTTGAGTCTCTTATAGGAAGCACCTAAATAATTTTGATTCTATGATATAGCTGAAGTTAAGTTCATTCGTTTTATTCTAACAGCGGTCAATGTACGAGTTCATCAATGTATGGGTCCAGGAATGTCTCGTGAACGTGTGTCTTCAAGCCGCTGAGATGCCTCTAAATCGATGCAGTCCTAGAAGCTTGGGGTATGCTGTCTCCTGACGTGTAGAGCTCAATCACAGAGCCTAAATTCAAATTAAAGAAACAGCTTTGAGGTAGCAACTTTCTCCAAATTGAATAAACGTCCCAGGAACTCCGGATGTGGCAGAATGGGTTTTAGTGACTATAGGCCTCTAAATCGATGCTGTCCTAGAAGCTTGGGGTATGCTGTCTCCTGACGTGTAGAGCTCAATCACAGAGCCTAAATTCAAATTAAAGAAACAGCTTTGAGGAAGCAACTTTCTCCAAATTCAATAAACGTCCCAGGAACTCCGGATGTGGCAGAATGGGTTTCAGTAACTATAGGCTTTCAAAAAGGAAGGGTGAAACGTGAACCATCCAATTAAAACGTGCTGGATTAGAATCCTTCTTCTGTTAAATCGTAAATTTGAGATGTGGAAATTGGGGATGGATAGATTACAAATTTTATTAATTTGGTTCGAGTAATAGATTTTCGGTTGTATCTTTACATTGAAATGTGACGCCATATTTTCTCTGTAAGGATCCAGCTGGGAATTTCAGTTTTCTTAAAATTTATATTCTTTAATCTATTAAACTACTAAGAGTTGAATTAGCCTATAAAATGTTTAAACGTCCATCAATGTTTTGTAAATGATATTTTCATCATTCGTTTTGATGTCACATATTTTTTGAATAGTTTTCCAAGGTAGAATTCCGTGATGAGAGTTTTTTAGGAATATTTTGTCTTTGATGCTTTCATGATAATTATAAAGATACAGGATGGATATTATCAACATTTGATAGTATTTTGAAAGTTTCCAAGTGTGTTCTAAATGTTCTAAAAGTTTTCTGAATTTTATGCTGATCTTTCTTTTTAAAAATGTATTTTTATTTATGATTAACTTCTGAGAAATATCTATGGTAACATTCAATTTTTTCTGAAATTAGAGTCCTTCAAGCTTCTCATGATTCAATCTGAGATGTTTTCAATGTAAAGCAGACAGAGTAGGATACTATCGAATTAGCTATATCGGAGATAACTTTCTAAATTTAGTGATTCTATTTTCGATTTTCATGATGTAACTGCATTCTGTTTTATTAACGGTTGAAGGTTAGGAAATGCAGAAAAGCTGAGAAAACGCTAATTTTGGCTTACTGGATAAATTGGTATTTAGGAGGTCCTGGATAAACGCATTTCAATCTTCAACTTGGTGCCAACCTAACAAAGTCAAGTCAACTCAATGTGAACCTTGGGTTCCAGATGGAATAAGCACCCCTACTTGCTTCAAGACTTTTCCATTTGATATTCTATTTAGTACTAATTTGAACTGAATTGTTTCACAGTTGGGCAGATGTTATTTAAAGGAGGTGCTGACTCACCAAAGAAAAGCGGTACGATGCTCCTTCAAGAAGATGAAGAGGAAATCACCAGGTATGGAAGCTTTCTATTGTTATTGGAATATCTATTCTCCTCTACATCTTTCTCTCTCTTATCACATCCTCTCTCTTATCACATTCTCTCTATGTTTCTCATTTTAGATTGTCTCTTGTTTTCTCTCTCTTTCCTCTTTCCTCTTTCTCTCTCTTTTCTCTTTATCTCTCTTTCTAGGGTTGTGTGGCAGAGAGGACCTAGAGTTCTAACTATGCCTCTAATAAAGGCAATCAATCAATCAATCAATCAATCTTGTTTTCTCTTTCTCCCCTTTCTCTCTTCCTATTCCTCTTTTCTCACTCTTCTTCCTTCTTTTCCTGTCGTTTTTTTTTTGCAAAGCGCGCGTGACCTAGTTTTAAGACCCTGATGCTCCAATGCTCCTATCGTTTTGTCTTGCTTCATGAATAGTAAGCCGAGCAAATTTTCAAATTGTACACTCATGAATCAGCCGTTTGAAATACGCATGATCAGCTGTTTGAAATTGACTAGAAGAAGAAGAAGAAGAAGAAGAAGAAGAAGAAGAAGGAGAAGAGGAAGAAGAAGAAGAAAGAAGAGAAGAAGAAGAAGAAGAAGAAGAAGAAGAAGAAGAAGAAGAGAAGAGAAGAAGAAGAAAGAAGAAGAAGAGAAGAGAAGAAGAAGAGAAGAAGAAGAAGAAGAAGAAGGAGAAGAGGAAGAAGAAGAAGAAGAAGAAGAAGAAGAAGAAGAAGAAGAAGAAGAAGAAGAAGAAGAAGAAGAAGAAGAAGTAGAAGAAGAAGACCTTACATACGTCGACGCGAAATTCAAATAACCACAAAGCCAAATAACCTCGAGCCAAATAACCACATAACCATATAAATATATACACATACACACACATACAGACCAATGCTCAAAAACCACTTTTTTGGACTCAGGGGAACTTGATACGTATAGAAATTCAGAAATTGGGGTAATTTAATTCTTTCGGAAAGCAATAATTTCCTTACCTATGGTAATAGGGCAAGGAAAGTGAAAATACTATGCTACTTCAAGTTATCAATTGCATGCAATTAATAGTCCACACAACAGCTGCTTTTTCACTAAGTTACATTAAGGTATTGTATGCAGGCGTCATTGCATGCAATTCATAATCCACTCGACAGCTGATTCATGATGAATGATCCCATAGTCTGATTTTTACTCCAATATTGGCGTATGAAGGAGGTTCCTTCTCATGGATGGGATAGTTGTTCACCTCAATTTCAAATTATATGGATTCCAAGACTTTTGTAACTCATTCTTATTCTCTCAAATTTCATTTTTCAATCGATATCATCAATAGAAAAGCTTCTCACACAATGTTATTTCAATAATAACACATTTAATTTCTTACCCAATAGGTCAGGAATTAGTTCATACAACAGTGTGTTCTTTAAAGCACCCGTGAGATTTAAGACACGTGTTCGCTCGCTATGCTCGCTCACTTTGTGTCTCAGCCCTACATCAAACTCGTGCATTGAAGACCCCTATTATAGAACTGTTGTATAAACTACTATTATTTTACGGTTGTATTGAATAGGTCATTGCACTACTACACAGCAGAGATAAGCTACGTGGTGGGACGCGAATGGATCTACAAGTCTGAGTTGGGATCTGAGGGTGGTGACTCTCTATACATCGGCACAAAGTGGCAACGTGTAATCGGCAACGCTGAAACAAAAACCACGTAAGTCACATTCTACCTAAAATTACCTTCATCCTTACCACCTAAGTCACATTCTACCTGAAATTACCTACATTCTTACCACCTAAGTCACATTCTACTATAGTAAGGTCCTTGTTATAATGGCAGTGAAGAACGATAGGGAAACATCATTGCTGATTCTCTGCCTTGCAACTGCTTTCTATAGAAGATAGCTGATATCAGTATTTGTGATGTAATATCAACTGTTCATTCTTGTTTGAAACAATCAATTATTATATTTTATTCAATAAGAATATATATTTCTCAATGATGAAAAACAAACCTTTATGATTGAAATTAAATATTTCGTTGATTAATTCAGTATTCCAACGTTGATGACCTGGGAAACGATATCACTATCTGCTTTGTCGTATGATAGACTAGGACAGCAACACTTATGTTTATCAAAAACTGCCATTATAACCTAGACCTCCAAGTTGGGATCTACACTACCACACACGCACTTGCATCTTCAATTACCGACAGACGATGAAAGTCTCAGCTGTTTTCCCAAGGATGAATATATATTATTCTTATCATGTAAGTTTTACACGTATATTTCAACGAGAGCCCCCTTCCCACACTTAGCGTTATTGCGATTTGAGCATTACACATCGTTTGTGCATCGTTTGTGCACGAATGTGCTCGTACATGTAACGTTTGTGCAGACTTTTTAAGCAGGGAAATGGATCGTTGCAGGATTGAGGTACAGTAGAGTTGACAAGGGGGTCAACTTATGAGTCATCACAGGACTGAGGTATAGTAGAGTGGGCGAGGGGTGCTGGGGAAATGCTATCCCCAAAACAGTCAGAAAACTCCAATTTTCGGTTCAATCGATTGTGCTTCGTTTGTGCAAGAAAATGCACGTACATGAAACGTTTGTGCACACTTTTCAAGCAAAGAAATGGGTCATCACAGGAGTGAGGTATAGTAGAGTGGGCAAGGGGGGCCAGGGGAAATGCTATCCCCCAAACAGTCAGAGCACTCCAATTTTCGGCTCAATCGTTTGAGCTTCGCTTGTTCAGGAATGTGCATGTACATGTAACGTTTGTGCATACTTTTCAAGCAAGGTAATGAATCGTTGCAGGATTGAGGTACAGTAGAGTTGACAAGGGGGGCTGGGGAAATGCTATTCCCCAAAGCCTAAACCGTCAAACACTCCAATTTACGGCTCAATTGTTTGTGCTTCGTTTGGGCACGAATGTGGCTGGATCAGCCACAAAAAGTATCATTCAATGTCATACTTTCGTTATATTGTACTATGTATGTCGAGAAATATATAAGGAATGAGAGAAAAGCACTACAACAGCAATAATAAATAATTATCAATCATGAGCTATTTTCTTATAGACAGTGAGTTTTTGATAAGTTTACCTCCTCACTGTGAGTTGAAAAATTTTTTTCCTGTTCAACCCTTCCTTGACTGTACTAATATCGGTTACTGATATTTTTGCTTCAGATATGAATATCGATGGAAAACTATCACTGTTTCTAAGCACACTCAACAATAAAATTTCCATTTATATCACTCCAACTTATACCATTGTGCAAAATATCACTGTGAGGACAATATAGATGGTGATGATAGTTGAAGGTAAAAATTGTGTAATTTTCACAATACAAGTTGCATTGTTGTCAAGTGTACGTGGGAATCTGTATTAGATAGAGCGCTCTACCTAGTCTCAGGTTGTAGAGCACAAAATTACGCTCAGAGGGATTTTGAATTTCACATCTAGATTGTAACAATCGGGATATATTGTTGATCAAATACTGAATATAATATTTTGTTTTCAAATTCCACTAATTTTTGAAAAATCATAACTCAGTAATCATTGGAGATAGAGAAATACGAATGATCTCTTTCCATTCAGAATTTTTTAATCTTGAAAAAAGGCAGGAACAAATTTCTCTGTCCGATCACTGGTTTTGCGGAAATCTGGTCAGCTGAAAACTGGAAAATGAGCCGAAAATACGAGGTTTCTGGGCCACCTTGTATATAGCACAAGGAAATTTTGCATGACGAATTTGGTTCTGGACTTCTAATAAATAACATAAATAATATTATATTAAAAAATCAGAACTACAATAAAAATTGCAAGCACACCCCCTCCTTTATGTCTATACTGGACTATTTTTGTACATACATTGCCTGGACTGACAGATTAATTTTTTCAATATTGTTTTGGGATGATCCGTGCTCTATAGTAAGGTTCACGTTATTATGGCAGTGAAGAAAGATAGGAGGAAAACGTTGCCAAGTCTCTCCATTTTTCCACTGAGTGTACCCAGCTTCTACTCAATTCATCCCATTGAATTTGATCTAATAATAATGATCATTTCCTGGATTAAATAATCAATTCAATGTCAAATTAATCGAGAATATATATTTTTCCATAATTTGATTCAAAAAATTGCTTCCATAACTGAGATCAAATTTTACTTTTATACAAACCTGAAATGGCAGCTAATTTAAAAAGCAGTGATACACCAATCTGAATTTCAAAACAACAGAAATTAAGTTATTTGGTGGGCATTCTATTCCAATTTCTTTAAAAAAATATAGAAAAATATAAATCCTATTTGAAATAATTAATTTCAATGGAAATGATTCTAAATAACCTTCCAATATTACTTATACCAGTACGAGTAGGTCTAACCTATATGTGTAGTCTAACTGAAGCATGGATGAAGTCTAGGATGGTTAGTGTTATCAACTTTTAAAATGTGAATTCAGGTATTTTAATTTGTGTTTCTCATACGGTAATGTCTTAAAATTATTTTATTGTTACAAAAATACATTTTAAATTAATTATACAACTTGTGTACTAGAGTATTTTGATAGAATGGTGAAAAAATGGCAGCTGAGAATTGTTTGTCTACTCTTGTACAGTCACTGTCAAAGGTAAAAATAAAATATTCTGGCAAACAGACAACATTGCTAAGCTAGAGAGAGATAGCGCGATCTGTTTTGTTGTATGATAGAAAAGGACAGTAACATTATTGGGTACGCGAACCTGACAGGAGTGAACAGCGACTATCTCATCCAGCGACACCATACGCCAGCGACAGGGAAAGACTGTTTTGAAAGAGTCTCGAATTGGCGTTAGCGTTAGGCGTCAAGCCCGGACACTTTTACATTCGTACAGAAACGACAAAGTCAGACACATCGAATCTCTGACACGTCCAAAACAAGACGGTTAAGTTACACCTCTTGGATGGACTGTACTACGCAGAGCTGGCTTGTTTTCAATCAATGGTCATTGTTTGATGAATCCCCATGTAGGCTATTCTTAACAAGACCATTGACAATTCATTTCTGAAACCTATCACTCTATTCTATCTCTCTTCGTAGTAATATCGGGCGATGACTTATCTTGTAACTGAATAATTCGTTATATATCATTCCTTTTTTGTGCAATTGTCTCTCTTTTCTGCATTTATTTGGAGCATAAATAATAGAGCTATTAGTAAATTTCTTGACACAAAACAAAAATAACACCACTTAATACTTCAATTGTCAAGATTAGTGAGTACACTGAAACCTCTCGATAACGATATAATTCGTAGTTTTGCCATCAAAAACACTGTAATTAGCATTCCCATAAAGCTAAATACACTAAAATGCAATTGTAACAAATAACTCCAGTAATGAGTTCATTGAAAGCTCTATGGATTCACATAATAATATAACTAGAGACAAATTGATATTTAACGATATTTTCCAATATCCATTCATAGAGGCTATATTATGAATTAATTATGGGTAATGATGGGACCAGTATCCATGATACAGTTTTCCGAGTTTTGTTCTATCAGCCTCGATATCGCAGAACTTGATATATATTCGTCATCCTCCAAAATTTGTATTAAACGCTAGGTCCCGTAAGCTACAAATTATAGAGGTTCTACTGTGTTCAATGTAGTCTACTGGAGGGTGAATATACTCGAACATTGAGAATTTTGAAGATAATGAAATCTTTTAATATTGTTTTTCATTTTGAAATTCCTTCTATCCGAAAACCAGCAATAGACCTTTGAAACAATTGGTCTATCTTTTCATATTCCCTAACTTGTAGGTAACCGTGCTTCGCAAGGCTCTATTTTAAAACTTTGCAAAATGAAAACTTGAGGTAAAAAAAAATTCGGAATTTGAAAATAGGCCTGTAACCATCCTCGGTTAATGAAGAATCTTTATGCAAATTTCAAATCAATCAGTCCAGCAGTTCAGACGTAATGATGTGTCAAACATAATTTTCCTACATTACGTACGTGTATGAGCCAGCTCTTTCCATTATTATAGTGAAGATGATGGATAGATGGATGATTTATCAGTATTTTTGAATGAGAATAACTTTTGAACGGTTGGAGATATCGGTGCGGTTTTGATGCGACAGAAAATCTGTTATTCTTATTCCAATAGGATCCCCAATCATACCTATCATCTAATGTCCCTTTAAAAAGGAATGTTCAGCTGCTTCTATACAACAACTGGAAGCATGACAAATTGAAATCTTGAAGAACTGCAAATAGGCATGAATAACCATCCCTGGTTAATTAAGAAATTATATGCAAAATTTCAAATTAATCAGTTGAGTATATTTCAGACGTGATGATGCGTCAAAGATGAATCCCCATTCCTCACGTTTATGAGCCAGTCGTTTCCTTTATTTTAGTATAGAAAACTGAAGAAGACATAATACTTGAAAACCTCACAGAATCATTATTGATTTTTCAAATACATCAATGAATATTCTAGTATCGATTAGATCCTCCTCAATTCGAATCAGGCAGCCTTTTGTTCTCCCAATTCCAAACAAAATACCTAAAATGCTCATTTCACTGCGAATTCGTGTCTGATAGTACATCATAACTGAAGAATAAAAATAATTACTTATTTTATTGTGATCTATTCATATTTCCCTCATGAAATTCAATGATAGGCCTACAGCATGAAGACCATGTCCATTTCATTCGTACTGTTGGGAAAATTTTACATGAAAAATAATTATTTAATAAAATTCAAGTTCAATTGTAATGAAAACAAATTCCTTCGAAAAATAATTGATAATAATACGTTTCGAGGGGAGAAATTGAGAACAAAAAAATTGGGAAGAATCGAGATTTGAACCGAGTAACCATCGCTCCGTAAGCTCGCATTTTACCGTTACGCTACACGGCGATTCGGAAATCATCGACTTGTAACAGCATTAAAAAAAACACACTTCTGGGCTGCAACAATGTAGCCTATTGAAGGAACATCATGTACGGTAGCATAGATGAAATTTGAACACTAATTTTAGAAGGAAAATTGAAATTCGGGCAATATTGGAGTAAAAATCAGACTATAGAATTATTCATCATGAATCAGCGGACAAGTGATTACACAGATGTGTGAAGATTGCTGTATTTCCATGAGATCTATAGTATCAATCAGGTACTTCGTGTTCACAGAACTACTAGTTATATAAGATAGAACTCCTGGAAGACTGGATGTGTGAGCATGTTGTCAATGGAAATGAGTAGAATACAAAAACTTTGAAAAGTATAATAAAGTTGAATGAAATCAACTCCAATAATATTATTGTATGGCAAGATTACGATACTTATGAGCTCTACTTAGAAATCCTATTATATTAAGAGGGCAATTTCTATATAAATTTCTATGTTTATCTGGTTATTTTTATATCTGGTTATTTAAATCCAACGGATCTCGAAAACGGCTCTAATGATTTTCACAAAATTTGGATCATGGTAGGTTCATGATATAAAAATTTGATTGCACTAGGTCTCATCCCTGGTAAAACTCGCTGAAGGACATTGAAAGGATAATTAATCCTTGGAAAAATAGCTGCTGAGACTTTCGTCGTCTGTGGATAATAAAGTGAGTGAGCGAGTGCATCTGTGGAAAATCAAAATATCTCATCCCCGAAATTCATAAACTGACGTATAGCCAGCTGTAAAACATATACACGACCTCAAAATCGAAATTCAGGGAAGAAACAGTTTTGGGCTGTGCCTGTTAGTCCTTCCCCAATCATTTTGTTCTGTTTATCAATAAATAAATAACGAGCAAAGCTCGATGCCCCGATATTGGATTGTGAAACAAGATAATATTGTACTGGAATGTAACTAGTAGTTCTGTGAACAGTAGACCTCACGCAGTTTTCTCATCCACAAGTATCTGATGTCACCTGTTTGAAAAGTTAACAATCTCAGTTCACGTTTGAATTTGTATTCCATATATCATATGATTCATACAGTTCTGTGATAATCTTTTCATCTGATGAGAATTAATTTTACCAATAAAAATATTATATTTCCTTCAGCATTATTTAGTTCATTTGATTATTTTAAATCAACTATTGAATTTTTGTTTTTAAAAGTGAGAATATTGATAATGATGGGCTCGCATAATAATACCAATATCGGGGCACCGAGCTTCGATCGTTATTTATTTATAAACTATTGATAAACAGAACACAATACTCTAAAATGATTGACGAAGGACTAACAGACACAGCCCAAAACTGTTTCTTCTCCGAATTTCGATTTATACAATATAAATAGTCCAGAAAGTAGGCTATGTTCCATACACTTGAATTCAGGTTCAATTTTCAGTCCAAAAATTTAAAAACAAAAAAAGTTCTAATTAAGATTATTTACAAACCAAATTGAATAATAAAATAACACTCACGCATCACTTAATATTGTCAAATAATGAATAACTTTGAAAATTATTATATTCTCTAGTTTAGAATCATTATCATGTCATGTCAACAAATCGGATTATTCTGATCAAGTCGATTAGAATTTCTAGATAATATTTCTTGCTGATTGATTACACAGCTTGAAATAATTCTGTCTCTCTCCCACACACGCATCTTCTGTTTCGACAGACAACGAAATTATCATCTGTTTTTCCATGGATGCATAATTGTTATCCTTTTCATGTCCTTCAGCGAGTTTTCCCAGGGATGAGACCTAGTGTAATCGAATTTCTATATCATGAACCTACTATGTTCCAAATTTCGTGAAAACCGTTAGAGCCGTTTTCGAGATCTGTTGAACATGAATAACAAGGTAAACAGATATAAAAATATAAACAGATTTACAGAAAATGCTCGCTTGATATAATAGGATGACTGAAAAACAAAATATCAAAACCAAAGACTTTAAAGATGCATATCTCTTCAAGATCTTTGATTGAAACTGTAGACCTTATAGAAATTGACACGGCTTTTCCAGACATCTGTGTAATCCACTTGTCAGCTGATTGATTATGAATAATTCAGAGTATGGAGGAATTCTTCTTCTTATTATTCTCAAAATGCGAAATTTTGAAGAACCATTATACATCGACGCACAGTTGAAAGAGGAATTATTCCTGCCAAATCTCATCAAATTCTATCAACGCGTTTGGCCGTAATTGCGTTACATACAGACAGACAAAAGAAAATCCGAGTTGAAACATAGACCTCACTACGTTCGGTCAAGAAACTGTGATATTAGAAAACGGGATAAAATAATAAAACTCATCGATCCCGAATTAAAGTATATGGTTCAAGTAAACAGTGGAGAAACTCATGCTTAACAAGGGGACTAATGAAAATGAAATTACCCTCAAATAAAAACACTGTTTCATCTTTAACTGTGTTTAAAGATGACTATATGGAAGCATTACTGGAGGAACCTGATAATGAAAAGGAGTCAGGAGTCAGTTCAATGCAGATTTATGTGCAAGTTAAGTCTGCATGGATCAAGTCTAGCAGCTCTAATTGATACTGGTGCTTAATGCTGTCTTATTCAATCTGATTTACTCAACAGAATTGAAGGGCTCACCAATTTACCCACTCTTCCCTTGACCGCAACCTCCATTCAAGGAATCAACAGCTGTCAAAAAATTCGTATCAGTACTCAATGCTTATTAGAACCTCAAATAGGGGGCCAAGCTTTTCCTTACACCTTTCTTGTGCTACCTGTACCTCTCTCAAGCACACCTCTTATTCTTGGAACAGACTTTCTGCAACATTTTGCCTGTATTATTGACATGCAACTGCTGAGGCCACAATTATACTAATGAAATCAGTCAACCAGATAACTGTCCCAATACAGTATGAAGCCAACGGCAGAGAGATAAAGCAAATCATGAAATTTGACTGTTTTGTCAATGATATCCCACAGAAAATGAACCAGCAAGAGTTAGAAGAGACCTATGAGAACTTCCACACCTTTTACAGTAATCCTCAATCTAGCTTCAAGGATCAAGAAAATGATATTCTTATAGGAAAAACTCTTGAAGAAATCAAGAGTCAAACTAACTGGAGTGAAGAAGAGAAAAGGATGACTGTTGAAGTGATAACAAATCATAAAGAAGTCTTCTCGGAACTGCCTGGGAAAGCAAGTCATGTCACCTGCAAACTTGAAGTGAAGCCACATAGCAAATATTATAGAAAGTCATATCCAATACCTTTTTCCAAACGTGAAGCAGCAGCTAAGGAAATCCGGAACATGAAGCGCATGGGAATAATTGAACCATCTTCATCAGCTTACAGTCTTCCAATAGTCTGTTTAGCCAAACAGAATGGTTCTGTGAGGTTGTGCCTGGAGGCACGAATGTTGAATTCAATTCTTGAAGATGATCGAGAATCTCCTGCTCAAATAGATCAAGTACTACAAACTTTTCACAATAAATCAATATACTCTACATTTGACCTGAACTCAGGATACTGGCAAGTTGAAGTGGAGGAAGAGTCAAGAGATTATTTATCTTTTGTATTTAATGGACAAAATTACCGCTTCACACGACTAGCATTTGGAGTGAGAAATGCTATGGCGATCTTTATAAAATGTCTGAGGAAAGCACTCGGTGAGGATGTACGTGACTTCTGTACCCTCTACGTGGATGATGGCATAGTTTCATCAAGCAATCTTCTGGAACACTGCAAACAGTTAGATGTGATTTTCAGTCGACTCAAACGCTGTGGGATGAAACTGCGTTTATCAAAGTGCCACTTCTTCAAGAACCAAGTTACCTTCTTGGGGCACATTATATCATCAAATGGTATTACTCAAGATGAAGAGAAGCTATTAGCAATCCGGAACTTCCCATCACCAACCAATCGTAGGCAACTTCAGAAGTTTGAAGGATTTCTCCAGTTCTATAGATGCTTCAATCGCCAGCTATCCCATTACACAGCCCAGCTGAGTCATGTCTTATCATCAACCAAACTATGGAGGTGGACAGAGAAGGAGGAAGCCATTTTCCAACAGATAAAAGTAAACTTCCTGCAAGTAATTATGCTCAGACATCCTGACTTGTCCAAACCTTTCTTCATCAACACAGATGCCTCCCAGTATGCTCTTGGAGCAGAAATTTTTCAATTGGATGAAGAGAATGAAAAACAAGTTATTGCTTTCTTTAGTAAGACCCTCAACCAGGCTCAGCACAGATACACAACCACTGAGAAGGAGCTCCTAATTATAGTGGAAGTATGCCTAAAGTATCACACTCTGTTACTTGGTCACAAAATTTTTGTTAATACGGATCATAGAGCACTTACCTTCTTCCATACAGCCAAACTCACCAATAATCAACTATCCCGATGGTTCATGGCTCTTCAAGAATTTGATCTCCATATCACTCATCTGCCAGGTAGATTGTAATGCAACTGCTGACTTCCTGTCACGTGGAATAGATACCTCCTATGTCCAGGATACAACATTTCAATGCTACCTTTTTGATCGCCACCAGGGCCTGGAATATCCTCAAAACATTGTGCCCATAGAACACTCACACACCCTGACTGCACATCAGATTCAAACAGAGCAACAGATGGATTCTCATATCAGAAGGCTATACCAACAACTTTCCCTGGGTCATCAACCTGAACAGCTTAATTATCTGCAAAGATATCGTTTGCATGAAAATTTAGTTTTCTATTGGCAAGATGCAGATTCTTCACATTGGAAACTACTAATTCCATCCAGCCTCGTAAAAGACGTTATCAAGGAAACCCATGAAAGACTTGGTCATTTTGGAGCCAGGAAAATCTATTATGCCATACGAGATACGTGTCATTTTAAGAGAATGTATAGTCGAGTCACCAAGATAATAGCAGCCTGCGATGTTTGTCAAAAAACCAAGCATAATCGCTTCAAGATAAGAGGAAAGATGATTCCTATTCTTCCTACTGAGCCCCTAGATACTATTTCTGCAGACATTTATGGTCCATTACCTGTTGCTGCTGGAAGGAAGAAGTATGTATTTGTTGTAACCTGCTTGTTTTCAAAGTATACCAGATTCTTCCCAGATGGTAAAATCACTGGTGATAAATTAGCAGATCTTGTTGTGCAAAATTGGTGTGCAGATGTTGGCAAGCCTAGAACAATTCTAGCTGATAATGCCACATATTTTAGGAGCCCAAAATGGAAACAGAAATTTGCTGAGGCAGGAATCAAAGTCTTGTACACCACACGATATAATCCTAGTGCCAACCCAGTAGAAAGAAGGATGGATGAGATATCTCGATTCATGAGAGCATATGCTAGTCATGCTCATACTCATTGGGTCAGGTATCTACCCTTCCTTGAAGAATGTCTAAACCACACCTACAATGAAACCATTGGCTGCACTCCACATGAAGTGATGACTGGGAAGCCTAGCAAATATTTCCTAGAACATCTTATTCAATTCCCCTCAGAAAAAGAACCACCCAAACCAGAACTCATCCAGTTAGTACAAAGAAAACTAAAGAAGGCGGCATCTTCAAGAAAGAAGTACCATGATGCCAGGAGCCGTTCTTCTGAATACCAGCCTGGACAAGAAGTATTAGTTCGCTTGCACAAGTCCTCGGATTCTTTGGGAAAGTTGACCAAAAAGTTTTTCCATCTTTATGCTTGACCTTTCGTAGTGGAAGCTGTCTCGGATAACAACACTGTGAAACTTGTTAACCCAGAAGACAACTCCACATTGGGCTGGGAAAATGTTCAAAATGTTAAGCCATATAACCGAGCCAACTGAGATGGGAACACCAAAGATACTCTTTGTAACCATCTGGCTATATTTCTCATTTTGGTCTGGCCAAGCTCAAACGTTTGCTACAGTAAACCAAGACTGTACTGCCAGCAAGGAAAGACAAATTATCTTCAAGTTTTCACTGCAGTCAGGCATCTGTCAGAGAATCTCAACACTTGGAAAAGACATCATGACTACAAGATCATCAATGCTTTATTCCTGAGATTTCTACACTGGATCATCGGTCAGAAAATACAAAATGAAGACACTGCCCAAAAGAATCCTCATTATATAGCAGATATAGCACTGACTTGCACAAGCTACAGATTAAATGTTAAATGTTATTATATTATATTTTTTGTTATTATAAGAATGATAAATCAAGTGCAAAGCACATTATCATATTCATAATCATTGCATGGGTTTAATATTTGAGAAATAAAAATTAAAAAATCTATAAAAAAATATGTTTATTAACCTAAACAATACGGCGCCCGAAAAATTATTATTATTCAATTATCATTATAATAAACAGTATTATTAATCTCTAAATAAATACTATTCATTTGCATGAATAAAAAAAAACAAACAAAAAAAACAATTTATGATTATCATATAATTAATTATCCTTATGCCCAGCATGTCAAAGCAATTTTCTATTGCAACAAATGTTATGATTTATCATTCTTCTTATCATAAGTGTTATAAAATTGTATGTTATCCACTACTACCATGTGAAAAATTTAAGAATAATGAACTCAAATGTTGTAATAAATATACTCAAGAAGGATCGTCCACAATTTATCAAAAAAATTATGAGAGAATAAGTAAATGAACAAAACCAGAATAAGTCATAATTTATTGGAAAATTGACATCAACAACTTATACGATAAATTGAGCTTGTATGAAATGTTATCTAATTCAAAAAGTTTAAAGCCTAATTACCATGGACTGCCAATATTATTATCATTATCAGCTACTACCAGAGTTAGTATTGTCAAATATCACCTTCAGGAACTTATAGAGCATAAGAGCTAAAAATGCTTTGCTCATAACTTGTATAATGGGAGTCATCTCCTTTGTCTCTGCACATTGTGCAAATATTCATGGTTATCCTGTGTGATACCATTATATTTTTGGATGTGCCAACGTGCAAATATTTATGGTTATCCTGCGTGATACCATTATTCTGTTATCTTAGATATTTCTGTTGCAAAAGACATCAGATATCAAGTAGCATTATTCTGAGTTGTTTAAGGCGCATTGACCTGCAACTCATCAAGTGGGCTTTAAGCTTCACACTTGTAAGAAATACACATGACAATATGACTGTGATATTTCAATAATTTAATAATCGTTGTTTTATATATAAATATACCGTTTTAAAATCAATAATTTGTAATCCTGAAGGTGATAACCAGAGCTGTGATATTTATGTTTGATTATTGTTAATGTTTCAAGGTGGCAAAATGTCCTGATTTAAATGGTGTATTATTTTTATGGTAAAATATTGGTCTCACTAAAAGTTGTGATCATGCTTTCAATTTCTAGAAACCTTAATCAAGGAGGCGATGTCACGACATATTTTACAATAACAATGGAAACAGCTTAAATCAAAAGAATTCTGAAAGTAGACACCAATCTCTGAGTACATTATCTCCTATTTCCGATAACAGAGAGCGCTCCTTTCCATACAGCTGATAGATTGGTCAGCCAAAAACAAAAATATTCCACAGATGATAATATTTTCCAAATTATTAAAAAAATTAAAGTAATTCGAAATAAAATGAAATATCAAATTCCATTCACCACCTATCCTATGTCCTTCCTTAATTTGACAATAGTGTTTGACGTCACATCTCGGAAGTGCGGTGAAAGAAAAATCTTATCGTTTGTCGGGTGTGTGTCGGATCGTGCCGTATGATGATGTGCTGAGAACTGAACGTGCTTCATATGTGAAGGACAGATAACACATATATGTCGCTGTCGCTGTCGTATTGTGTCGACCGTTTCTATGAGGACTATATCTATATATCGGTGAGTTGATCAATAATATATATTATATTGCCAAATTTCCCTGCATAATCCATCACCACCACAGGTGTAACTTAGGCCTATTAATTGATGGAGTTATTCGGAGCAATTACAAAATGAACCTTTTAAAATATACAAATATGGAACTAATTTAAATTTATTCAATAAAAATAGGCCAAAGTAGTAGTGGATATTTCTAAATTGGAATTTCAAGAATATGAAACCCAACAATATATATATATATATATATATATTGTATAATATATATGTATAGTATTCATATTGCAATCATTAATTACTGAAGAATGAAAGAATAATTTACAATTTTTTGAATTTAGCTTAGCTTATATTCATCCTAAAATGGAGAGAATATGGAATTCTGTGTGATTCATCGTTCATCACATATTTCCTGGATCATATATCGACAATCTACAGCTATGAAAACATTGAATATTTTTCTTTGAAACACTGATATAACTTTTTTTTTTAATTGGAAACTTTACCGATAGATATTACTACCAATTGATTGAGAAGAATAATATGTTTTCGGAATAATGAATGCTGCATGACTAAGCACATAGGAAGTCCTTATTGAGGTGTGAATGAACATGTTGATTGTCAGATAAATTTCATGATTCACCAAATAAAGTAAAGTGTAACATGAGCTACATTGGCGGTACGAAGTTCGCTGGGTAAGCCAATTGTAAATTAAGCTTTATTATCAATAGACAACACTGAAAAAGACAGGCTCAATCACCAGGAATACTATAAATCTATGACGGACCAGTAAGCCATTAATTTTGAGTAGTTCAATTACTTCCATCATGGACACTTGATACATTATGGACAATCAATACGTATGAAATTTATTAGCTACTGTACAGAATAAAAAAATTTTGATTGCAGTGACCCCGACTACTGTATTATAAATAACCATTCGGATCAAATATAAGGAATTACTCGCATCTCTCATCAACTCGTAATTTTCATTCACAAAATATTAACAAAAAATATATATCAAGTTATATTTAATAAACTCACGGCTAGTACTCGAGTTTGTCTTTTTCTGGCCATGCTACAAATAAATGTAGGTACATGTTTGACATTTTGTTTTTGTAATCTTGTTGTCTATTAAGAAAGTATTGAATGTGATTTTTGATGGCAATGAAATTTAGATTTGAGAAAAGAATTATCAACAAACTCCTAACCAGAGAAAAACCTTTGTGCTCTGTTCTAATTGGAGTGTATGAGACTCCATATACAGCTGATAGAAGGCGAAAACTGAAATGGCAGAGCATAAAATGATGGAACAAGCACGTGGTAAGCTCGCGCTGTCAATCAACGCAAAATCAATTCGATCAGCTAATTGATGAAATTGTTTTAAGCTTTCCAATGATTACAACATATGTTAGAATATCATGTGTCAACTATCTCAGTTCCATATGGAGTTCACCTTACCATAAGCTTACTTAATAGGATCCTTTTTCATCCTTTGAAATCCTTAGAGGCAAAATATCTCAAAATCATTCTTAGTGCGCATCTAGCATGTTTGAAGAATATTTGTGCGAAGTTTTAAGTCTGTAGGCCAATTAATTTGAGCTGTAGTGTGATTTTATTTCAAAATTTTCGAAAAGTGCCCTCTCCTGGACCCCCCTGTGCTCCTGATCCTGAACTCCTGAGTTTTTAGGCTTAGTAGTCTGGGTTGTGGTGTGATTTCAGTTTCGGGGCTTAGCCTTTTAGATATAGAAGAAGAAGAAGAAGAAGAAGAAAAGAAGAAGAAGAAGAAGAAGAAGAAGAAGAAGAAGAAGAAGAGAAGAAGAAGAAAAAGAAGAAGAAGAAGAAGAAGAAGAAGAAGAAGAAGAAGAAGAAGAAGAAGAAGAAGAAGAAGAAGAAGAAAAGAAGAAGAAGAAGAAGAAGAAGAAGAAGAAGAAGAAAAGAAGAAGAAAATAGATTATTATGTTGCTTTGGCCAGTGATCTGTATAAATGCCCTGTAACAAGTAAAGGTGCGTCCACACATGCCGAACCGAACCTCGAACTGCGCAGCAAACCGTGCATTCCTCCGAACATCTTACCTTTCAACGAACATGAGCTTATGTTTCATAATGTTAAAAATCAGCTGTTAATCATTCGCCGTACCGCACTCCGAACCATTCGCCGTGCCGCTTGCCTCTGTTCTAACTGCTCGCCTCACCTCACTCCGAACGCTGAACTTTTCAGCCAATCAGAGCCCTCGATTACAATATTCGCCGTGCAGCTCGCTCCACAATATTTTGGCTATCCATCACAATTGGAAAACATGCGAACATGAATACAGAAGTATGGGCAATTTTTTATTTGATTAAATTCATGTTATGAAGAATTCATTGTTACGAATGATGAATTGATAGGTGCTTATAAATATTTTCTAATTCAAATGAAATAACTTCTGAAAAAAAATGATTGGATAAATACCAATATTGAATTATTGTTGATCAAGAACTCAGTACCTACATCGACAATTCATTCAACTAATTCTGTATTGATAAAATTATAATCATTTCCTTTATTGATAATCAATTTCATCAATCAATCATCAACTAACTGAAAATAGTACTTCAATTTCCATGAATTTATTAATAGAATTATATAAATCTAAAGTATAGGTCATATCTAAATTCACAAAGAGTTCGATACTTGTTGGCAAGATAGGTGTTATTCAATGCAGAAATCATTGTTATTTTACTAAAAGATAGGATAAAATGAATAGTTCTCTTTCAGGGGGAGTTTTGACAACCCACAAAACTCATTTTTCATTTGAAGAAATAATATCAAAAAGGTGCATAGGACCTTCCTTTTTCGTTCATCTTGCCAAAATTCCCCTCATTTCAATATTAAAATTTTCGACTGACTGTACAGTGAGTCAATCATTCTATCAAGGCTCGAATAATTATGATATTTTAATTGAATAAAAATGGTAGAGAATAATTATCTTGTAAATATCAACACCATTATTTGAAGACATATTAACTGCATGCGTTTTCTTATTGCCGAAACAGCATTGATAAAACTGTAGGCGTTTATTTGGCAGTCTCAAAAAACTGTTCTAGCTGAAAAAATAATAATACATGTCACGTGTAGGCTTATACATTGCATCAGGAAAACGAAGTTCAAAACTATGGTTTTCCTAAACATATGTTTTTGAGATAATTTCTTTGATGCAGCTGTTTCACATTCACCATTATAAATTATACAGAGTTTGTGAAAATAAAAATATTTATTGATTACCAAAACAATACTATTATTATATTAATGATAATAATTAATTATTGAAACAATACTTTTATTATATCAATAATAATAATATTATTAAACATATTTATCAATTATCAAAACAATATTATTGAGGTTGAGTGGAATCAGGTAGAAAGCAATAATAGAACAGATGTTCTTTTTTGAATTTCTATCATATTATTTTGTTATTGCCAATGATTACAACATATATGTTAGAATATCACATGTCAATAAATGAATTATCTCATTGCCATATGGCACTCACCTCACCATGTTCATAACCTTACTTAATAGGATCCTTTTTCTTCCTTTGAAACCCTTAGAGGCAAAATATTTCAAAATCCGTTCTTAGTGCGCGTCTAGCATGTTTGAAGAATATTTTTGCAAAGTTTCAAGTCTGTAGGACAATTAGTTTGAGCTGTAGTGTGATTCTACATCAAATTTTTCGAAAAATGCCCTCTCCTGGACCCCCCTGTGCTCCTGATCGAAAGCTGAACAAAAAAGTTCCTCATGACTTTTCTGTGAAATGAGCGGTTAAAAAACACAAAAATTTTGGGGGGGCCCCAGCTCTCTCAGGGGGGAAAATTTCTGAAAATCCTTTTTTAGTGGATGTTTTCAGGCTACCATAAACAATCGTGCAAAATTTCAAGTTTTTAGGCTCAGTAGTTTGAGCTGTTGTGTGATTTCAGTCTGTCGGGGCTTAGCCTTTTATAAGTATAGAGATATCCAACAATAATAATATTGTGAACTGTACCTTATAGGCTACACTGATTTACATCAAATGACAGTATTGCTTATTAAATGACAGTATCATATAAACGATGATTTTCCTAGTATGAAGTATTCAATAATGAGAATAAAGATTGAATGCCATTTGAAATGTCGATTCTCTGAAAAGGATATAAAATAGTATAGCTCCAATTAGCACACCACCGGGTGAAAGATTGATTGATTGAGTACTTTATTTATGTAGATTACAATATATACTGGCTTATACACATATATACAATAGCTTACAATACAGCTAAATTATAGATGAATTTACATAATATATAGACTAAGAAAATAATTATTGAACTGTATATGATATGAAAAAGCAATTTGTAATATAATAACTATGGATAATTATATTGTTATGCATCTAAATAAATTGGCGGAGCTTTGGACACATCAATGTCCATTCTCCGGAAAGAATATTAGAAATATCCTCCACACTAACTCTCTACCAAAACGTTAATTCCATTAATTAAACTAAGTATTCATTTATTAATGTAAAAATTGTAAAAGTTTCAATTGATATTAATTTTCAAGAGAAAGAAAACATAAAATTGATCAAGTAAACTAAGTATATATGTACCGGTAGATAAGATCAAATTATTGATTAATAAAATGAAGATAAAAAGATAGAGAGAATGAGATAGTGTGTGTGTGTGTATGAGAGAAAGTGGCGCAGGAGTGATAGAGTGATTGTTAGATAGTGGAAGGGAGGGCGAGAGAACGTGAGAGAGTGTGAGAGGAAGCAATAGAACTATATAAGGTTGAGAAAAGAGACAATGTCACGTAGGAGTATTGTTCCATGAATGGTCACACACACTAATTCTCCAGTCACACTGAGTTATGAATAGAATAGGCTATTTCCAAGAAAGTACAGTCTGTGCCAAAATTCAAACCAGCTTACTTCCTAGCGATTCTTCCAGCAAATATGACAAAAGCTGATAGTGACAATTAGAGACTGTTTTCCAGGTAGAGAAATTAGTCACGGACTCGCCCTGCCAAAACAAGACACTTCTTTTCAGCACAAGAACAACAACAGCAGCCACCGCCAAAACAAGACTGATTTTCAGTGCTAGGATGAATGTGTCTGGCTTTGACGATGGTGTATACTGACATCGTCCCAATCCCAAAAAAGCTCTCATGGCCATACTAAGGTAATGTTGTTAGTGTAGCCTTAATATACCAATTGGGCCATCAATGGCCTTACGACTGTCATACTTCAGCCGGAACCAACAATTCAATGTGCCCATCCTACATCGATTACACGGTTGTGACCTAATCAAAAACTTTTGGCTATGAGCGGGTTTGTACCTGCGGGACGATGTCAGTATACACCATCGTCAAAGCCAGACACATTCATCCTAGCACTGAAAATCAGTCTTGTTTTGGCGGTGGCTGCTGTTGTCGTTCTTGTGCTGAAAAGAAGTGTCTTGTTTTGGCAGGGCGAGTCGGTGACTAATTTCTCTACCTGGAAAACAGTCTCTGGTTGTCACTATCAGCTTTTGTCGTTTTTGCTGGAAGAATCGCTAGGAAGTAAGCTGGTTTGAATTTTGGCACAGACTGTACTTTCTTGGAAAAAGCCTATTCTATTCATAACTCAGTGTGACTGGAGAATTGAATTGTCGTTTCCAGCTGAAGTATGACAGTCATAAGGCCATTGATGGCCCAATTGGTATATTAAGGCTACACTAACAACATTACCTTAGTATGGCCATGAGAGCTTTTTTCCCGCTGCCGCCATAAAGTTTCCAAATATTTGAATGAATTTCATAATGTAGCTTGAAGGGGAATGTAAGTAAAATTGTTTGCCTTTACTTATTGAAGCATATTTTCGTGATTACTCATCCCTATATATTGTCTTCCAAGTTGTTTTTATATTCCATTTATTATAGTTTTGGAACTTGGAAAAGTAAATGGTAGATAAAAGCGAGTAAGAATGAAAGGTAGGTAACATAATCTAAAAGCTGAATCTCCAAAAAATTACCAATCAAATTTTTAAATATGTCATCATATTGTAGTTAGGGATAAAATAGATAGTTAGTTTTATTAGTTGACAGGCGAGAGGTCTGACGAAATTATTATAAAGCACAACATGGATATAAACTATGGAAGTGCCAACTGTTCGAACCATAGTACTACTTTATGAATCATGCAAACATAAGTAATTCAAAAAAAAGACGTGATAGCTGAAGACTTATTTCATCGATTTCCATCACATTATCCTGAAATACTCCTTCCCTGGGGGCGGCAAGGGACCTGGTTACCTACAACTCATCCCCCCCGCTAATAGCATAATTGTTGAGCCCAAGATTTGAAAGTAGTTTCATATGATAGTTGAAGACTTATCTCATTGATTTCTATCACATTTTCATGTAATACTCCGTCCCTGAGGGTGGCAATGGACCTGGTTGATACAATCTTCAATTATAGAGTAATATGGTAATGGGGCAAGGAAAGTAAAAATCAATACTAGAATATCAATTGCAAGCACCAATGTATTAGTGACTGGACCATAGTTCCTAGCGCCAAAGTATTTGATTAAAATAACTAAATTGAGCCGAAAATTGGAGTGTTCTGACTGTTTTGGGATAGTATTTCCCCAGCCCTCCTGCAAACTCTACTATACCCCACTCCTGTAATGACCCATACCCTTGCATGAAAAGTGTGCTCAAATGTTACATGTACGTGCACATTCGTGCACAAATGAAGCACAAACGATTGAGCCGAAAATTGGAGTTTTCTCACTGTTTGGGGGATAGCATTTCCCCAGCCCCCTTGCCAACTCTACTACACCTCACTCCTGTGATGACCCATTTCCTTGCTTAAAAAGTGTGCACAAACGTTACATGTACATGCACATTTGTGCACAGATAGAGCAGAAACGATTGAGCCGAGAATTGAAGTGTTCTGACTGTTTGGGGGTTAGTATTTCCCCAGCCCCCCTGCAAACTCTACTATACCTCACTCCTGTAATGACCCATACCCTTGCATGAAAAGTGTGCTCAAATGTTACATGTACGTGCACATTCGTGCACAAATGAAGCACAAACGATTGAGCCGAAAATTGGAGTTTTCTCACTGTTGGGGGATAGCATTTCCCCAGCCCCCTTGCCAACTCTACTACACCTCACTCCTGTGATGACCCATTTCCTTGCTTAAAAAGTGTGCACAAACGTTACATGTACATGCACATTTGTGCACAGATAGAGCAGAAACGATTGAGCCGAGAATTGAAGTGTTCTGACTGTTTGGAGGTTAGTATTTCCCCAGCCCCCCTGCAAACTCTACTATACCTCACTCCTGTAATGACCCATACCCTTGCATGAAAAGTGTGCTCAAATGTTACATGTACGTGCACATTCGTGCACAAATGAAGCACAAACGATTGAGCCGAAAATTGGAGTTTTCTCACTGTTTGGGGGATAGCATTTCCCCAGCCCCCTTGCCAACTCTACTACACCTCACTCCTGTGATGACCCATTTCCTTGCTTAAAAAGTGTGCACAAACGTTACATGTACATGCACATTTGTGCACAGATGAAGCAGAAACGATTGAGCCGAGAATTGAAGTGTTCTGACTGTTTGGGGGATAGCATTTCCCCAGCCCCCCTTGTCAACTCCACTATACCTAACTCCTGTGATGACCCATTTCCTTGCTTAAAAAGTGTGCACAAATGTTACATGTACATGCACATTTGTGCACAGATGAAGCAGAAACGATTGAGCCGAGAATTGAAGTGTTCTGACTGTCTGGGGGATAGCATTTCCCCAGCCCCCCTTGCCAACTCCACTATACCTAACTCCTGTGATGAACCATTTCCTTGCTTAAAAAGTGTGCACAAACGTTACATGTACATGCAGATTCGTGCACAAACAATGTCTAATGCTCAAATTGCAATTACGCTTATTGGGGGGGGGGGGGCTCCACAGCCCCCAAAACGAATTTTCAAATAATTAGTTCAGTTTGCGTGCACAAACGCATAGTGGTCGTGTACATTCGTGCACAAACGATGTGTAATGCTCAAATCGACATTTGGCTTGATGGTAGGGGGGGGGGGTCCAGGGAAATGTACGTGAGTTTTACCAGCAATGTGCAATCGAATATTTATATCGAGAACCTTCTATATTGCAAATTTGATCAAAATCTCATTTGAGAGATCCATTGGACATGAATCCAAACCAAATAAATAAATTTTATGTATGTAAAATATAGAGAATAAAGTATGAAGAGAATGAAATTACAGAATTGAGTTGGAATGGAATTTATTCCATTAGAATTTTCCAATTTTAGTTTCAATCTTTTCTGATTTCTAATTTTGAATCTGCTCTTTTCTATCAATTATTCATAATCTACACATTTTCGTATCCATAACAGACTAAAATTTTAAATCTCCCACTAGTAACCCATAATAGCCCCCCAAATACCCCCACATTACCCCCTGAATCTGTACTCCTCCATTCATTTTTTGTACTATGTACTCTGTGGTCTCTACTGCTTCGTGCTCTGTGGTCGTGACGCTTGGAGTTCAAATCAACACCACTCCCTACATGATTGACAAAGATGGTGCAGCCATCAAAAATTTTTGGAAATAATGTGAGTTTTTGAATGTTTTTAATATATCTATGTCGTATGTTCCCTGTATTAATTATCATTATAAAACTGAGAAATGTTTCTGTTATGTGCTATATATATTATATACCGAAATTCCTTGCTCTATATAATAGGATTTATTAGAACTATGGAATATGTCTTGAAATGCTGTTATCAGATATCACTGACACTCATAAAAACTGCTCATTTGAGGTAGAACTTTCTTAAATATAAAACTTTACAGAACAGTGATGTCCTATTAATGAAATTGTTATATCCAATATGAATATCAATTATTCATAATCTACACATTTTCGTATCCATAACAGACTAAAATTTTAAATCTCCCACTAGTAACCCATAATAGCCCCCCAAATACCCCCACATTACCCCCTGAATCTGTACTCCTCCATTCATTTTTTGTACTATGTACTCTGTGGTCTCTACTGCTTCGTGCTCTGTGGTCGTGACGCTTGGAGTTCAAATCAACACCACTCCCTACATGATTGACAAAGATGGTGCAGCCATCAAAAATTTTTGGAAATAATGTGAGTTTTTGAATGTTTTTAATATATCTATGTCGTATGTTCCCTGTATTAATTATCATTATAAAACTGAGAAATGTTTCTGTTATGTGCTATATATATTATATACCGAAATTCCTTGCTCTATATAATAGGATTTATTAGAACTATGGAATATGTCTTGAAATGCTGTTATCAGATATCACTGACACTCATAAAAACTGCTCATTTGAGGTAGAACTTTCTTAAATATAAAACTTTACAGAACAGTGATGTCCTATTAATGAAATTGTTATATCCAATATGAATATCCACTATTGAATACACAAACACATACACAATACTACTGTATTATACTATTGCATCATAAACATAATACACAATACACACTATCGAATATCCACTATGTGACTGCATTTCATTGTTTAGATAAACTGTGCGGTTCGCTGCACGGCACAATGCATGGATCGCTGCACTGTTCGAGGTTCGGTTTGGCAAGTGTGGATGTACTTAAATAACACAAGAATAATATTATAACTTGATCCTCAATTTATTATAGCTCCAACTCATCAGAGCGGTTCTGGGATGGAATCACTAAACTGCGACTTGATATAGATAAAAACGATAATTGATTACTTTCATTGTTTTTTATTTTTTTAATAATTCACATCTCTTCGAATATTTTGCTTATTGATCATCCTCTCATGGATAAAACATCACATTTTTGTCGCAAGATCTAATTTAAATAGAATAATAATTGTATATTAATTTGTGAACAGGTGTGAACGGCTGAATGATGTGGACGGTGGAATGTTTGATGCATTTTACCGCACCAGAATAAGGAAAGCAGATGAGATGAGCAGCAAAAGAATGAGAACGCCCAATCAGAGTTTATATGAAAAATATTTCTCCACCTTGAAACAGGAGGTTTGGCAGTGTGGCATCAACAAGGTAACAATGATTATACTCCTCTTTCACTTTGTTACATAAGCGTTACACCTACATCCTTGTTTTGCTACAGAAATTAAGTAATCAAATTCAGAAGAAACAGTTAAAAAAGGTTAAAAGCCGAAGACGCCATTGTTTGATTCCAATATCTAGGCATTGTGTTGAAAGGTACATTGTAACTTTTTTGTATAGTTGATATTGTGGTAATTATTCATATTGAATGAAAAAGACTAAGAAATTGTCAAAAACCACAGATTTATTGATACTTAGATAGACCGGTTTCAGTTATTACACCATTGTCAATCTCTGATAAACTGAAACTAGATATAAGAGTAGCAGAATTCATACTAGTAGGCAAGTACTGCTATTGGTCAAGGGCATGAACGGATTTTAAATAGTCTATTTAGCTGGAGTAAAGACAAAATTGATATTTGGGATAAAAGTGGGGTGTACAAACTTAAATGTGGTGATTGTAATGCTTGTTTTGTGGGTCAAACTGGTAGATGTTTGAAAAGTAGAATTGAAGAACACATCAGAGATTGGAATAAACAAAATGGGAAATCTAACTTCGCAGAACATTTGATAACAAATAATCACAGGTTCACAGTAAAGGAGAATGTTGAGATTCTGCATGTTAATAACAAAGGCAGATCTTCGAATATTCTAGAGGCTTTAGAAATAACAGAAGTAATAAAGGAAAATTCCCAGTATAGTTCAAATGACAAGATTCATTCCAACTAATACAACACTACAAATTTATTTTTATCATAAAATTGTAAGCATACATTAGTCAAATCTTTTCCATTTACAAATTTGATTTATTATCTTTCAGACTTGTTTTCTTGGTTCTTATTTTGTACTGAAAGTAGATTTTGTTATCATGGCAATGCTGTTGCTTAAGCCGCCATTTTGTCACACCGTTGAGTGGTAGGAGACTGTCTAGCTGGGCCAATGGCAGGCATTCATGCCCTTGACCAATAGCAGTACTCGCCTACTAGTATAAATTCTGCTGCTCTTGTATTCAGTATAAGTTCATTAGAGATTGACAATGGTGTAATAACCGAAACTGGTATTTCTAAGTATCGATAAATCTGTGGTTTTCGACAATTTCTTAGTATTTTCCATTCAATACATTGTAACCATTACTTTCTGTCTCTTCATACATTCCATATTCAGTTTAAAAGTTGTTATCTGGGGGAAGATTGGAGGTTTCCTTGTGAGCAAATCTATACCAACAAAATGTAATACAAATTCACCTCTACTTCATACAATTTGCTGTTCAATTGCAACCATTCTCTGTTTTATCATTAGATTTTAACAGTTTTTGGCTGGAAAATCATAAGATATTACCATGATAGGACAGAATAGAATCACTGTCTTGAAGCTGAGCAAAGTCTAAAAAAAAACTTTCCACTGGTTATATTTTTCTAGTTTTTTGATTTGCATATTATACTAAAGAAATGAATGGACTAAGTTTTCTGAGAAAATAATTTTTTTCTATCCCCACCTTTTGAGATATTTAGCATTTTTCGCCTTCTTGCAGCCCTACATTCAGCGGAATTCGGGAAGGAAATATCAAATCAGTTAAAACTATGTTAAAGAATCTAATCGGTTATTCTCTATACTATGAAACAGTATTTTACAATATTCTGTCATGTAGAAGCTATTCTTGATAGCCAACCTCTTATCAATATGTCGACAGATCCAATTGAAAAGTTGAATGTCTTGATACCTGGTCACTTCACTATCGGTAGTAATATTCTTTCTTCAACCACCAGAAGTATCTGTCGATATTGGGAAATCAAATATAACCTAATGTTGGAAACACCTCAGATTGTACAACTGGATTCTGGCACAAGTAGTCAACCGAATATATGCATACTCTTATGCAAAGAAACAAATGGAAAAATTTCTGATAAATCAAAGTTGGTCAGGTTGTTCTTATACAAAACTTAAATACTTCACCTAGCATGTGACCACTTGCTCAAGTTGGCACTTCATCCTCGCATAGATAATGTAGTAATTGTAGATAATGTAGTCTGTCATGTGCACAGCACATGATGAATTAAAACATGGCGTCAATCGCATTGTAGTATTACCTTTTTTCCAAAGGAAATCATTTGTACAGCTTCCACACATTAATAAAATCTCAAAGACAAGAATGCTCCAATTTAGCTGCATTAGACAGATTGTGTAATCAGCCTCGCCTACATACTATTCCGACCAGAGATTCATCAGATGTTCTACAATACCCTGTACAAAGTGCACCTATTGTATGCAGCTACAATCAATACTGTGTTGTAGTGCGTCTGGTAAATATTGATCGGCGAGGTGACGAGGGTGATGAAATAGAGTTATTATTGCCAAGGAAATTCTTGGCTCTAATTACCTGATCAAAAGAGAACTCATTCAATAGTGGTTGCCATGATTTAGTATTGACGGTGAAGCATCATAGGGGTAGCACCCATCACTCTGAAGTCAAATTGTTACAGTGCCAGCTGTAACAATCTAACTTCAGAGTGACATTTTCAAAATTTGTAAATGTTGTTATTTTTCAATTTTTCAATGCTGTATCCTGGGCTCTTGCATCATCAAAAAACACAACATAGAAACTGTAGTGATTGCAGCTGCTGTGTAGCTTATTGCTATGAGTGAGTATACTATATTGTAGGACCATGTGGTTCGTTTATATGAATCCTGCTGGTGGTATAAACAAAGCCTAAGTTATGATAATATAAGAATCAAATCTCAGTGTCTCCTAATAATTGTTTTATAATCTCACTAAATCACCACACACTTTCCAATTCTACTGAATTTACACAATTCAACTCACGCTCATGCAAACGTTCATCTGGGCATCATACGAAATTAAAAACCTCAAAATTTGAAATATCTCTAGAATTTATGTTTCTGAACAAAATTTTACAGGGATATTCGGAGAGCATATTATATTCCCAAACTTCAATCCCAATCTGTCTAGTGAGTTTTTACTTTTTTTTCACTTGGATATTTCTTCTTACTTCTTTTTAATTAGTTCATTTGCATCAGAAATGCACATCCATTATTCATTAACGTGGCTCTCACTCAGATTGTCTTGTGTTCTGTTCTAGGGAGAGATAAGGATGCTGAGAATATTGAATCACTTTTTTATTCAAAAGCATGGCTTAGTCAAAGAGATGCTCTATTATGATGGAGTCACCATTCTACTGGGCAGGGTGCATGGAGCTGGCCTGTTCACAGAAGTTATCGAAATCAAGTATCTCGACGTGAATGATTTTACAGTATTGAAGTATGGTGAGGAAATTGCATAACTAATTTCTTGTTCACTCCTCTTTCTCTTCACATTTATTTTTTTTACCCTTAGTACTTTATCAACTTCTTTATCATCTCCTACCAATTTTCAATTTTTCTTATTCTCCTTCTCCTTCTTCTGTTGATGATCCTCAACTTGTTCCTCCTATTACTTCCTGATCTCCACGTTCCATTCTTTTATTGATGAACACAAAAGATTGAACCATCTATAGCTCTACATCTATGTACCTATCTATGAACATAGGTATAGCTGATCCAAGGTATAGCTATTCTCTGCTTGCAACATAAGATGCAGATCATCGAGAAATGAGGTGATTTCAATGATTAGTCATAAAAACTGTAATCATATGTATACATGTATTGATAAATAATACTATATTTGTTCACAGAAGGTATAGTGATACTTTTACAAAAGGATAAAACAGAACTTTCCGACGGAATGGATGCTCTAATGTGAGTTTCAAGATTGCAATTTATCCAAGCCGACCTACTTCATTAAGTTCAAAATTGATGTCCCAAGCAACGTTAAATTGATAACTTTGGATATTTATTATATATACATACAATTACTATAGTCAACCGCACAAAAATGGTCCAATCAAAATTGAAAAATGAGTACCCCTTATGCCTGGCACCCATGGATGTTGCTAATTCGTTAAGTGTATTATGAAAATACTGATTTTATGTATAATATAATAATGGAAACAATCGTCTAACAAAGAAATGTACTAGTTTGGAAATAAAACACTTAAAAGTTTTTTATTAGTTGGGAAATGCTTACAATGAATTTTACATCAAGATTCTGAATTTACCGAGGATGGCCTATTTCCAATGTTATTATTCAAATTATGCTTATTCAATGATTGAAAAGAAAACTATCCAATCTATGATTCACAGTTTACCCAACTATAAAGCCCAACCAAACAGGGCTCAGTCCAAGTGACTCCATAGCTTAGTTAATATCGCGCGCGGGACATGAATCCATAAACGCTTCATTTGCGAGCTATACAGGATGAAAGATTTTGCCCGGAATTCAGTTCCTCTGGTGAAATACACCAATGCTGAATTGTTTGGGGACTAGGTTTTGAAAAACTCATGCTCGATTCATATGGGAAAATATCTGAAAAATTGAATAAAACTAGTCTGGAAGCTGTAGTGTGGGTAGTTTTTGAGAAAAAAGTTGTAATATGCAAAACATCTAAGTAGAAAAACACAGACTTCTACGTTTGATGCCTAATAACTTTCTTTAATGACCAGTAAACAAATAATTTTCAGCAATAAAAATTGTAGAGGATTGGATTCTGATAAGAATTATGTAAGCTGAGTGTACTGAATAAATAGAAGTTGAATAAAATGTATTCTTATGTAGTACATTACACCACAAAAATAGGTTGTAGCTGATTGCAAATAAAATATCCGGTTTCCTGTGAAAAGTTTGATTCTTATATGGAAGTAACATATCTCAATGACATCAAACTTATAACAAAATACTAAAGATGATGTTCGAAGTGACCTCTGTTGTTCTGAATGCATATGTTCAGACGTCTTCTCATCGATTGTCGAACCCATTCAAATATTCAAGGAGCCTGCTTTATCATTTCTATTTCGTTCAAAATCCTTGATTGGAGTTCTTCAATGGTATCAATTGGTATATTGTATATTGAAGTTTCCAAGTGTCCTCAAAGATGAAAATCCAAAGGATTAAGGTCTGCAGACCTAGCTGGCCATGAAACTGGCCCACCTCGGCCTATCCATTGATTTGGAAAGCTGTGATTTAGGTGCTCACGAACAGCAACACTGAAGTGTGCTGGAGCTCCATATGCATGAACCAAATTTTTTGGCGCAACTGAAGAGGTACATCTTCAAGTAAGATAAATTATTATATTTACCTATCTAAAAAAGTTCAAGTAGATTATGCCATTGAGCCTGGGAGGAAGCTCGAACGGAAGTAGATGATCTCCTATGATTCCTGCCCAAATGTTTACTGGAGACTGATGTTGTTGACGATTAGGATTGATGGCATGAAGATTCTCATATGCCCAAATATGTTGGTTGTGGACGTTAACGATAGCTGTTCTTGTAAAGTGTGCCTCGTCGGTAAATAAAACGGTTGTTAAAAAGTTTGAGTTAACAAGTTTTTCTAAAAACCATCAGCAAATACCAGCACGGGGAATATAGTCTCGTGGCAATAGAGTATGAACTTCCTGGAGGTGGTATGGATGTGATTGTTGCTCTTCTAGGATTCTCCAAATAATATATTGATTGACATTAAACTGCACTGACAATTCTCTCATGCTCCTTTCTTGATGTTCATTAATTTCATTGAGAACTTGTTCTTCTAGATCAACAGTTATATTAGATCGGGGTCTGCCTGCTAAAATGTGCTCGCTAAAATAGGCCTAACTAACAGTTTGTTGTTTTGTCCAATAGCGAGCTAAAATATTTCTGAGAATAACTTTCAGCTGATAATATCTTTTGGATATTTCCTTATTTGAATATAAAAATATCACCTTCCATTACACAAGAGAGTCGGAAGGACTATTCTCAATTATTATATTCTTATTACATTACAATGAATACTTTGATGGAAGCTTTCATCAATAATAATTTCCCTTATTATATTATAAATCTATGACATACCTTCAGTAGCGAATATAGGAGGAAAATCTCCATTGTGAGGTGACAATTTTGATACTCTCTCTCTCTTTACTTTAAAAAAAAACTTCTAAAACGCAAGCAAACTAAACATGCTACTACAACACAATGCAGAAAACCAAAACAAGTAAAACAAACTGTTATACAGACTGAGTGCCCATGATAATTCGCACAATCCTCATCATTCACGATTGGAACAATGAATACTGCTACACTATGTGGATGCCCAACAAGAAATACCATAACTCAACCTGGACTGTACAAATGCAAAATACATGTTTCAATAATTCCATTTGGGAGAACATTTCTGATATAATAAAACTTTCTTAGGAGAAGGAAGCGAGATCTTTTCAGTGTCCTGATATGCAAATTCCATGTTAGAAGCTCATCTACTGTCAAGCCCAAATAATTTAAAGATATGGTTTTGGAGACTATACTACAGTTATAGTCCTCACTCTTTTGGAATGAACAATTTAAACTATGATATCTAAGAAGGTTAGGAGGATCAAATGAAGACAATGAGAAACAGATGAAATTTGTTTTGTCAGAGTTTAATGCCAGCCTATTTACTCCAAACCACAAACTTAAGTCATTCAAATTGCTCTGCATCATAGAATGTTACTGTTCAGCGTCCTTAGCAACATACGCCAAGGCTGTGTCATCAGTGAATGAAGTGATTGAGCCGTGGAATTCATGAGCGAAAAGATCATTAATATATATCAAAAATAAAACTGGACCCAAGACAGAACCCTGTGAAACACCACAGCGTAGCAGACGCAACGTTCCACTTCACACACGCTTCAGCGAAATGCACTGCCTCCTGTCTCTCAGATATGATCCAAACCACTGAAGAAGATTTCCCCTGATGCCGGCCTTGTTCAACTTATCCAATAAAATTGAATGATCAACAGTTTCAGAAGCCTTTCTCATATCCAGAAAAAGCCCTGACACCCTCAATCCTTCAGAGCTAATCAGTCCTGGATAGATTTGAGACATGAAGTAGTCTAGTGCCATTCCAGTACTTAACCCCTCCTGGAATCCAAACTGACAAGAATTAATGAATTTATTACTGTGCAAAAATTTTAGAAGACGCTTTTTTATAAAATTTTCAAACAGTTTAAAAAATATTGAAAGGAGAGAGACCGGTAATTATTTCTATAATTTAAAACTTAATTCCCCACCTCATCCTCATCTCCTCCTTTGGAAATAGTAACCACATTGGCAAATTTCGAAAGAGAGGGAAACTCACCATTGAAGATACCAGTATTGAATATATCCACCAGATCCGGAACAATAGGCATTGCAATTTCTTTTATTAGGCGTGACAATATTCCATCCATTCCAGGAGACTTGTCATTTTCTAAAGAATTTATCAAGGAATAGACTCCATGGTAATGAATGGGTTCAAAAAAAGCTGTAGAGCAGGAAGTACCACTTTTAAAATGTCTAGTATAGGACTGTTTTGACCTATTATTGGGCACACTAATAGAATTTATTACTTCTTTCGGAACATTGACGAAATATTCATTAAATATATATTCTTTATCTTCGTCATATATCTATATATATTCAATATATTCTATATATAGAATATCATTAAGATATTCTATATCTTCAATAACAGTTTCATTCTTCCCAATACGCTCAATAGGTTTCCTAACTGAGACCAGTCCAGATACTTCATTTATTATCTTCCATTGGCCTCTGGATGATAGCTGACCAATCTCCTCAAGATATCATTGTTTGGCCGCCTCTACCCAAGTCTTTATTCTATTACTATAAACAGTTGAATTATGTTTCATCTGCATGTTATGTGGATTTTTACATAACTTTTTATATATCACGGTTTTGAATTGCAACACAGAGACCATCAGTTATCTGGGGCTTAATTTTTTTCAATGTTTGATTTCTAATTCTGTAATCAACAATATGGATCTATTAATGGTGGTACAAAGAATATCTAAAAACATTAAAAATGTTTAATCAACATTATTACTCAAGAGAACTTCGCTCCAATCATGTTCATATAATAAATTCCTCAGCAGTTCATAGTTTATAACTTCTTTTGGGCCTTTTATGATACAATTCCTATTAGATACTTTAGAAATACTCAGTGACGTAGCTCTATGGTCAGTTAAGTGAGTCTCAGTGACACCACTTCTTGCCATGCGTTTACTAGCAGACCTTGAAAACAAATGATCGATGCAAGATCCACTTTCATTATTTGAAACTCTTGTTACAGAGTTAATCAAAGATGAAAACCCATTCGAAGACATAATTTCAAGATATTAATCAGTTCTGGTACTATTATTATCTTACAGATCTATTATTATCTACCACATCACCCGCTGGAAGACGAGAACATTATCAAGACTATTGGAAAATAAATCAACATCATACCCATGCCACCTATACAAGCTAAGAATTGACAAAGTATATGTTCTCAATTTAACCTGCAACAAAATAGCTTCCGCGCCCACTATTTCGCAGTTCAATCTGATTATATCATTATCATTTCTAACAAAAGCTAAAACTCCAGATGCTCTAGAGAAACTATCACATGCAATATGGTTACTATATCCTTGAATTGAGTACAAGGACGCTTCATCATGAGACTGTAGCCAGATCTCAGACAAAACAATAACATCAGGTATGTATTTCCAGCAGCTCAAGTACGAGAGAAAAGCATCAAAATTGCAATCCACGCTTCTAATATTCTGATGGAGGATTATAAAATCATTGACATCTGTCAAGAAACAATTGTTCACCTCATTGGGTGAATTCGTCAACGGGCGGTATTATAAAGTTGGGAGCACATGAATTGAAGGAGTCAAATTATTTCAGTGTGAGGAATTGTATATTTTACAAGAGTGTGTTTCTGAGGGATGTAGACCTGTAGTGAGAAAGTGAAAAAGAGAGGATTTAATTGAATTGCTGCATTAGCTTTTTTGCACATCCGGGCTCTCTCACATTCAACCATCAACCTTCAGTACGATGCTACATCAACTATATTAATAAAGCAATATAAAATCTTATAGCACTCTTTTTTACAAAAAAACTTTGAAATAGATCGACTAAAGGTAATGAAGGGTGCTATAAGATTCCATATTGTTTTATTAATTTAAAAAGTAGCTCATGTCAATAAGTGTTTTTATCATCTATATTATACAATCCTACTCAGTGGAATGGGGGAATTCACAATATTACAAGCAAGAGTTGATAGTAATGAATATAATTGACACAGAAAATCTAGGAATGTAGACATGGAAAAGTCAAATTCAAGATAGGTAGAAAATAATATGTCTGAAGCATTGTGAAGCATTGTATGAAATAATAACAAAACCCTGAGGGAAAAGAAAGGAGAGAAGCATGGAAAATATTACCAATCACAATGAATGTACAATGCAATTTGAATGTAGAATGTAATTTCACACTGTATGAAATTAATAAAAGTTATTGATTTATAGAATAACTAGCAAGAACCCGTGCTTCGCAAGGATCTATTTTAAAACTTGACAAAATGAAAACTTGACGTAATGAAATTTTGAAGAATTGAGAATAGGCCTATAACCATCCTTGGTTAATCAAGAGTCTATAAGCAAAATTTCAAGTTATTTAGTCCAGTAGTTCAGACGTGATGATGCGTCAAACATAATTTTCCTATCCCGTACGTGCATAAGCCAGCTCTTTACTTAATATAATTATTATAGATATAGTTGATGACTGCAAGAGATAGGACTGTGGAACAGAATAGTGGTGGAACTATGATAGCGCCAGAAGTGTCTCAAACACAATAGTAGGTACTACATGAACTTTTTGAAAGTGATTTGAAAAAATGTTAAAACAACAGAACTGAATCCTTATCATTCTACCTTCATTTAGAGAGGCTTTTGTTTGAGCCGAATGGAAATCTATCTATAAAAAAATGAATGTCTGTTTGTGTGTTTGTTTGTATGTTTGTTTGTTCCCTGTAGACTTGAAAACTACTTGACATAACGGCATGAAACTTTTGGAATACGGTATGTTGTGTGAATATTGGGGATGGTTTCTGAACAGGAATTTTAATAGGGGGGCTAATAATAATTATTCATTAATCCATTTTACAGACATATGTTTTCGAAATTTTCGGCCGAGCGGCTACTGAAGAACGAAAAGATGATCTTGATTCAAGATCATATTGTGATAATATGATTTAGCATCTAAAGTTACGAGCTGTAATAAACATAAATCACCCTGTGATGAATTATTGTGTACTGGTATTAAAACGGTAGTTTGGAGTTGAAGTGTAGTTGATTGGTACCAGCTGTTGATAATGGTTCCTTAGAAGACCTATACAAATAATTATCACTCCCCTATCATTGAGAAACTGGAAAATGTTGAGAAAAATTATTCATCTTAAATGAAAGATATATATATATATATATATAAATATATATATATATATATATATATATATATATGATGTCACGGCATATTTTCCAATAACAATGGAAACAGCTTAAATCAAAAGGATTTTGAGAGTAGGCGCCAATCTCTGAGTACATTATCTCCTATTTCCGATAACAGAGAGCGCTCCTTTCCTTACAGCTGATAGATTGGTCAGCCAATAACAAAAATATATATATATTGTATAATATATATGTATAGTATTCATATTGCATTCATTAATTACTGAAGAATGAAAGAATAATTTACAATTTTTTGAATTTAGCTTAGCTTATATTCATCCTAAAATGGAAAGAATATGGAATTCTGTGTGATTCATCGTACATCGCATATTTCCTGGATCATATATCGACAATCTACAGCTATGAAAACATTGAATATTTTTCTTTGAAACACTGATATAACCTTTTTTTTAATTGAAAACTTTACTGATAGATATTACTACCAATTGATTGAGAAGAATAATATGTTTCCGGAATAATGAATGCTGCATGACAAAGCACATAGGAAGTCCTTATTGAGATGTAAATGAACATGTTGATTGTCAGATAAATTTCATGATTCACCAAATAAAGTCAAGTGTAACATGAGCTACATTGGCGGTACGAAGTTCGCTGGGTAAGCCAATTGTAAATTAAGCATTATTATTAATAGACAACGCTGAAAAAGACAGGCTCAATCACCAGGAATACTATAAATCTATGACGGACCAGTTAGCCATCAATTTTGAGTAGTTCAATTACTTCCATCATGGACACTGGATACATTATGGACAATTAATACGTATGAAATTTATTAGCTACCGTACAGAATAAAAAAATTTTGATTGCAGTGACCCCGACTACTGTATTATGAATCGGATCAAAACCATTCGGATCAAATATAAGGAATTACTCGCATCTCTCATCAACTCTTAATTTTCATTCACAAAATATTAACAAAAAATATATATATTAAGTTATATTTAATAAACTCACGGCTAGTACTCAAGTTTGTCTTTTTCTGGCCGTGCTACAAATAAATGTAGGTACATGTTTGACATTTTGTTTCTGTAATCTTGTTGTCTATTAAGAAAGTTTTCAATGTGATTTTTGATGGCAATAAAATTTGAATTTGAAAAAAGAATTATCAACAAACTCCTAACCAAAGAAAACCTTTGTGCTCTGTTCTAATCGGAGTGTATGAGACTCCATATACAGCTGATGGAAGGCGCAAACTGAACTGGCCAAGCATAAAACGATGGAACAAACACGTTGTAAGCTCGCGCTCTCAATCAACGCAAAATCAATTCGATCAGCTAATTGATGAAATTGTTTCAAGCTTTCCAATGATTACAACATATGTTAGAATATCATGTGTCAATTATCTCAGTTCCATATGGAGTTCACCTTACCATAAGCTTACTTAATAGGATCCTTTTTATTATCCTTTTTATTAATCCTTAGAGGCAAAATATCTCAAAATCCATTCTTAGTGCGCATCTAGCATGTTTGGAGAATATTTGTGCGAAGTTTCAAGTCTGTAGGCCAATAAGTTTGAGCTGTAGTGTGATTTTATCTCAAAATTTTCGAAAAGTGCACTCTCCTGAACCCCCCTGTGCTCCTGATTGAAATTTTTCTGCATAGATCTGATTTTTTTCGTACCTGAACGAAAAAGTTCCTCATGACTTTGCTGTGCGATGAACGGTTAAAAAGTGAAAATTTTGGGGACCCCAGCTCCCTCAGGGAGGGGCAGATTTCTGAAAATCCTTTTGTAGTGGATGTTTTGAGGCTACAATAAATAATTGAGCGAAATTTCAAGTTTTTAGGCTTAGTAGTTTGGGCTGTGGTGTGATTTCAGTTTGTCGGGGCTTAGCCTTTTAGATATAGGTAGAAGAAGAAGAAGAAGAAGAAGAAGAAGAAGAAGAGAAAGAAGGAGAAGAGGAGTAAGAAGAAGAAGCATAAGAAGAAAAAAGAAGAAGAAGAAGAGAGGAAAAAGATAGATTATTATGTTGCTTTGGCCAGTGATCTGTATAAATGCCCTGTAACAAGTAAAGGTGCGTCCACACATGCCGAACCGAACCTCGAACTGCGCAGCAAACCGTGCATTCCTCCGAACATCTTACCTTTCAACGAACATGAGCTTATGTTTCATAATGTTAAAAATCAGCTGTTAATCATTCGCCGTACCGCACTCCGAACCATTCGCCGTGCCGCTTGCCTCTGTTCTAACTGCTCGCCTCACCTCACTCCGAACGCTGAACTTTTCAGCCAATCAGAGCCCTCGATTACAATATTCGCCGTGCAGCTCGCTCCACAATATTTTGGCTATCCATCACAATTGGAAAACATGCGAACATGAATACAGAAGTATGGGCAATTTTTTATTTGATTAAATTCATGTTTTGAAGAATTCATTGTTACGAATGATGAATTGATAGGTGCTTATAAATATTTTCTAATTCAAATGAAATAACTTCTGAAAAAAAAATGATTGGATAAATACCAATATTGAATTATTGTTGATCAAGAACTCAGTACCTACATCGACAATTCATTCAACTAATTCTGTATTGATAAAATTATAATCATTTCCTTCATTGATAATCAATTTCATCAATCAATCATCAACTAACTGAAAATAGTACTTCAATTTCCATGAATTTATTAATAGAATTATATAAATCTAAAGTGTAGGTCATATCTAAATTCACAAAGAGTTCGATTCTTGTTGGCAAGATAGGTGTTATTCAATGCAGAAATCATTGTTATTTTACCAAAAGATAGGATAAAATGAATAGTTCTCTTTCAGGGGGAGTTTTGACAACCCACAAAACTCATTTTTCATTTGAAGAAATAATATCAAAAAGGTGCATAGGACCTTCCTTTTTCGTTCATCTTGCCAAAATTCCCCTCATTTCAATATTAAAATTTTCGACTGACTGTACAGTGAGTCAATCATTCTATCAAGGCTTGAATGATTATGAAATTTTAATTAAATAAAAATGGTAGAGAATAATTATCTTGTAAATATCAACACCATTATTTAAAAACATATTAACTGCATGCGTTTCCATATTGCCGATACAGCATTGATAAAACTGTTGGCGTTTATTTAGCAGTCTCAAAAGAATGTTCTAGCTGAAAAATTAATAATACATGCCACGTGTAGGCTTATACATTGCATCAGGAAAACGAATTTCAAAACTATGGTTTTTCTAAACATATGTTTTTGAGATAATTTCTTTGATGCAGCTGTTTCACATTCACCATTATAAATAATTATAATGGTTATAGATAATTTATAATTTATAATTATTATACAGAGTTGTGAAAATAAAAATATTTATTGATTACCAAAACAATACTATTATAATATTAATGATAATAATTAATTATTGAAACAATACTTTCATTATATCAATAATAATAATAATATTATCAAACATATTTATCAATTATCAGAACAATATTATTGTGGTTGAGTGGAATCAGGTAGAAAGCGATAATAAAACAGATGTTCTTTTTTGAATTTCTATCATATTATTTTGTTATTGCCAATGATTACAACATATGTTAGAATATCACATGTCAATAAATAAATAATTATCTCATTGCCATATGGCACTCACCTTACCATGCTCATAACCTTACTTAATAGGATCCTTTTTCATCCTTTGAAACCCTTAGAGGCAAAATATCTCAAAATCCGTTCTTAGTGCGCGTCTAGCATGTTTGAAGAATATTTGTGCAAAGTTTCAAGTCTGTTGGACAATTAGTTTGAGCTGTAGTGTGATTTTACATCAAAATTTTCGAAAAATGCCTTCTCCTGGACCCCCCTGTGCTCCTGATCGAAATTTTTCTGCATAGATCTAATTTTTTTCGTAGCTGAACAAAAAAGTTCCTCATGACTTTTCTGTGAAATGAGCGGTTAAAAAACACAAAATTTTGGGGGGAGCCCAGCTCCCTCAGGGGGGCAAATTTCTGAAAATCCTTTCTTGGTGGATGTTTTCAGGCTATCATAAACAATCGTGCAAAATTTCAAGTTTTTAGGCTCAGTAGTTTGGGCTGTGGTGTGATTTCAGTCTGTCGGGGCTTAGCCTTTTATAAGTATAGAGATCTCACCATAATTAAGAATCACTCTGTATATGTTGCTGGTTCAAGACCTATGAAACTCTTTTTTTCGCTACAAAATTTCAACCCCTATAAAGATCATTAACTTGATTCTTTACAGAATAAATAGTTAATAGATAATTATTCAATTCCATAAAGTTTGCTCTCCATATCATTTTGATGATGCACTTATTGTATCAATAGTATCAATTATTGTATCAATCAATAAAAAAATAAGTGGATTACATTATTTTACAACATTAGATTTCCCCGGTGCAAAGCACGGGTAAACCGCTGGTCATTCATAATCAGTAGTGCAGACGTTGATTAACTCTTAATATCGGGGGACCGATCGGTTATCCATTTATTGATAAACAAAACACAATTCTTTAAAATGATTGGGGAAGGACTAACAGGCACAGTCCAAAACTCTTTTTCCCCCATTTTCGATTCATACACTCTAAATAGTCCAAAAAGTTATGTTCCATACACTTGAATTCAGGTCCAATTTTCAGTCCAAACATTTGTAAAGAGATAAGTTTTAATTTAGATTGTCTACAAACCAAATTGAATAACAAAATAACACTCACTAATCACTTAAAACTGTAAAAAAATATTATTTTTTTTTTTTAATTATGATATGCTTCATTTTTGAATGATATATAATGTCATGCTAACAAATCAGATATTTTGAATAAGTTTATTAAAATTTCTAGATAATTGTTCTCGTCATTTAAAGCTGATTGATTAAGAGCCACCCAGCAGCTGAGTGCATCTGCTGAAAAAAGTTTCATTAGGGTTGAAGGATTAAAAAAAATTTACATTTTTAATGAATTTGGAAACATCGCAAAAATATGTTTTCATTTGAAATATTACTATTATTTTTGATCAATTATGGATAATTTTACCTTATAAACCCTTCAGATTTGTTTATTTTTGTGGGTCGTGTTCATATATTTATACGTCAGCTTATGAACTTCGGGGATGAGCTATTTTGATTTTCCATAAAAAGCACTAGCTCACTCACTTTTTTATCATCCACAGACGACGAAAGTCTCAGCTGTTTTTCCAAGGATAAATGATCCTTTCCATGTTCTTCAGCGAGTTTTCCCAGGGATGAGACCTAGTGCAATCGAATTTTTACATCATAAATCGACTATGTTTCAAATTTCGTGAAAAATGTTGAAGCCGTTTTTGAGATCCGTTGAACATAAATAGACATATGAATGACCATAATAAATAACCATAGAAATACTCATAAAAATAACCAAATATATAAATATATACAGGAATTGCTGGCTGAATATAATAGGATTTGGCAAAGTCACACTCATTGGTTCTGATTTCAATAGTCCAATGACTATATTTTCCTGCGGTTGACTATAATCATAGAAAAAATTTCTATGATCATTAAAAGCATAGAATAACAATTATGCTATATTTTCTCTATGCTATAAGTAATTCTCTCGAATAAGACATCCAATTAGTCCTATTGGAATAATAGTCCGGGAGCAAATAACGTCATAACGTCAAATAATGTCATGAATAACGAACTTCGTGGTCATTTTTGAGTAACAGCCGACGAAGATGTCTCAATTCGTTAGGTCTAGCATAATAAGGTTCGTGATATTGATAAGTCGAAATCACAGGCAAACACCTTAGAAACAAGATGGCCGCTAAGATTTCCAGGGTTTTGCTATATCGCTTGTATTTCAATAAAGGTAATATTTTTTAGTTATAACCTTCAAAAGCCCAAAAAAAACTTTTTTCCAAATTTGTTCAAATTTCATTCCATCAAAACTTTTTTAGTGCAAGAGATGCAGGGACATTCCAGCACTATGAAATTTAGAGCGTTTTCAACTTTGGAACGATATATCTTCAGGTGCTGTACGTCGAAAAATGAGTTCTGTAGCGCTCTCCAAAGAAAACCCTGCATGATCTCCCGGTGCGTTTTTCCTTATGCATGAGGTAACAAGCTAGAACAATAAAATCGATTTTTTCATGACTATTTCAAAATAGAGACTTGCAAATGGTCTCAATATCTACGTTACAACAAGACGAATAAGAATATTTATGATGGAAACAACGAATGTCACTTATTCGAAATCATTGAAACATACAAGATGGCGGTCATTATTGACAGAAACATTTTTATATCGATTGTTATTCAGTTATTGTGAAAGATATCGGATTGGTTTCATCACCAAAGTGTTTAGAATCAACCAAACAATGATGTTCGAGAGAATCATCTCATTTCGACCACCACTCTTTCCATTATTTATTCAACTTCAAAAACTTGAAACATACATTTTTCGTGGACAATATTTCACTTTCAATCCTGTATATGTATTCGCAGTAGACAAACACTAGAATTATTGGCACATTGTTGTAGAATATTTTCAAAGCTTCAAAATGACATCTGGTTGGAGGCTGTAAGTCCATATTTTACGGCTGCAGCGGCATCGGAAAAAGAGTAAAAAGTACTGTTTGCAGCGGAAAACAAGCTTTTTCCACCAAATGCCAATCCCAACAATTAGAAACCCGTGTAACTCACGACTCTTTGAAGGTACATATTTGGGAATGGTATCAATCTCTTTATAATGATGTGTAGAAATAGATTATCCATCATGGCAATCTCAAAAATGTTTGTTATCATGAAAAAAACAAGATGACGGCAAAAATATGTTGATTTTCAAAAAATCATCTGTAATTCTAGTAATGTCGATGATATCGGATCAATTAAGTCATCTGGAAGCTCCAATACAATCATACAACAGTATCCGAAATATTAATCCGATTCCACCAACTTTTACTATGGTTAATATAACTACAAACTAATTGAAATCAGATTTGCGGCTGCCATCTCCCCTGCATTTTCTGAGATGACAAACATTTTTGAGATTGCCATCATGGATAATCTATTCCCACAAATCTTTACGGAGAGATTGATATTATTTTCAGGTCTGTACTTTCAAGGGGTCATGAGTTACAAGGTTTTCTAATTGTTGGGATTGGCATTTGGTGGAGAAAGCATGTTTTCCGCTGCAAACAGTACTTTTTACTCTTTTTCCGATGACGCTCCATCAGTGAAATATGGACTTACAGCCTCCAACCAGATGTCATTTTTAAACTTTGGAAAATAAATATTCTACAGCACTGTGCAAGTGATACTAGTTAATTTCCTTGCCCTATTACTATAGGTGAGGAAAGTATTGCTTTCCGAAAAAAATTAAGGTACCCCAATCTCTAAATTTCTATATACGTTTCAAGGTCCCCTGAGTCCAAAAAAGTGGTTTTTGGGTATTGGTCTGTATGTGTGTGTGTGTGTGAATAAATAATGAGAAGAGTGGTCGAAATGAGATGATTCTCTCGTACATCAATTTTTGGTTCAATCTAAACAGTTTGGTGGTGAAATCAATCCGATATCTCTCACAATAACTGGATAACAAGCGATCAATAACGACTTCCATCTTGTATTTTTAATTATTGATGTCGAATATTTCCGTTGTTTCCATCATAAATATTCTTATTCGTCTTGTTGTAACGAAGAGATTGAGATCATTCGCAAGTCTCTATCTTATATAACCTGTTGAAAGGTTTTCTCAGCAATGCATTCACTTAAAAAATTACAAGATGTCCTTCCTAGAAGTATACGATTACTACTGGTCCAATCTCTTAATTTTCCACGTTTCATGTACTGCAACTCTGTCCTCAATGGCATGCAAGTTACACTCAATGATAAAATGCAGCGCTGCCAAAATTATTGTCTTCGTTTTGTTTACTCTCTTGAACGCCATGAACATATCACCACAGCTTACATTGCTAGTTACACCCTTAAGCTTCCCGATCAGAGTCGTTTCAGAATAATCAAACTTGTTTGAGATACTTTCAAAAATGGCAATTCCAACTATTTCAAAAATAATTTCAAATTATTGTTTCCGATGGTAGGAGGATAGACGCTTCCCATACTATAACTGGTGCAAATACTCTCAGGATACCTAATAATTGAACCATAATCCATCCCAAATCATTCCTTGTCAGTGCTTGTCATGAATGAAATAGACTTCCCTACTCTATTAGATGCATTGAGATCCGAGCGGGCTTCATCCTGTCTTTGAAAAAGTATCTTATAGAGAAAATGACTGAGTCTGTCCAACCCCAGAGCACTGCATGACAAATATTCTAATCTCCCTTCCTTTCCATCCTTCATCCATTTTCCACATCCCATCTCCATTCTACATAATACATATTTATCTTCTCATCTCAAGATTCTCTGTTCTTCAGTATTGTATATTGTCAATATTACTCAATCAATTTCTTGAATTTTAATTAAATCCCACCCCATAACATTTGTTCCATTATTTATCTAATTTTAGTTATCAATGCAATATTGTATTCACTATTATTCAATATTTCATTCATTCATCTCATAATTCTAAGATTCAAAACAACTAGTTATCAACTCATTAAGTGATTTTTCTTATTTGAACTTTACTTCGAGTTATAATTCCTAACAGCTCTAATTCATCTCAACACGGTCGTGTGTTAATGGGAATGATATTTTATATCCTTCTAAGAGAATCGACAATTATTTGTTGAACCACCGCCGATTTATGAAGTTACATCACATTATTATATTATCGATATTCTAATTGCATTCTATTATTCTCATTGAATAATTATTTATACTTTGTGAAATTCCTTGAATAACTAGCATTATCATCATTTAATGTAAATTAGTGTATAAACCAGTAAATATTGTAACATACATAAATAAAGTAATCTAATCTAATCTTAAAGTAGTCATGAAAAATTGATTTTATAGTTCTAGCTTGTCACCTCATGCATATGGAAAACCCACCAGGAAATCAAGCAGGGATTTCTCTGGAGGGCGCATTGAGATATATTGTTCCAAAGTTGAAAAAACGCTCCAAATTTCATAGATTTGAAATTCCTCTATATCTTTCGCCCAAAAAAAGTTATAATGAACTTGAATTTGAACAAATTTATAAAAAAAGTTTTTTGGGCTTTTGAAGGTTATAACACTGAAAAATAATGCGTTTTAGAGGAAAATTTCATAGAACAAAAATTGTAGATGAAGAATTGAGAAATATTTTCGTCTGGAAAAACGGTTGAATATTCCGAACCGTTATTTAATTCCAAGCGATATAGCCAAACCCTGAATATTTTGGTGGCCATCTTGTTTCCGAGGTCTTTGCCTGTGATTTCGACTTATCATCACGAACCTTATTATGCTAGACCTAACGGAGGAATTGAGACGTCTTCCACGGCTGTTACTCAAAAACGACCACAGAATGACATTTGCTCCCGGACTAGAAATGAATTATTAATTTTCCTAAATCAAATGTTTGAAGTGAAATCTATATTCCTCGATTAATATGATAGTGTTGGGATTAAATGATCTTATTCATCATATGAATCAAGAATTTTTTGAAATAGAATGTTAGAAGTGGAATCAATCCTCGATTGATTTTACAATTTTTTGATGAAATAATGTATATCATCATCTGAATAATAAATTTCGAAGGGATTGACGAGTAGCTGAGAAAATGTAAGGGATTGTTGAATCACTTGGAAAATGAGTATGACATCACTGAATGAACCTTTTATGTAAATTTATGATCTCATCTACATTGGAATAGTATCATAATTGATAATTGATTGCAGGTTCTTGAAAAATCAAGTTGCCAGATTGGAAAACTACTATTTGCCGAAGGGTCAAGTGCATAGGACATCTATCAGCGATAAAGGGGTGCTTCTTGAAATCGGAATTGAAAGTGACGAAACCATCAACATACCCCATCTAGTGTGAGTCAGCCTTCTCACTACAACTGATACCATTATCAGGAAATTTCATAAAAAATAGAGCATAAGACATGTGTTCGGTAGCTACGCTCACTCACATGTATCTCAACTCTACATCTATTGCCCCCCTGAATCGTTCTTGAATCGTATTTTTATATTGTTATAATGAAATGAAGGATAAAATGTTACATCTTTATACATATTAATCTGACGATTTTTTAGTAACTTAATAATTGTTGTTTGAACCACTGTCATTGAAAAGGCGGGAATGTTGCACATCGATAGTTCTATTCTTGCCATTTCAGTAGCCAGTATGTCGTGGTCAAGTGAACATCAAGCGATTGTGATTGAAGGTTATTTTAAAAATAATGACTCAGTTATTTTAACACAGCGTTTATGTCGCAGACATATCAATAATTTAAATCGGCACGCACCTGTTCCCAGTAGAAATACGATCTTGTTGTGAGTAAAGAACTTCTGGAACACGTTGTCTGATTTAAAAACGAAACCAACAGGACGGAAACGAACCATGAGAACGCCTGAAAAACGCCTGAGTAGCGGTTACTTGGTCTCCACGACGTTCAGCAGCAAACGATGCTGTTGCGCTGGACATTTCTGATCGAAGTGTACGACGAATATTCTTCATTCCGACCTGAAATTCCATCCGTATAAGATAATGTTAGAGCATCAACTTAATGCAAATTATTGGCACATTGCAAAACCGCTTGCGAGATCATTCTCAAAAATGTCCACCAGGATGCCGTTATTCTTTCAATTAACGAGGAAAATTTTCATTTTTCGGGATTTGTGAATAAACAAAATTGCCGTTATTGAGCAGCCAATAATCCAAACAACTAAATTCAACGAGAAAGTTAAGCAATTCCACAAGTAGTGATGATCGAGCGAGCAATAGCAAAATTTAGAATTAGGTTAAGTGAGTGTGTGAAAAATAACGGAAATCATTTGGATGACATAGGTAATCTAAAAATAAAAAAACTTTGTGAGTAATCTATCGTCGCTTGTTTTAGGAAACCTCGTATGTGTTGAACTTCATTTTTTCAGGAGAGCAAAAACAAACTTAAAATTGAAAAATAAACAAAAAAATCTTTTTTTAATACATAATAAAATTTTCAATGATCCATATTATTGTCCTATGGATATTCAGTCCATTGCAATGGTTTTTCAAATTATGATAATTAGAAAGGAATAAATTGTCACATAGGAGGAATTCCACTGGTGATAGAAGTCACATACAAGACTTTCCATAGCCATATAGACCAGGCAACGAATGCTCAAATAAAGGTATAGAGGGGAAAGTTTGGAACACAATTTTTACCCCACAGCTATTCTAAGGATAGTTAGAGGATTAACATATCAAAAGTCCTCACCCCTACCCCCAGTGCTAAAGGGGTGAGGGTGGTTTGAAAGTACCATTCTTTTATTTTACGCATATATCTTGGAGACTATGCATTTTATGAACATTTGTGTTCCATACAGAATTGAAGCTCAAATAATTACCAACACGTTTTGTCCTCTACATTTTTTCAATATCACTCATAGTTTCTGAGATATCCGCTCTTGAAGGTTGGACATTTTTTGAAAAAACACTTCTGCCTCCAATTTTTTCATCTTTTCAGCCCTATAATTTTTGAATGATCGGTGTAAAAAATCATTGCTGATTATGAGCTGATAGAGTATCAAATTATCTTCAATTTGATCTGTATTCTCACTATTCTATGAATTTCCCTCCGACTGTTGCAGCAGTTTTAGTGTTGAGTGTGAAATTTTCTGTTCAGCAACAATAGATCAGTTGACAATAAAATTTAGAGGGAATGTTTGTAACACAATTTTCGACTTCGCAGCTTTGTTGAGACCAGTTTGGGGGTGAACATATCGAAAATCCCAATCTCTACATCATGTGCTGAAGGGATGAGGGTGATTTGAAAGTTGCATTCTCCACTTATTACCTACATGCTTATATCTTTGGGAAAATGTGTTCTATTCATATAATAAACTACATAAAAATAGAGCTTAATAAATTTTATACAAGTTTTGTGATGTAAAGGTTTTCAATATATCTGATACTTCTCGAGATATTCATGTTCTAAAGTGATGCATTTTCGGAAAACCAGTTTTTCTCCCATTTTTCCGCTCTTTCAAGTCTTATAACTTTCCAACAATTGATGAAACAAGAATGTGCTAATTACAAGATTGTAGAGCATCAGATTATCTTTTATTTCATGTATAATTCGACTATTTCACGCATTTCCAAACGACTGTTGCAGTAGTGGGTAGGGGTGAGGACTTTTGATATGTTAATCCTCTAACTATCCTTTAAATCTTTAAAAGAGCTGTGGGGTTAAAAATTGTAATCCAAACTTCTCCCTCCTTAATCTTCCGTTGACTGGACTAATAGTCAATGTTAATTTATTGCATGGCAACAATCAAGCAATTGACCAGGTGTGATGATTCTAATCAACACAGGGTTATTAAATCTGGGGCCTGTTTAATAAAGATTAAGGTTCCCTGTAATACAAGAAAAAAGCGGACACACACTAGATGTATAAATGTTTTCACATACCACTTGTAAATTTTTATGGAACTGACCCCTGGTATCACATAATAATAAACTTTCTCTCAAATGTGCAGTTAGTTATTTACATTTTACAATGTTACTGTGTTTAAAAAAAATATCATAACTATGAAAAAATAGTGCTAACAGAAGAAGAACGGATGCTAGGAGTAGTGCTAACATAGATGTTGGATAGCTGGGAGAGAAACAATTGGAGAGAGAATTTGAGGTGAAACTACGAAATAGGTTCCAAAATGTTGCAAGGTCTACAAATAGGAGAATGACATAGAGAGTAAGTGGAACAACCTCAAGAAAAGTGTGACAGAAACAGCCAAGGAAATATGTGGGGAGAAGAGAAGAGTGAAAAAGAAACCCTGGTTTGATGAGGAGTGCGAGCAGAAAGTAACAAAACGAAAGCAAAAGAAAAGGATCTGGTTGAGTAGTGACTCAGCTGAGAATCCAGACAGGTACATGGAATCAAATTGCGAAACAAATAAGATATTAAGAAGGATAAAACGAATGTTTGTGAAAAGTTCAATTGATAAAGCAGAAGAAGATCGTTTAACGAATAATACAAGAGAATTTTATAGAAAAATAAGGTTTTTTGGAAGGGATTCACACCGAATCCGTATGGGGACAAGGACAAAGAGGGAGTTGTATTAACTGAAAACCAGAAAGTGCTTGAAAGACGGAGAGAATATTTCTATGAACTGCTGAACGTGTAAGATTTGGACATTGTTATAGACGGGAATAATGAAGAGACCTACTGTAATGTACAACCCGACGTGGACTAAAGAAGAGCTTGGAGCGGCAGTCACGCTCTTAAGAACAATAAAGCACCTGGGAAGGATAAAATTTCAGCAGAGATAATGAAGATGGGAGGAAATATAATAATAGATAAGCTGTGGGAATTAATAAGGACTAGAAGGAACCCGTGCTTCGCAAGGATCTATTTTCAAAATCGATAATCTGAAAACTTGACGTAATGAAATTTTGAAGAATTGAAAATAGGCCTATAACCATCCTTGGTTAATTAAGAATCTAGCCTATATGAAAAATTTCAAGTTGATTAGTCCAGTAGTTCAGACGTGATAATGCGTCAAACATAATTTTCCTATCCCGTACATGTATAAGCCAACTCTTTATTTTATTATAGATATGGTTAACGACTGCAAGAGATAGGAGTGTGGAACAGAATAGTTGTGAAACTATGATAGCCCCAGAAGTTTCTCGAACACAATAGTAGGTACCACATGAACTTTTTGAAAGTGATTTTAAAAAAATGTTAAAACAACAGAACTGAAAGTTGTCAACCTTATCATTCTACCTCCATTTAGAGAGTTCGATTCTTGTTGGCAAGAAACATGTTATTCAACGCAGAAATCATTGTTAATTTACTAAACGATAGGATAAGTTGAATAGTTTCCCTTTCAGGGGGAGTTTTGACAACCCACAAAACTCTTTTTTCATTTGAGGAAATATCAAACAGGTGCATAGGATCTTATTTTTTGTTCAGCTTGCCAAAATACCCCTCATTTCGATATTAAATTCTTTGACTGACTCTACAGTGAGTCAATAATTCTATCATGGCTCGAATAATTTTGAAATTGTAATAAAATAAAAATGGTAAAGAATAATTAATTCATGTTAATGTCAACACCTTTATTTAAAGACATATTAACTGCATGCGTTTTTGTATTGCCGATACAGCATTGATAAAACTGTAGACGTTTATTTATTTTGTTCTAGCTAAAAAATTAATAATCCATACATTGGGCCTATACATTGCATCAGGAGAATGAAGTAAATCAAAACTATGGTTTTCCTAAACATATGTTGTTGACATAATTTCTTTGATGCAGCTGTTTCACATTCGCCATATTACATACAGACACATACAGAGTTTGTGAAAAAAATATAGATTATCAAAACAATACTTTTATTATATTAATAATAATATTAAACATATTTATCAATTATCAGAACAATATTATTGAGGTTGAGTGGAATCAGGTAGAAAGCAATAGCAGAACAGATGTTCTTTATTGAATTTCTATCATATTATTTTGTTATTTCCGATGATTACAACATATGTTAGAATATCAGATGTCAATAGATAAATTATCTCATTTCCATATGGCACTCTTCTTATCATGTTCATAACCTCACTTAATAGGATCCTTTTCCATCCTTTGAAACCCTTACAGGCAATATATCTCAAAATCTGTTCATAGTGCGCGTCTAGCATGTTTGAAGAATATTTGTGCAAAGTTTCAAGTCTGTAGGACTATTAGTTTGAGCTGTAGTGTGATTTTACATCAAAATTTTCGAAAAATGCCCTCTCCTGGACCCCCCTGTGCTCCTGATCGAAAGCTGAACAAAAAAGTTCCTCATGACTTTTCTGTGAAATGAGCGGTTGAAAAACACAAAAATTTTGGGGGGGGCCCTAGCTCCCTCAGGGGGGCAAATTTCTGAAAATCCTTTCTTAGTGGATGTTTTCAGGCTACCATATACAATCATGCAAAATTTCAAGTTTTTAGGCTCAGTAGTTTGGGCTGTGGTGTGATTTCAGTCTGTCGGGGCTTAGCCTTTTATAAGTATAGAGATGATATGAGAAAAAGAAATGATGCCAAATGACTGGCAGGAGGCGATAGTTGTTCCCATACACAAAGAAGTAGAGGAAGAGGAATGCGGCAACTTGAGAGGAATTTCTCTCCTCAGCTGAGTCCTATCTAAAATGAAAGGCAGGTCTACAACAAATTAAATATTTATCCTCAAAGGAATTGTATCAGAGTACTGGGAATTCAACAAAGAGTTTTTGCTCTATTTATCGACTTTCCAAAAGCTTATGATAGTATAAACAGAGAGAAACTCTGATGGAGAAGTTTGAAATCCCAAAAATATAGTGAACCTGGCCAGGTCAAGTATAGCAGAAGCTACATGTTCGGTACGAGTGAATGGGCAAGTTTCTGAGTCTTTCAGGATAAATTCAGGAGTACGACAGAGTGATGGGCTCTCGCCAATTCTCTCCAATATGGCCATCGAGGAAGTACTCCAAAAAACTACAAATAGGGATGTAGGAATAAAAATTGGATCTGGAATCAACACACTAGTGTTTGCTGATGACATGGTAATTTTCACAGAAACAAAAGATGACCTAAGTCAATTAGCAAAAGTGTTCATGGAGGAAGCAGGGAGAATTGGACTAGAAGTAAATAAAACAAAAACGAAATATGTTTATTTCACAAGAAATCAAGATAACAGAGACCAAGGTACCCTCCGAGTGAACGGTCAGTACATTAAAAAGTAGACAGGCGTAAGTACAGTACTTTAAAGAAGTATTCAGGCGTTGTAATTTCTGAACAGAACACAGAAGTAACAGAAATACAGAATAGGCTGAACCTTGCAAACAGATGTTTCTATGATGTTTTCTGCATGCAACAAACTTATGTCCTCGGAATTGTTATCACATACTACGAAAAATAAAATCTAACCATTAACAGTTCAATATTGCTCTTCAGTTTTGAGACATGGAAGCTAGATAGAAGGAAGGAAAGGAAATTGATTGTATTTGAGAACAAGGTCCTCAGGAAAATCTATAGACCTATAAATGAGGGAGGAGAGTTGTGGAAGAGACACACCAGAGAGCTTCGTGACCTTTTTAGGGATCCAGATGTAGTATACGAGTTCAAGTGTAGAAGGATCAGATGGGCTGCGCATGTTTTGAGAAAAAAAGAGGACAGCAATCTCAATCAAGTGTTGATAAGAAAGGACGACGACCGAGAGGAAGACCACGATGGAAATGTTGGAGTCAAGTGAAGACTGATATGGTGAGAATTGAAGCAACCGAGGAGGACGTGGAGAATCGAGAAAGGTGGAGGGTCTTTCTTGGTGCAGCTAAATATCTACTCAGATATGTACAGCCAGTAAAAATGAATAAATAACTAAAACATGTTGAAAACCTCATAGAATTATAATAATTTATCTTCTCTGCTAAGATCATGATAGAATAAAAATAAAAAATATCATCGATCAGATTTTAATTATATGCATGAATTGATGTAGTCATAGAGACAAGTGATTCATAATTACTTGTAATTTTCAAAACTTTTAAATTTTTCTGACTCCATATTTTGGAAAAATTGTAACATTTTTTCTGGATCAAGGCCAACATTCTTTGTGTAAATTGCTGCAAAAGTAAATATCCTTGTTTTGGACAATTATTCATCGAAATTCAGGAAAAATTATTCAATCTGAGTTCAGTTAGTCTATCGTAGTTACAATAATTATTATTATGATTTTTGTAATGATATAAATGGATAAAGAATGAATAAACGAAATATATCCAGACTATTAATAATGTCGAATCAAATCAATGTTACAACTTAAATATATTACAATTTTCGACCACTCTTTGAAGACCAAGTGAATCAAAATGGTACACATCCATAGGTACTCCTATGTGGATTCTTTCACATAGGAGTCACTCTCCCAATGTAAGAACTGGAATTTCATTTTTTTAAAAAGCTCTTATGTGTGGATTTATGAACATAGATATTCTGCACCAATCTAACTGCATTGATCACATAGGATATATATTCTTTATTCATCCAAAAAATTACTATAGAATTATTTACAGATAGTAGGAATCCACCAGTTTGTGAGACTTGAAATTCTGAAAAAAATTATACCAAAAACGCAAAATTGAAAATGTTGACACATAGGAGGTTTCCCAAGACCAGCGACGTTATGTAATCTTCTATACTTATAAAATTCTTATCTCACTGACTCACTGACTCACTGATCACGATTTCTGGAAAACTACAAGATGTATCGCAACAAAACTTGGAATATTGCTTCCTCATACGTCCTAGTTGCTCACTTAGAAATCTTTTGGCGATATTCCAACTCTAAGGGTGGTTTTTAAGGGTGTAAAGTTTATCTTTTAGCATGTATGTATGTGAATGTGGAACTATAATCTAGAGAGAGTACCTCTTCAAAACAGTTGTTGACTCTTTTCTGTATAGGGCTACTTTTATAGAAATCGAGAGAAGAATAAAAATCTTAGTACCCTTTTTGAAAATATTTATTCACAACATGTTCCGGACATTGATGCCATTTTCAAGTTGTTGACTACTGGCAACTAAATTTATAATTTTGTCAGGTTGGCATCAAGTTGAGATGATTTCATTAGGTTGGCACCAGATTGAAGAACTAATTAAAATGCATTTATCAAGAACAAATTGATTGGGCACTGCTGCTTCAATCGGAGCTATTATCTTGGAGTATCGATAATTTTTATTTTTCATAAAACAAACTTTTATGACTGAAATTGCTTCAATCATTCCATCCTATTCTATCAAGACTAATTTTGTTTGTGTATCCGACATCGCGAAAACTACTTAAACAGTTTCGATTAAATTTTAATAATCCAGTATGATGAATGGAGGGTATTTTTGAAACTTCAGAAATGTTCAGGGGGAATCTATTTGCAAAGAATGAGGAAATTCGGCGAAAATATAATTTGGGCTAAAAAAGAGGTTATTTATTTTATTAGAACGGCCAAATAGCTGTTGTTGCTTTTCCTAATGTAAAAATGAATCTTCCATAGAAGTAAGGAGCTTTTCCCATGAATCAATTATTCCCAAACATTGATTGTTTTTTCTAAAAATATTATACAATATGCATAATAGTTCGTTGACTGTCAGTATTCCTCATTAATCGCATCAATGCTCCCCATTAAATAATGCTGACATATTGATTTGAATCTTACTATAATTTGGTTTCTTTAGATCAGATGAAGATAATAATGTTGATGATCGCTACTGTTTCAATTCCAATCATGTTCGACAGTAGATATAAAAGGCCGGTTCTGGGCCCTCCAAGGATGTGCAGGCATGTTCAGACATGTCTGGCCACCCCTTATCTAACCTAACCTAAAACAACCATTGTACATTTTTAATTTTTGATCCTTATCATGTCATGACACATCTCATCTAATCTCTATGATAAGATAATAATATTTTTAAAAATAATTTCCCCTTTTATCAATTTTGCATGTCAATAGATGTTTAAGGCGGTAAATTCAAATATGAATTGTTCCATGGCTGATAAGCTACCAAATTAAGCTTCATGGGCCTGGTACTCCCTTTGTGAGGATGACCAAAGATCTTTGAATATAATTTTTGAGTTTGAAATTGGTTTACAACCCACCTAAAGGTCCACTCACCTGTTATCATCATTACCTTTGCACAAGCCTAGAGCTAATGTGGGCATCATCTTCAGCCAGTGTTAATAAATAAGTGGGTGAGACTGTGGTTATCATGGTAACCATTTCAAATAGATTAAACTATGTCTATTTTTAATAATGTGATGGGAAAATTATCTCACCTCTCCACTTTATTGGTACCTACTATACCAAATAGAATAAAGTATTTTGTTTGATACCACCTTTGTATAATAGTGTCACAATATGTATGAATTGATCTAATATATTATGTTCCATTTTGAATGTTCACTATGTGTGTATAGAGTAGGATGAGGGAAGTAAGGTAAAATAATCAACACATTCACTTACTATAGTATATGTTTTATTAACACATAGATATCTCAAATTACAAAACTATATCTATTGCTTCCTAATTGAATTGATCACAATATGTCCCCCTCTTGGTCACCATTGTAAAAATGGTTCAAGCCCCTTTACTTCGTCAAAGTGGGGAAACATCAAAGGGGTATAAAAAGAGATATCCTTAATGAGAATATGAGATGAATGGAAAAAAATACAACTCTTCAAGACAAAATGAATCAGCATAATATCTGAGTATTCAAATAATTAAATAATTATATTTACAATAACCAAGGAAATTCATGAATATCTAGCAATCCTGCTAGGATAACTTCAAAATATGACTTACTGTGACATTTTCTCATTAAGAATATCCCTTTTTCCATGAAAATAAGAATTTACTCTGCTTTTAAAACAAAACAATACTTCTAAATAACACATTTTTTTTTCAATTTCCTCAATTGAGACAATAATCAAGACTAACAATATGAACAAATATTTTTAAAAACTTAAATAACTTTTATAATAAATGTTTTAAATTTGAATTATAGATAAAATAATAGTAATTCAGAATGGCCTCTATAGAAATGAGATATTTCTTTTAGAAAATGAATAAAATAGCTCAGATGAATCGAATGTCATGCTTTCTTTCTTGTAGTAGTCCCAGATAGACCAATGATACTTCATTTTCATCACTACTATTGTAATTGTCAATGAATGTACTGGATGAATTGAATCTTGATGGTAAATAAATCATTATCTCTTCTTCCATGTGTCATTTCAGAAGTGCTATAGTCCTATCTCCATGAATGATAGAAACCTTTTCAAACAATATCACCCTGTATGCTTCACCAATGAAGAGTTCTGAGAGCTTATAATACTATCTCTTTTCATTGTAATCATTAAGAATTCTCTTGAAATTCATAATGACAACTGAAACCTGTTATATATGAGCTACTCCTTTTATAGGGACTACCCCCTCCCCTCCTCATCATCACATCATCAATTTTCAACTCAATTGAAAAAAAATCCATCTTTCATTTTTTATATATGCTGCTCCATGTTTATCTCAATGAATTAGTATAGGACAAGGAGAGAGAATGGATACATTTCCAATGAATGATGTGATAATAATCTTTATTAAACTCAAGAATGACAGTTAATCCTTTCAGAGTACTACTTATACCAGGATTCCGTACACAATCTACCTCCACTTCATTCAATTCATAATCAATTTCATCAAATAGGAATGCTCATGTGTTATTTGTCATTTTTATTCTATTTGAACGGGCCTTATTATCCGAGTCATTTTTCAAAAATCTCCCCTCAATGTAGAGATAACTAAAAGCTGGTAGTGAATAGCTGTCCTGATGCTGTATGGGAATAATTATCTCTTGACCTGCATCATGTGTTGTTGAAGCGAATGAGAGATGTGTATGAAGCTCAATACTCTCAATTGTGTCATCAAAAGTGATGGAATTTTCCAAATTCAATATGTCTATTTTGACGCCACAATGAAGTGGCTGTCATATCCACTGAGATTGTGGAATATTACAGGGAGGAAATGTGGAGCTTGATACTCCAAGTTACAGCTATTATGTGCTGCTCCTCTGTATTTTCCTGACATATGACAGTGATCTCTTACTTTTAAGTCTTCCACATTGAAGTGTTTGTCACATATGTAACATTTGTCTGCAGAATTAAACTCATTGTATCCATTGGGATTTTTCTTTTATATATTTCTGACACTTTCTCATCAATTCCCTTCAAATAGTTCAGAAGCACCTTCACAGCATCTCTACCTCTGTATGTTAATGGATGTGTTGGTAGACATGTATATTCCAGTGTTTGTTTTAAATATACACAAAAGCTCATGACCCCATGTTTGTGTGCTTCTACTGTGTATGAGGCAGCTGCATCTGGGGTACAGCATTGTACCGGCTTTAAAATACATTCAAAGTCACAGTATACTATGAAAGGCACTTTCAGTCCCCTCTCCACATGTTCAAACTTCACATATGGCTTTGCATGTGTGAGATCAACTGTTACTGCTTTGTTGAGAAGACACATTTTCAAATGTTTCTCAAGTTTCACTTCCTTGGTTTCACCATGTTGGTCATCAAAATGACTAAAGCACCGTTTACATAATGATATTACATGCTCATGTTTGGTTTTCCCATTTCGAACCAATTTATAAAAGTTTTTAATAAATATATAGTGACTTGCCCCATCATTATTAGAGATCAATAGAATATCTCTAAGATCAATGAGTTCTCCATCAACAACTTTGAACAGATAAACCTTGTTGTTTTCATCTAGCCCGAACACATTTATTGATATTTGATTCATTTTTTCCAAACTTTTTCATCTCATGTAATGGAGTATGATATGTGATGCAATCAAAGTCATATGTGTGATCAATGTTGGCATAAGATGATGCATAACAAGGATGATTTTCACCAACAAGTTTTGATAGAATGGCATATTGGAAGCATTATTGTCAGAGTTTTGCACATGAATACATGCTTTGCAAGATTCAATTTTAATTAATTTTTATTCAATTTTTTCGGCCAGCCATACAGATTGTTTGCTAATTGACCAGCCATATAGATTGATTGCTAATTTTTATTCAGCCAGACTTCCCATTTTTATTCTAATTCAATTTAAATAAATTTTTATTTCATTTTAATAAATTTTTATCTAATTTCAATTAATTTTTATTCAATTTTCATTTAATTTTAATTGATTTTTAATTAATTTTAATTAATTTTTCAATTGAATAGGTTAGGTTTGACTAACCTAAGCATAAGATACACCTGGCTGTGATAACAGAGACCAAGAAGAAGCTGAAGGGAACAAAAGATTGGGGAGTGTACATTGAAATTTTGAGTGGAGTAGACCAAAATAGGAGAGCTAGCGCTGGAGTGATGTTCTTGGTTGATCAGAGATGGAAAAATAGAATAGAGAGTTACTCCTTTGTTAGTGAAAGGATAATAAGGGTCCAATTCAAGATGGACAGAGGTTACTTGACTTTATTTGGCACATATGCTCCTGAAGAAGGAAAGAAAGAGGCTACGATAGAATTCTATGAAGAATTACAGAAACAGTTGACCGCATGCAACAAAGCAGACTATGTGATTGTAGCTGGAGATTTGAATGCTCAAGTAGGAAACCAGCTGATTCCACAGGTGGTAGGAACATTTGGGGAATATCACCTGAATGAGAATGGTAGACAGTTGCGAGACTTTTGCTCATACAATGAGCTGAAGATCACAAATACATTCTTTAGAAAAAAAGACATACACAAATATACCTGGACAGGTTACAGAGAGGATACAGATCTCTGATTGACAATGTGATTGTGAACAAGAAACTGTCCGGACAGGTTCAGGATACCAGAGTTTATAGAGGTAGTGATGTAGCCAGTGACCATTTCCTTGTGGTTTCCAAAATTAATTTGTGGCCAAGATGGAGGAAAGCGAGTAAACCTCAAAACAAAGCTGAGAACAATGTATTCAAAGTGTATCTTTTGCAAACCGAGAGTATAAGAACTTTATATCAGACAGGACTAACACAAAGGCTCTCTACAAGACCGACAGCAGCAACAATTGAAGGCAAATGGAAAAATATCAAAGACACTATCAAAGAAGCAGCCCATGAAATACTTGGCACAAAAAAAAATTGTTAAAAGACGAAAAGGTTTGAAAATTTGGAACAACAAGATTTCTCAAGCTATTGCAGACAAGATAAAAGCATACAAGGAACTCCTTCAGTCACCAACAGACCACACAAAAGAAAATTATTGGCTCAAACATAATATAGCAAAAACAACTGTTAGGAAAGCACATGAAGATTCATGGGACAGATTCATCTCAGGAATAGAAGATGACCTTCATGGCAGGCAGGAAGTTGCTTACAAATGGATGAGACACCTCAATAGTACGGTCAAAGAAATGGCTGAGATAAAAAATGTGAGCAAACATGAATTGATGAAACACTACAAAGAACTGTGGTATGACCAAGATTTGCCAGTCATGGAAAGTATTGACCAGCGGATGGATCCAGTGAGTGATGTTGATCTCATAAGCATTGATGAGTTGGAAGAAGCCCTCAATAAAACGAAAAATAGGAAGGCAACTGGGTGGATCTGCCAAATATGGAGCTTTCAAAATATGGTGGAACATTACTGAAATTTCGACTGCTTCATCTAATCAACATGTGCTGGACATCACGTTATGTGCCTGAGGAGTGGAGAAAAGCTTTAGTAATATCTCTATTCAAGAAGGGAAGCAGAAAAGACCCGAATAATTATAGAGGTATATGCTTGTTGAGCAATGTCTATAAATTGTATAGCGGAATTCTGAACAATAGACTTCGGAAAATCTCTGATGTACTTCTACTAGAGGAGCAGGCTGATTTCAGAAAGGACCGATCATGTATGGATGATGTTTTCTCATTGGAACAGATCATAGCAAAAAGAGTAGAATTCAATTAAGAGACACACCTTGCATTCGTGCACTACGAAAAAGCTTTTGATAAAGTCAATTGTCAATTATTGTTAGATAAGTTGATTAAACGAGGTTTCCCAACTCATTTTGTCGAAGTCATCAAGAGTTTGTACAGCAAGACAAAAATAATCTCAGACTGCTCAGGCTCCAAGTCAGAAGAAATTGTTATCAATGTTGGTTTGAGACAGGGTTGTCCTCTCTCACCAACTCTCTTCAATATTTATTCGGACGACCTTTGTAGGAAGTGGAAGCAACAAAATCAACCAGGTATACAACTAACACACAATATTGCTGTCAATTCATTATGGTTTGCAGATGATCAAGTAATATTGCAGGAATCAGAGGACAATCTGCAAGGAGCAATATATCAACTCCATCTTCTGAGCTCAGAATATAATATGAAGATTTCCTTGTACAAAACAAAAGTGATGGCGTATTTGGGGAAGTCTTCAATACGTTCTAGAATAGTTCTCAACAACAGAATACTGGAACAGGTATCACATTTCAAATATTTGGGATGTGATACTACATACGAGGAAGACCACGACTTGAATGCAAAAATTAACAGATTCCAGTACATATGTGGAACTATTAACAGAACTCTCAAAAATAAAGCCCGAAAAGAGACAAAACTCAAATTTCATAAAGTAATGGCCATCCCTACACTTTTGTATGGCTCTGAAACCTGGGTACCAGAGAGAAGGGAGTGGAGCAGGTTACAGGCGGCCGAAATGAGATTTCCAAGGTCAGTGAAGGGATGCACCAGAGAGGACAGGCTACATAATATCGATATCCGTAGAGAGCTCAATGTAATCTCCATACCTCAACAAGTTGACAGGAATCCACAACAGTGGAGAGAACACGTTGAGAGAATGGGAAACGGAAGAATATCGAAAGCTGCCATTGCTTACAAGCCAGAAGGGAGGAGAAGTATTGGCAGACCAAGAAAAAGGTGGGAGAATGTTTGAAGGTGGAACAGGTATTAATGCCTACCCCTGTAAGAAGATGATGACGACGAGGTTTAACTATGGAAAGTTGGGTTAGATCAATTTTTAACTTTCTCTTTTTTTTTTGGTATGGGGGTCTTGGGAATGAACTTGAGGTTACGTTTGGTCAACCTGGAGGAACTGGTTGTCTTGGGTGACCTTGAGGTTAGGTTTGGTCGACCTGGGTGACCTTGTGGGTGACCTTGAGGTCAGGTTTGGTGGACCTGGGTGACCTTGAGGTGACGGTGGATTCTGGGCCAAGTGGCCCAGAATCCCTCTTATTATACTACTATTGCACTCTTAAAATCTTTATCATCCAAGAATTTAGAGCACATTATTTCATGGTGCTTCCTTGAGGTTACTGAATCAAATGAATTTTGGCAATTAATCTTGTGGCACAAGAACCACAAATATGATTTGCAATCCTTTTAAATTCTTCCTCACATTTTGAAGCATGTCTCTTCAAATTGAATAAACGTGAGAAATTATGACCACAAAATTCACATTTCATGATGATAAGTGAATAGAATGAGATAAAGTTGAAAAGTAAATAAAGTTGGTTTAGCTTTAAAGAAAGCTTCTTGAAAATGAATAAATCAACTGATAGAATCAAATAGCCACTCACCAACCACTAACACCAACTAATCACATTAACCCACACACTCGAAGAAGTAGAAGTAATATCTGGATGAACACACTAAAGGAGAAGTACTCACTGTGAATGCTGCACCAAGACTGAGCCAGGAGATTTCCAACATTGTCTTATATACTGATGGGTCAAATCATTATCTTTGTTGCTAGGCAACGAGATAAGGGTCATGTTAATTACAAAACAAAATCTAATAATAGCCTTATCAGCATGACTTACACAAAATCAGATATTGGTAGGTCTATTTTCAATCATCTTTGAAAAGTAATCTAATCACTTTGATAAGATAAGGGAGTCATTTAATTAAAAAAAGCCTTATCTCATCAATTGTTATTCAATAAAACTGCATAATACTGGAAATTGAGGAAACAAAATCAGAAAATAATATTTACGTGTTCACAGGAGTGGTGAGGGGGTAGTACTATATACTAGTTTGAATTATTGTGGGTGAGGGTGTGTGTGTGTGTGTGTAGTGAATCCATGTAATAATTTGATGATTTATTCATTCATACAATTTATCAATTACAATAAATAATACTGATGTTGAATAATAGAGCTTCAATAACATAACCTTTCAATAATAATTGTGATAATTAATTCATTGAATTTGGGAAGATGAGCAGCAACCTGAAATCTATGAAAGGCATTTCTCATATGGAATATGTTCAGTCTTTATCATGCATTTCCTGAAGCAACAACATACTTTCAATGTGAATAATGCTGATGTACATGAGTCACAGAGTTCCAAACACGGTCCTCTTCTTCCAAATACAATCAGATGTTTAATTGTTGGACCAACAAATTGTGGTTAAACCAATCTAATGCTTTCATTACTCCATGAACCAAATGGTCTAAAATTTGAAAACATCTACCTATTAAGTAAGACATTAAATCAAGCAAAATAAAGGTTATTGGAGAGAATAGTTCGGAGTGTTGATGGTTTGAGAATTTATTTATATGAAGATAATGATACTGTTCCTCATTCAAATGAAGTTGATTCAAACTCAATATTCATTTTCGATGATATATCTTGTGAAAAACAAAGCAATGATAGAAAGTACTTTTGTCAAGGACATCATAGTGGTGTGGATAGTTTCTACCTGTGTCAAAGTTATTGTAGGGTGCTCAAACACCTGGTTCGTGACAATGCCAACTTGATAGTACTGTTCAAGCAAGATCAATTGAATATGGAAAAAATATATGAAGATCATGTTGGCACAGACATGAGTCTCCACAAGTTTATGGAAATGTGTGGTATTTGTTGGAATAGAAATAAATATAGTTTTTAGGTTGAAATTTGTGGGTACTCCAGGACTATTTGGGTTGATATTCATGAAAAGTACTGAAATGACTCTAGTGACCAAAGATGATATTAAAGATCATAATAACATTATGAAGCTCACTAATAATGCACATAAGAAACGGTACAGCAGTAGTGCACCTGTAGACAGGAGTATGATCAATCCAAAATACAGAGAGGTTATTATTAAACACTTTCCACCACCCATTAAACATAACCAAAAGCCAAATTTTGCCAAGAAGAAAGAGCTTGGTATGGATTGGGATTCAAATGTTGATATTGAAAGGTTGGAAGTATTGATAGAAAGCAAGTCATCACCTGTAGAGATTACATCAATTGAGAGAGAGCTACGTTCAGCTGGTGTAATTGTTTAGTCATAATTGAGATGGCAACAGTAAAGCATCAAATTATTAATGAACTCCACAAACCAGCAAGAGGAGATTTTAAAAGGCAGACAGTACTACTAAAAGCTATTGATGACCTATGGCGAGCAGATTTAGTGGAAATGAGACCATATTCACGTGAGAATAATGTTTTGAAGTATATATTGACAGTTATAGATGGATTTTTAAAATATGCTTGGGCTGAACCACTCAAAGATAAAACTGCTAAAGAAGTTAGACTTGCATTCAGTAGAATACTTAAATTGGGAAGAGCCCCGAAACATTTACAAACTGATGCAGGTACAGAGTTCCATAATAGACTATTTGAAAAAGTATTGGCATCTTACAACATCAATCGTTGAACGTTTCAACAGAACATTAAAAAATAAGCTCTGGGAACATTTCATTTTACAAGGATCATACAAGTGGAAGATTAAATTATCTGACATCGTTAAAAAATACAATGAATAGAATAGAATAGAATAGAATATTTTTATTTCACTTGCTCATAACAACAAAAAAGTTTTACATATCAACTTAAAAAAAAAATGTAGTAGTTCAAATAAATTTACAACTGCATAATATCAGAAAAATACATAGAATTATAACCACATACAGTAAAATGAAATTTCGATCTTTTTGCAATTAGCCTAACTAAGTAAAATATTAGAAACAAATGATGATTAGGGCAAGTGAAACAAATTACTACTTGCAAAGTGGTAAAAAATGACACTTGAGTGCAAGAAGGAGTCAATAATAGATTTTAGTTGCAAATAACAAACGCACACACACTCACTCTCTCTCTCTCTCACATACACACACACAATAATTAATTATCAGGGCAAGACTCACATATCGGTCAACTGAACAATAGATCAAGATGAAACAAATTCAATTCGATAATTGAAATTAATAAATAGGAAAGAAAAAATCTGAAATTGATCATTTCAAAGTGCTGGTCTATGTGGGCTCATCTCAAGACAGTAAACCATTGCTCAACATCATCTGGAAGATATTCAAAAAGCCAAGGCCTCAATTTCGATTTGAACTTTCTATATGTATTTATACTTTTCATGTCAGGTGGCAGAATATTATAAAACTTGGGGCCCAGAAACAGAAAGCTTTTTTGGAAAAGAGTACATTTTGCCCTAGGTCCTCTCAACAAACTCAGAGTTGCCTGACGTGTCTGCTGGGTATGATTATTCTCAATTATTATAGGTTGATCATAGCTTCCACTCATCCTGTAAAACAGAGCCAGCACCTTGAAAACATACAAATATCTAAGAGGAAATGCATTCATTTGTTTAAAGTAAGGAAAAGAATGTGTTCGTCTATGAACCCCAACTATGACCCTAATTGCTGCCTTTTGTAATGTTATTATTGATTTAAAGTGAGAAATGTATGTTGAAGCCCAACATGCAATCCCATAATCTAATTTGGAATTTACAAATGCAAAGTAGAGCTGACGCAAAACACCTAGAGGAAGAAATTGCTTCAGATTATAAAAGACTCTTAACAGATTGAGTGTTTTCTCAAACCAAGAACATGAATACTCCATGTCAATCTGTCATCCACAACCAGACCGAGGTATTTCATGGACTGAGCTCTCTCTCCACAACAGTATATTTACACCGCACTCTTCCACAATCAATCTCATGATATAGTAGAGGGACATCTGAAACAAATGACGATGACAAGAAAAAATTTAAGTAATTTGTTTTAGTGGCATTCAACGTCAGTTTATTATAATCAAACCATAGGCGCAGTACATCAAGATTTCGCTGCATCAATACCTGTAATTCAAGAGAATTTCTAGATGTGTAGGAGAAGGCAGTGTCATCAGCAAACGATGTTGCATAGCCATTGAACTTATAAGAGAATAAATCATTTATATATACAAGAAACAGAAGTGGCCCAAGAACAGAACCCTGGGGCACACCGTTATTAATCCTGATGGATTTACTATTCACACCGCCAATACACACATACTGGTGTCTGTTCTCCAGGTGGGATGTCATCCATTCCAAAGCATTACCACGGATACCAGCAGCATTCAGCTATTCAAGAAGAATTGAATGGTCAACTGTGTCGAACGCCTTCTTTATATCGAGAAACAGTCCAGTAACCTTGGAATTCCTAACATTTAATCCTGAATATATTTGAGACATAAAGTTATATAAAGCCATCTCAGTACTCAAACCCTCTTGGAATCCAAATTGACCCTTGTAGAAAAAGTTATTGCTCTTCAAAAAATTGAAAATTCTCCTTCTAACAATCTTCTCAAATATTTTAGAGAAGACAGACAGGAGAGATATAGGTCTGTAATTGGAAGGATCTAAATGATTTCCACTTTTGAAAATGGGAATGACCTTAGCTGTCTTCAAGACATCCAAAAAGATACCCGCAATTATACTTGCATTGAATATATCATACAATACTGGAACCAATGGTATAGCATTTCTTTTTAGAAGATAGGAAGATATACAATCGTGACCAGGAGACTTACCATTCCTCAAAGACTGTATCTCAGTGAGAATCTCATGATAATCTATTGGTCTTAAGAAAATAGAATTACAAACATTGTCTGATATGAAGCAATCTTTATAATTATTAATAGTATTTTGATCTATTACTCTCATAAAAGAAATAAGTCTAGTAGGTACTTCAATAAAATATGTATTAAAAGTGTCTGCTACTGTTTGTTCATCAGAGATTTCAATGTCATCTATCTTTAGTTTAATAGTTTGCTTTTTATCTGAAGATTGGCCGCACAACTTATTTATTTCCTTCCATTGGTTTTTGATAGATAAGTCTTTCAAATCTGAGTAGTATTTAATCTTTCCTTGCTTGATCCATGCTTTAATATTATTTTTCAAGGTAATATAAGAATTTTTAAGCCTATTATTCTTGGGGTTTCTAGACAACATTTTATATATTTTATCACGATTTTTTAATGCTATGCATAAACCATCTGTCATCCAGGGTTTGAGTATTTTTAGTCGGATATGATTATGGTTCTCTAAAACTGAATATGTGGATTGATTTAAATAATTTTTTAATGTATCTAAAAATAAAGATAACTTATCATTTACATTCTTAATTAAATACATTGGGTCCCAATCATGTTGCATCAACAACAATTTTAATTTATCATAATCAATTCTGTCTTTTTTTATATTGACATGATTATTGTTAAATACACTTGATTCTGAAATGGTTATAGACACAGCTCGGTGATCTGTTATCAATGTATCGATGACATAACTATAACTACTAAGCCTATGATTATGTTTTTTGGACCTGAAGAATATATGGTCAATGCATGTTGAGCTTGATGATGTTACTCTAGTATCCATATCAATGAGGGATCGAAATCCATTACCATTCATTATTTTTAGATATTCAACAGTATTAATGTTATTCATATCATTAATATTGATATTAAGGTCTCCCAACATCATACAGTCTGAGCCATGATGCTGCTCCAAGAAAGTATTAAGACTATCCAAGAATTGGCTGCACTCAAATCCATGCCACCTATACACACACAAAACAGTAAATTCAGTAGCAATTCAGTAGTAAATACAGTAATTAAGAAGCTCACACTCCAGGAAAATAGAGTCAGAGCCCTCAATTCTGCAATCCATTCTAGTGCAACGAAGGCCACTCTCCACAGAAACATAAACCATAACTCCTGATGCCGCAGTGAATTCGCTACCAGCATGAAAGCTCTCATAGCCGTCAATATTAAAGAGACGGTTGTCATCACAACATTGTAGCCATGTCTCTGACAAAACAAAAATTGAAGGTAGCTTCTTCCAAGAATTAATATATGCGAGAAAATTGTCAAAATTTTTACCTATACTACGTATATTCTGATGCATTATGGTTCTGCCACCATCTTCTGCTAGAGGAGATGAATTAATTTCATCAATTCCTACAATATAACTACAGCTATCCTCCGCCATAGCAACAAATGGATTCAATATAAATTACATTCATATAGCACAAATAGATCATCTCTCTTATTGCTGTTACACCAAACAAGTTTGCATGTTTTTTAATAAAAAAATCCAATAACCAATAATAATTATAAGTGAGTCCTTACCATTTGATTTTGAAAAAATTACAACATTCATACACAACACATTCATACAATGAATCTCATATTGAGAAAAATAAATTTGCCAGAAATAAGCATAGAAATAAACAAGCAGTGAGAGCATGACTGTCAACTGTATAGTATAGAGCACGAATTTATTATTGAAATGCTGATAATGGAAATAAATATCGAATAGATAAACTAGTCAAAAACTTCAATTTTAGGTTAATATAAAAACGATGTGAATGAGTGACTAAATTGAATCATTCAGAAAAAAATATGAAATGATCAAATATTTGAACTAGATGAGAATTTCATTTCTAGATCAATTTATAACTATATTAATGTGTAACTTGAGTGAATCATTCAGAAAAGAATTATTTAAAAATAAAAAAAAATAAAAAATAAATGAAAAATTATTAAATATCAAAAAAGAATAAATAGATAGTCAATGTCTGATCTAATATGAATAGAGACACAATTAAAATTCTGTGCTTTGATAATTAGTTGGAAAAGTTGAAGTCCTTAACTAGTTGGAAAGTCTGAAATGTCCTTAATAGCAATAGCCCTAGATGAATCATCCCTTCGAATGAAGACATTGCCATTCTTGAACCAAACATATTTGATGATTCTCTGCTTTTGAAGTTCCTTTCCTTCTAAAAACAGCTGACGATTATGTGGAGACATGGTATCATTTATGTAGAGAGTTTGTGAGTTATCCTTCCAACCAATCTCACTCAGAATGATTTTGCCTTTTTCACTTTTTTCCTTCATGAAGTTTTGTTTGTCCGGATAGCTATGAAATTTGACGATAATTGAAGGTGGGGATTTGCGAGTTGCATCATTAGATAGTCTATGACAGTTATTTATCATACTCGGTTTGAAATCGAAATTAATAAGATTGGAAATCACTGTTATCATCTCGATTATATTTTCACCATTCCTGAAAGGTACACCTACAATGTTAATACAGTTCTTTCGCGTATATTGTTGCAAAGAACGAACATCCAATTTCGCTACTGAGAGTTCAGCTTTCAATTTATCCACTTCCTCCGTAGTAGAGCTAATGTTATCAGAACATGTTTTCACCAAATCCTCTTGTTTCGCTATAGATTTTTTATTTTCATCAATCAATGAATGTCAGAGTTCGAGCGAGCTGGTCATTTCCTCGTGATTAGATCGCATCTTTTGAATATCAGACTTAATAGTTTTTAAATCATTAATAATAGTGTTCAGTTTGTCGTCTGTTGTTGAGTTACTTACAGTCTGCTTATCTACTTGGTCGCTATCACAATCTGCCGTTGCTTCTGTCTTATCAGCTCCGCCTGTTTTATCGCTACTGCTACTGGTATTCCTTTTTGGAGGCATGGTTAACTTTGAAGAAATCGTTCTTCACTTACGAAATTAGAATAAATAAAAACACTATATCTTCACTTACAGCACGCGTACAAGAAAAACCAGTGTACTGTGTGACGCACAAGGTGTAACTCTACTACTTCACGTAAAAACCAAACCCGAAAACTCCAACTAAACCAACAAATTTCAATTTAATGACACTGACGTCCTTCCTACTCAAACATTCCGACTCGACTGACTGAATGATACAAAGCATCGAACAATCAGAATGAAGCCATCAGATGTAAATGGTGCTGAAATAGAAGCATGTCTATTGAGAGATGTGTACACTAGGAAGCATGAACCTATGGATAAAATTCACTTTGCTGTGGCTGATCATGTTCGAGTTTCAAAATTTAGATCATTGATGAGTAAATGATACAATCCATCATGGACGACTGAAATATTCCAAATCTACAACATCAGGCGTACAAAACCACCGACTTATTATCTAAAAGATAAGTTCAATGAAGTGATATCCGGATGTTTTTACAGAGAAGAATTGCAAAAGGTGAAATATCCTGATGTATACTCAGTTGAAAAGATATTGCAACAGAAAGGTGACAAAGTATACATTAAATGATTGGGCATTGATAAGAAGAAGTGGGAAAAATGCAGCAACATTATATTTTAAATAGGATAGACATTCATGTGTTATGTTTATTCTGTTGGATAACCTCACGTTGATAACATGAGCCTTAGTTATGCATTAGTTATGATTGTGGAAACACTTCAAAAATAATGTCCATACAGCAAGCAATTTTACAGGTAGTTGACAACTTCGTCAAGTACATGTAGAATTCCACTGTTGGATTGAAAGCAGGCCATTAACAAATAGAGAGATAGAGGCTCGGTAAAAATCTCACAGTTAGAAGTAAGATGTTTCAGTTAAATCCGAGAGTAAGATGGGATTTTCATTCCACTTAAATCTAGCAGTTGGACGAAGATGACTCAGTTAAATCTGATAGTAAGTTGAGATTTTCGTTTCACTTAAATCTGGCAATAGACAGAGATGTTTCAATTAAATCTGGCAGGTGGTGGGATGGCGGGGGATACACACCATGGGTGTGCGGTGGGGGAGAAAGGTCAAGAAAAAAAGTGTCAATCCCCGTAAATACCATCTACTTGCATTGGTTTGCACCAGCACATACACTGCAATGGTATCAAATTTCCATATGGCAAGTTCTGCGAATTGAATTTGCACTGCAACAAAACTTTTGCTCTGGTGTGTGCTTGGTATTAAATCTATCTTATTCAAAAGCACATAATAAAAGCAGCACTTGGCCGACCTAGACAATACCCTACACATCTCCTTTTCATTGAATTTCAAGTATTAACAGTTAGACAGTTGTTTGTTGAGAATATAATACTATACTCTATATAATTAAAAATATAAATCAATATAACCACAAATTAGAACTCACGATTTCTGTATGCAGGGTAATTTCCAAATCAATAGAACAGACATGACTCTATGCCGGTGACAATACTCTTACATTAGTAACAGACTGGTCAACCTCATACCAGATAACTTTATAGCAAAAACAAGTATTAAAAGAATAGCAGGAAGGATGAAGTCAGTGTATATCGCAATTCATTCACACATAATGCTCTAATTAATGCCACCTTCACTTGTTTATCCTATATTTCTTTTATTGCAGATACCTTTCTATTTTTCTTCCAAACATCAAATATATTTTCTCAGATTCATTCTCTGTCTCCTACTCTGTGATTTTCAATCTATTTTTTCAACCACAAGTATGATAATATTGTAATATTCATCTTTCAAGCCACATGATGAAATTCATCATTCAATAATTAAGCTACTTATATATCTAAGTGCCCCAAGTTACACTTTTGAATTCACTTCTCTTTTTCATTTATACTATGTATTCATTGATTGATATCATTATTCATGATTCCCACTTCAGGAATGACCTCATTCGAATTTGAAGCTTCTCTTTCCTCCCTTGCTATCTCTACAGCTACCTGTTCTTCTATCTCTGACAAACGTACACCAGATAACTTATTCGTGACAATAACATTTCGTTCATCTGTCACTCTCTGCTCTGTTACTGTCATCTCGGGAAATCGTTCAGCAGAAGCAGTATGCAGCTCTCGACGATATATATTAACTGACTCTAATCTAGTTATTTTGTAGTAGGCATGCATGATGAAGGTATTCATTTCTTGTGTCCACTTCATGCTGCCCAGGCAGACCTGCTCTAGTGGTCCTCTGTAGATCAGGGGAAACATTTTGAGCAGGTTGTGTATTGAGAGGTCCAGGTCCTATTTTATTGTTGGGTTGCCTCCTTGTGGTTCCGGCTGGGGAACAGGCGCCACTTGGTTTACCTATATCATCCCCCAAAGGCTGGGGGAAACGACGGTTCAGAACAGGGACAGCCCCCACCCCCGTATCGACTTTGTTGCTATTCCTTGTAGCTCTCGAAACAATCTCAGAGAACGCAACCTACTAACACACGCCTTCGGTATTCGCAGTTGATGCTTGAGGTACTCTTATATCTTCTGAGCACCCTAATACCTGAGACGCAACGGTCTTAGTTGCCAACCAGTTCACATCAACTACTTGCTGGGTTACCCCGGGGGATTGCCACACCCCAAACAGAATAAATTCTGTCCCCTGCGGGGCTATTATTATTATTATTATCATTATTACTATTATTTATTTTATTATTATCATTTTCGAGGGGGTGGATCTAAAGATCCAAAGGTTCGAAGAGCCCCACACGTCAACAATAGATTGTTGTGTTCCCAAGTAGTATGTTGGGTAGGCACATTTGTGCCTGAACTTTATTCCATCACTGGTTTCTTTGGGTTTTTCCTCTTATCCATCCAATATATGAAGGGTCAAAACTCTCACTTCTCCCAAGAAGTTCTGCCTGTATGACCGCCCTCTCTTGAGAAGTTGTAAGGTTTGGTGTCTCCACCCGCAGACTCGTGACCTAAGTGAGTAGCACTCCTGGCTTTTTGTAGGTCCTACCGCTGAAGGGAGGTTCTCCAAATTAGCTCCAGGGCGCCTGGTCACCCTCGACTCAGCCACTTGACCTACATTTGTGCCTGGAGTTTCACCCATCTCTGGTCTCTTGGGTTTTTCTTTCTGCCCCTCCAGAACTGCCTTGATGGGGTAGATTCAGTGGGTTTGAAGGCAAGGCAATTCTTAGAGTTGCCTTGGGGTCTCTTCTAGTCGCTTCTCACGACAAGCAGGGATACTGTGGGTGAATTCTGGTTTTTAACACATCATTGAGTACGATGTTCGACTCCAAGCTCCCTCAACCCACAGGGGGCTTGAGCCATATAGGAAAACAACAAGAGTTTGTACCTCATCATTTCAACAATAAACTTCCTAAACTTTGAAATGGACTCATTCAAAGGACCGAGGCTCGCACACTGTTACATGATGTTTTTCTGATTAGGTCTCAATTTGAACTGTAGCCTTCTCACTGAAAATTATCCCCCCTCCACGAGTGCTGGACATAACTCCAAGTTGAAAAGGCAAAGCTACAGTAGCTTCTTTGACATAAAATTGAAACTGTATTAGAAAATTGCACGAAAATCGCTCTCATTTCGACAACTAAGCGACAAGTTAGCAAATATAATTAAAACATGGTCAATTTTCACATTAAAAATCAAAGTTGAACTAAAAATAAATATCAAACTGCATTTCAGTTCAATAACCTGCAAAAGAATATAAGATAGAAACAACTGCAATACTTCTCTTTCAATATTCACACTATTATTATCAACAAGAAAAAGATAGGGAATAGAAAGAAAAATAAAAATCTCAGTACCCTTCTTGAATTACTCAATCACAACATGTTCCGGACATTTATGCCATTTTCAAGTCTTGAACTTCGAAGAAGTAGCCCTATACAGAAAAGAGATAAAAAAGATAGGGACTCTTTGCAATTCCAGTCTATGTTCTATCTTCTATGGAGTAGATGACTGGGTGTCACCTTGTCAACTGGTCAAACCTGTCAACCCATGTAGACCTTGTTCTTACTAAAAAATAGTGCATAGATGGTATAGCTATATAAGATGGTATAGCTTCAAACCATCCTTGGTTCTTATTCCCTGCATGAATTCAGCTGTCTCCCAATTTGTTGAGAGTCAATGCCTTCATCGACTGGATAAGAGTGTTTCAAATGATTACATGTTATTTTTCTTTCAAGTTGTGAAAGGAGAACGGATCCCCTGCCCGCTCACACAGATAAATATCGACCACGCATCTACATCAACTCAGTCACTGACTCCCACATCCAACCACAGATTATGACTATCAGAGATATCCACAGCTGCTTCACGTCAACCGTATCACTCTGGCATTGTAAGGTAAGTGACTCCAGCTTATCCACAACTGCATCAAACCCCGCTACATCACCACCACCTCATCGTCGTCCTCTTCCTCATCCTTCTTCTTCCTCTTCATCATCTAATTCTTCTCGTTCTTCATCTTCTTCTCCTTCTTCTTCTTCTTCTTCTTCTCCTTCTCCTTCTTCTTCTTCTTCTTCTTCTTCTTCTTCTTCTTCTTCTTCTTCTTCTTCTTCTTCTTCTTCTTCTTCTTCTTCTTCTTCTTCTTCTTCTTCTTCTTCTTCTTCTTCTTCTTCTTCTTCTTCTTCTTCTTCTTCTTCTTCTTCTTCCTCTTCTTCTTCTTCTTCTTCTTCTTCTTCTTCTTCTCTCTTCTTCTTCTCCTTCTTCTTCTTCTTCTTCTTCTTCTCCTTCTTCTTCTTCTTCATCCTCTTCTTCTTCTTCAAGTACAGCTGTTCGATAATGAGGAGAAGGCAGAGACAAGGCTGTTCTCCTATCTTTTTCCACTGTCATTATAACGTAGGCCTAGCCCTCACTATAAACGGATAGATCCTTGGTTTGTTATTTTAATTTATTCAAACTACCAAGTGAAACTATAGAGTAAATATGCATAAGATTGACCATAAGAGTAAAGAAAGCATTCTCCTTGAATGTTATATTTTCTCTATTATATATTCATTCTTATGGCTTCTATTGACAGAAAGATCCTTCCGGAAGTTCTGCCTTGCCGTATTACCCAATGTCATTTCCTATAAACACTCTAGTTTATAGGTTTGTATTGGATTCTTCATGTTTTCTCAATAAAAATTTGCACTTTCACTTCCTAAGTCTCCATTTCATAAAGTTTAAAATCAAGAAAACTATTTTCAAACACAAAATCACATTTAAAAAGCATGAATATAAACATTTTTCCATGGCAACACATAGTTCTCCGCTGCAAGGTTTTGACATTTCCTCTATGGTGCAACCCTCATGAAATATATAAATTATGCTTTTGAATGTTGAAAATTCTGTGTATATGTCGGTTATATTGAGATAATTGATTCGATTGTGAAGGAATTGAACTGGTTTTTTTCGCATCGCCCGTAGGATGGAGCTGGTACAGAGAAGACGTACGCTAGGGCGGTCACTCAATTGACCTTGAAGGAGTCATGTTTGAAAATCGCAACTATTCTTCACTACGACAGTGTGCTCATTCAGAAAAAGCCAAAGCTCACTATAAGAGAAATCAAATTCTACAAGGATACTGAGCATGAAAAAACAGTTAGAATAGGTAAGTAGTTTGGTGATGTGATTTTCGCACAGTAGATCATCTCCAAGTAGAGGCCCCAAATACACGGGCGTTTGAAGCAAGTAAAGCCCCGCACACACACATCGAGTTTTGTTAGTACGGTACTTTGCCGTCCTTATAAATTCTATCTGATTGTACAGATTATTTCAAACAGATGATGTTTTTCAAGTTTCGTAAAGGTAGGCGCACACAGATCGTCATCGGACGGACGGCACGCATCGGACGGTTCGGAAGATTAGATTTGATGCATTGTTTTCAATTGGAGTGCGCATACCTATCCACCTACGGCTCCGATCGGATTGAATGACTCACTGGCATTTATTTATTCCCTTGTATATTCTGTAGAGTGTAGATATACTAAACTTTTGATTGTTATTGAATATGTCATAATCAGTATCAAAACTAACTATATCCTCAACATAATAATGTATCAAAATACAGTAGAGTAAAATATGAGCTATTTATAAACTGCATTACATAAATGTACTATAATTTGTTGGTAATGTATATTCAGTATATCACAATATTAGAATGAATAGAATTTCATAATCTCACCAATAAAAGAACATACGATATTATGCATAATGTCACTTAAGAGAGGGACTAGTTAGAAATTTTGACTAATGTCAATGCTAATTTATACATCTTCAGAAGTTTTTAATCGAAATATAGAAAACCAGACATAAAATGGTTAACTAAATAATTTTAAAATACGTACCTACCTTAAGCGGATTGCTAATCTCTGTTCAGGCTCAAACGCACGGCGATAAGTGACGTTCAGTTTAACTATATATGTTGTCTGAGGACATTCAAAAGCTCAAAAAACATTACTTGCGACACGCGGAAGTATCTAAAAAATTCAACTTCATCTTCAATCAAATCAGGAAACAGATTTTTGAATTCTCCATATTCTATCCTTTTCTGATTAATTGTATGGATCCACATTTTTCGTTTTCTCTTCCTAAATTGCTGTACCTCTTTTTCATTTTCGGCTAACAAACAAGTAACAATCATAACTTCTTCTTCGCTACTGCTATCCATCACTTACATACTGTAATATTTGTCCATTCAATTCTCAATTCACACTAAAATTCCAATGCTCCGATGACGACTAGTGTGCGCAGCACCTCAAAAAAGGACGATCCGTCTGATGCGTGCCGTCCGTCCGATGACGTGTGCGCCTACCTTTATCTGATAGAGTTCCTAAGAACGGCATAATATCGTACGAACAAAAATCGATGTGTGTGTTTGAAGCTTCACAAACACATTGATTTTTGGATATTCCATCTTTTGCCGTTTTTCAGATTAAACAGCACTTGAGTACATCGCAAACACATGTGCACATCATCTGCTGACCAAGTTGATTTTCATCCAATAGAATCTAATATACCGAGCTTCGCCCTGGAGTACAAAAGCATAGAAAATTCATAAAGAAAGAAGAGATAATAATATATTTAGAGTTTATTGAACGAGCTAGAGCCCAAAGTCGTTTTCCGTCTGTTTGTATGTTCGACAAGAACTTTAGAGAGAATTGATCAACATCTTCGAATTTTGAGCATGAATTCTTCGAACCTTTTCACAGGTCACTCACTCCTATGTCCTTTTTCAGGATATAAGAATAACATGGAGAGTGCATAAGAGTGAAATTTTGTTCTGATTTATCATTTATCAGTCAGCTGGAATTATTTGCATGCTATTACTGTAATTTTTTCGTTCAATTAATTTAGTGTGAGATCTACATGTAAAAGCACAGGAGAGCTGCAAAATATGAAATATGATCTTCCGTGATATAATCTTCAGGTGACGGGATCCTGCTGTGTGGGTACAACCATATTTTTTCGAAAGGCTAGTACATGATTGAAGCTTTCTCTATCGAGAGTACTCTGCAGGTACTCAGTTTTCATGTTTTGGACGCTATTTTCCAACCGATAATCATGAAAATTGTACCAAATTGTTCAGATAGATCCGGACATCCTGCACCTTCCCTCCAAATTCCAGTTTCCCAACCATAGGATGACTTCAATGATCGATGAGCTTGGAGGAAATTTGATGAGTGATATCGGAATTTGGAGTTCAGGCACAAGATGTCCAAATATTTTTGAACAATTCGGTACCATTTCCATGATTATCTGTTGGAAAATAGCGTCCGAAACAGAAAAGAACGAAGTTTCAGCTTTTTTCCAAACGGGAACATTGCACTCAAGGAATAACAAAATACTTATTGATTCCGATGAAAATAAAGATTTTTGCAATCTTGCACTACATAATACAAAGAAATCTGGTGATTAAATCGAGCCTGAGAGTCTCTTTCGACTTTTTGATGGAAGTAAGAAAGCTGAAATGAAAGCTGCAGGCATGCGAAGCAAGCTGGATGATCCAGCTCTCAACCTAGCGCCGCAGTGCAGGATGGTCTCTCACAGCTTGGCGTTGTTTTCATTTGAGATGGGCGTCTGGCTTGGAAGTGTTTCGGCCGCATTGGAGGATGACTGTTAACGGTTGCCGGAAGATCAACAGCTGGGTTGTTTTTCGTGATAGAGAAATTCTGATTGCAGATTCGTTCTCAGCGACCCCAAGTTTAGCTTGAAGGTTCAAAATGTTAAATTTTTTTTTAAATAATTGAAAATCATCATGAAAAGTCATTTATATGGTAGAACACCACGTTTCTGGAAACTTGTTACTGGTGACTGGAGTTATTATTGATTATAGGTAACACAAAAATCAAAATAATCATGAGAAAGAAAACTGCTGATGAACGTGAATAAGACCGCCACTCCATTGTTCTATTGTCTCGGCTGCTTGACTGAGCCTGGCTGGAGGGATCAAATAACCGACTGGATTGATATTTCGTCTGTCCGCTAGGCGGAACTATGTCGACGATTGCTGGGTGGAAGATGTTACTGCGGCCGCTCGCATTCCCACCAACGCTGCTATTATTTGCTGTCTCAGCGCCTAGTCCAAGTCAGACAAGCATCCAGCCTGCACTTCGGAGCTAGGTTCAAACAGAAATTGCTTGCTTAATGTTATAGGATGAGGATGGCAAAAAATCTTACGTCCAAAAATCTATGTGTGTGTGTGTGAGTACGCGAATGCTGGCCGCTAACGGTAGGAAATAGATGATGAACATGATACAAACACCTGGCCCCTAGGGATAGAACATGCACGATGAACATGATACAAGTACCTTGCCACTAAGATTAGAACATGCATGATAGATCATGAATGTTCATGAAGCACATACACACATATTCATCATTCATGTTGTCATCAGCAAGAGGGTTCCAACTCGGAAAAAACAATCAATAACAATAAATTATCCACTAGAGAACTACAAATTAACTATAATGGTATAAGAATAATTCAGAATAATAGAGTGGCAAATAGAAAATGAACAACATGCAATCAGAGATACAAAAACAATGACAAAACTACGCCTAAGGCTGGCCACCAACGGTAGAACATGCATGATAAATATGCATGGAACACAGTCGTCATTCATTATTGTATCATCACATCGATGGGCTTCGTTCTGGAGGTTGGGTTTTTCACTCCTGATTTCTTGCTGTTTATTCTTCTCCATTCGAGATTGAAATATTCTTCTAACTTCAAAATGTGTGATACTGCGATGGTTTATTTATCGTTATTGGTTGTTTATTCCATGTTAGAAGCCTCTCGCTTTTAATGAACATACATGATAAATATATGCATGTGCATGAAAGACATGCATGTACATACATGTTTATCGAGCATTTTCTACCGTTGGAGGCCTGCCTAAAAGGCATGCATTTTCAAAAGACAAGCGAAATAAATTGAGAGCGTGAGAGTCCTCATATAGTTGAGGCCAATCAAACTCCGGCTTACCTGGTTTACTGGTTTATGTAATCAGACCACAGTTAGGGTCATTAAGTGTTTCTTCAGGCATTTTTCCAGTCGTTTATTTCAGCGAATCTGATCAGCCAATTAGAGAAATTCCTTCGCCGCCAAATCTGAAGACGTTGTCTGGAAATGCCTGAAGAAACGTTTAATATGTTCTCCCTTTACTGTCCGCTCCTGTATGTGGACGTGACCTTTCTCGCAAGGTTATTTGCATGCAAAAATGGCATATTTCTGTGTGATGTATTATTATTTCTCCAATCTCGCGACTGAGTGTAGAGTCGTGCGTTAAAAAAAAGTACTGAAATCAAAAATCAGTGCTCGTTGGTGTGTGTGTGTGTGTTCGTGCGTGCGGCAGTTACTATGTGCGTTGCCCAGTTAGGAAAACTAAATCAATTAATAAGGAGGAAAATGCTGAGTATGATCGCAGTGAACCAAGCCAACAAAAGAGGCGGCGGCAGCAGCAGTATCACGAGGATACGAAACAGATGAAGAGGAGCTGAGAGGAGTAACTGAATGGGTACTTCAGAAGAACTGAAGACCCAAGAAGAGGAAAGCAAGTGAATCATCCCCACCAAAAACTGATGGCGAATCTACAAACAAGGTAGGAGACAAACGGTCTTCAATTCGAGGTGTCAACAAGAGCCTGAAGCCCCCCTCCAATCATATCTAGTAATGTTGATAACTACAACGGAATCAGAGAGATTTTGCAACAAGCCAACTTGAAATATAGAGCTATAACAATGAACAACAAACAACTAAAAATGAATATTGAAATCGTTCAAGATTACAGTGAACTCACTAAACTAATGAATACTAAAAAGCTAGATTGGCACACGTATGAAAATAAACAAGCAAGGCCTATCAGAGTCATGGTAAGAGATCTCCATCCTCCTTGTGATATCTCCAGAAGAAATAAAGAATGATCTCAGGGATCAGGGGTTCAAAATCATCGATGTAGTTGATGTTGACAATACCTTTGAGTATGTCCGAGTTGCTGATATCTTTTGCACTGAGGTAAAATACGATTGCTTCAATACGAGGGCTTCAATTTTTACTGGAATTCAGCATGTGTACTGTGAGTCGTATATATTTTTTCGCCCCACTTGGATGTAATGAGCTGGTTTTCGTGTGTCATATGGGGGCCGAAAATGATTGTTTTTTGACCAGGCCGGTAAAAGTTTTACGGCCCTAGGGCTGTAATAGTATATTTCGCACCTAGGGTCAAAAATGTACGTTTTCCGGCTCGAGATCGAGGTTTCCAAGTTCGAGACGAAGTCGAGAACTTGAAGTGTTTGAGAGCCGGAAAAACATTTTTGCCCGTGTTGCAAACGCTATTTTTCGCCACACCAGAAAAAAAAACTTCCCAATATTTATAAGAAATTGAAAAATTAATAAAATTCAAACAGCCTATTCTGATAGTTTGAATCTTGGTTATGACAACTTTTACTGTCAATTAATTTCAATATTACTAATTAGTAATTTACAATAGTGACCATATTTTTATACTATTAATATTTCGAATAATTGTTTGAATTTTTATAGCTTGCGCTTTGCGCCTGGTGCAATATCTCATGGATAGATGGATGAATAGAATTTTCATTACTATTTTGAAATAGTGTGATGAAAAAATTAATATAATTTATTGCATATTTCACAGTTTTGTCTCAAAATATATCTAAAAAATTTATTGAAATTTAAATTATGGTAACTAATATAAAAAATAGCTAATAAAAGTCGAAATTCATTGACAAAAAAAATGCCATTGACCGAGATTCGAACCTAGATCATGTTTGTTATTCACTGAGCTTTGAGTTCTGATGTATTACACCTTTACGCTCTCGGCCATTGCATATTGTTGATTGTGGAGGCCTGACTGATAACACTTAGCATACACATGATACTGTACTGTACTAGACTTCTAAAAAAGTTTACTTCACTCCTAAAAAGCGTACTGTACAACAGACTTTGACTCATGACTTATATTATTAACATTAATATTATTATCTGTTTCACAATAAAATTTTCACTCAGAATTAAGCCAGGTAACTATATAGTCAATATAGTGTATAGCAGCAAATTTGGAGCCGGTTTGCCGGCATTTTCACAACAAAATATTGCTCTGAAATCATAGAGAAAACATTCGAATCTTGAGTGGGCCTAATGTTTTCTCTATATGGTTTAATATTAAAGAAAAATCATCTAAAAGTTTTAATAATGAAATACGGAAAAATTACAAGGAATTTTTTAGTCAAGGCTGAGTTTCACCAGTAGGCTTACCTTAAACTTAAGATCTCTGCTGTATTTTCTTGTTATTATAGTTGATTGTATTGCATTAAGAAGTGGAATTCGATAATAAAAAAGAAACAATTATTACTCTACCTCACTTTTGAATATTGATACAATTATTGTACTTTGATTTCAAATTCGATTCTCCACTTTTAAATACTTGCGATACGTACCTTTCTGACAATGGACAATGCAGCCAAAATTATATTGTTGAGGCCATGGAGATATCATCGTATTCATTGTTTGATATCAAAAACACAATAATAGATATCAAATTATGAAACAGTAATTTATAAAATATATTATAGACATAATACTGCGATTCACGATACATAATTATTTAGAGTATTACAGTCGTTATGAGATTATCTCTCTATGATTTTTGTGAGATCGGACACGATCAGCTGTTATTCAAGGTCATTTTACAGCCCTAGGGCCGTAAAGTTTTACCGGCCTGGTCGGAAAACAATCACTTTCGGCCTCCATATGACGAACGTAAACCAGCTCATTACATCCAAGTGTGGCGAAAAAATAGCATTGAAGTCTGCTGATTCTGATTTGATGTGAATGTGTTTACAAAATGGTTTATGAAACGAAATAAGTTTATGCTTCTAGAATTTAATAAGTATTATGCAATGAGATATTATCATTTTATTTGGATGAATAAAATACAGATAAGATATATATTATAAACTATTCAAATTCGATTTTCAGAGTAGGATAAAACTTCTAACCTAAACTTCCAAAGTCAACGACAACAAGCATTTTTGACATTGACATTCAGATTTGCCAAATTTCAAGTGTGCTAAGACAGCTGATCAAAAAACTTTCCATTATTTGTGTTTATTATTCAAGAATCAAAACATTCATAATAATATCATCTTGTCATTTGGAAGAATAAAAAGTATAAACTCAACCTCTTACATAATTGAACATAATCTTTTAGGTTATTTAGACAATTCAGAATAAAAAATAAACATACTTGGACAATTTCCTGATATTCAGATTACCTCAGATTTGCTAGAGCTATGACCTTCCTGTTTTGCTTTGGGAAGTGCCTAATAAACAAGTATTCTCATATTTATATTGTTTATTTTTCTGTGTGGCGAAAAATAACGTTCTCACCATGGGCAAAAATGTTTTTCCAGCTCTCAAACACTTCAAGTTCTCGACTTCGTCTCGAACTTGGAAACCTCGATCTCGAGCCGGAAAACGTACATTTTTGACCCTGGGTGCGAAATATACTATTAACGTCTTTTGAGTTCTTAGAAGTAAGCATGGATAGAGGAGATCAGATCACATTATCTTTGCTGTCCACTTCATTCTTTCTTATCTCATTCTTTCTATTCTATGTGTCAAATGTGCTAGCAAACATTTAACTATAGAGTGCACTAAGGCTAGGACTACTTCGCCCAAGTGAAGTGGTGGAGCTCAATTGTGGTGAAGCTGAGGAATTCGCAGAATATTCAGGTAGAACCTTCCAGCCCAATCGAATTGCAAACAGAAAGATTATTGAAACCATGGAAAATACAGATGAATCTGATATTCAGCCTATCAGTGTGAATGGAATATCGAGAGAAATCCTTACCAATCTCAGTACAAGAAAAGCACCTGGTTTTGATCTCATCACTGTCATGGAAAAACTACTAAGAAAAGTTATTACTCTGCTCACTTATTTATCTTAAAGCAGCTTAATTCAGATTAAAGCATGTCCCTCATACATGGAGAGTAGCTGAGATAATAATGTTGCAAAAACCAGGAAACCCATTTTAAGAACTCAAATCCTGCAGACCAATATCAATGTTCCATGTTATTTCAAAGTTGTTTGAAAAACTTTTCCTCAAAAAACTACTACTAATAATGGAAGAAAGATATCTTATACCAGCAGTATAAGTTTGGATTCGGAAAGAAGCACACTACGAATGAACAAGTTCACAGAATAACAAATATAATAGGAAAGTCATTGGAAGAGAAATAAATTTGATCTGCAATTTTCCTTGATGTAGCCCAGGCCTTCGACAGAGTTTGGCATGGAGGACTATTGAAAAAACTCAACGCATTTCTACCAAAAAATATGTGGAGTTGCTTTCTCCCCACATAGTAAATAGAGCATTTAGAGTTGAGCAGAATGATGAGTATTCAAACCCGAGAGAAATTAGGGCAGGAGTGCCTCAAGGAAGCGTTCTCGGGCCCATATTATACCTGTTGTACACTTGTGATATTCCTCAATGTGTTGACATCACTGTTGCTATATTTGCTGATGACATGCCGCTTCTGACTTCAGGCGCCACTATAGAAGAAACATCCATCACTCTTCAATCAGCTGCAAATCAACTATGTGAATGGACAACAAAATGGATAATAAAGCTGAATGAATCTAAATCATTGGTCAACTTCACCAACAAAAAAGTGACAGAAACAATCAACATCAATCTGAATGGCCATGGATTTCCCTGTACAAATAGAGCAAAATATTTCGGAATGAAATTAGATGTAGAACTGAAGTGGGAAGCGACATCAGAATCGGAAGAGAACAGCTTGATATGAAATATGGACAATTGTATTGGTTGCTTGGTCGCCAATCCACCCTACCTTTGAAAAACAAGATCATTCTCTACAACCAAAACTTAGAACCAATTTGGGTGTATGGGATCCAACTATGGGGATGTGCCTGTCAAAGTAACATCAATATGATACGAAAATTTCAAAATAAAGTATTAAGGAATATGATGGTCAACGCTCCATGGTACATCAGAAACAATGACATAAGACAAAACATAGAGGTCTAAGCATTCCATTTGTGTCCAGTGAGATAAGCCGATTATTGCAATGCGGCATGAGTAGAGACTCCATCATTTTGTCAACCCTGAGGCAATCCAACAACTACAGAACGAAGATCCTACCAGGAGGCTGAAGAAAATAAATCCTTTCGAACTAGTTTTAAATCAATTTGTGATAGTGTATGCAGACTATATAATTTTTACTGCTCTCATAATTCTAGAACTACTTGGGTCATCAATGGATGAACTGAAGTTTCATAGTTTTCCATAGAGTAGGTTTTATAGTGAGAAGAGAATTGATGGTTAGTCTCTGAAACTAGTTTTGATGACAATCAACATAAAAAAATATAAAAAATGAACATGTTGAGTCAGGTCTCAACGTAGTGTTCACAAATATCCTAAATAAAACACAATGAGACTCAAAAGGGGAATGGTTGAGGAGATAGATTCTCTTGGTGGATAATAAATTATGATGTGTTTAAAATGGAATAGATCATTGTCCACAAGAGTCGATAATAATATCAATATTAGACCAGATGTACAGGTACTGGTAGAGCAAAGCATTGAAATATTTGTAGTACATAATGACATCACTACTACGTCACGGCGTATGCGCTGGTTATCAGAATGAGATTATCTGAATACTTTCAATACTGGAATAGGAGTATCTGAATGAATATCCCTAATTCTTTGGGGATAAACATGAATCACAGCAATATGCGATATACTATGAAACTCTAAGAAGCAGAAGAGGATGAAACCTGACAACAACGCCATCCTTTCATTCCCAATGACAATAGAACATGAATATATCACATGTGATCATCAGACAGTCTTACCTGGTGTTTCGGCCATGTCTCCAGTCCCTGTCGGATTATTGATATTAAAATCGAACCCTGATTATTGAAGTTTATTATTTGAAGGTTATTGATGAATAACATTATCATTATAATTTTGAATTTTCTATCTTCCGATCACTGAATGAATTTTTCTTCATCTTTTCCATGTGGATGATCAGAGGGTTTTGTACATTTGGAACAAACACCAGCATCTGCCGAAGGAGTTGGCCAAGATTCACAAAAAATGTAAGTGATTAATGAATAAGTTGAGTATCTTTTGGAGAGCCTCACCTCAAAAGTACAATGCATCCTGCTAGTTCAATTTCATGATATAATGAGAAAATTTTAATGCCTGTTTTCCAATGAATTTTTGTACTGCTGAACATAAAGATACTGGCTCATGTAAATAATCTGTACTTCTTACTGAACAGTTGGTTAAGTAAAGTAATTACTCTACAAGTTAAGTATTAACTGGAAATTAGATGAATAACCTTTCTCTTTTACTTATGAGTAAATACTTTCAGGAATTAATATTCATGTGTAGTCAAGTGTAGTGAACTTACAGTAGAAATGATTCCTTCTACTTATTCTTCAGTAATAATAATTACTGAACATTTCTACATTTTTCCTGTCGAAACATGTGTGTATGGTGATTTTGTCACTAGCCAAATTTTCTAGTTCTCATCTCATTCCTTGGCAAGCTCTTGACTCACAAACATGTCTATTGACGAAGAAAAACAATAATTTCCTTCCAATCATACTGATAAATTGCGTATTGCAGACAAGAGGCTGTGTTTTGAGAGTTAATTCATTGGAAAACAATGAAATCGTTCTGAATAGATGACTTGCAGGCAAAGTACTTGCTGCAAAGGAGCAAGCATGGAACGCATTCTAGAAGGATTCGAAGAATCATTAGGGAAAAGAAACGTAGGAAAAATTTGTAACGTCCTTTTGGGGTTACATATGCCCAGCTGGCAGTCTGTCGGTAGAGCTTGAGATATTTGAATATTTTTGATATTTTGGCACCAGCTTGAATAAAAATACCATATGATTCTTACCAGCTCTTCGAGGAGCTTATACCAAATTCTGCTATCATCTGATGCGAGCTGCTGCTGCTTTATCAATCGGCAATCTTTACGGCAGCATTGATTGGCTCCGCAATTACAGATGTTGAAGAGGTTGTAATACTGCTTCGACTATATAGTACTAGCAAGAACCCGTGCTTCGCGACGATCTATTTTAGAACTTGACAAAATGAAAACTTGACGTAATGAAATTTTGAAGAATTGAGAATAGGCCTATAACCATCCTTGGTTAATTAAGAGTCTATAAGCAAAATTTCAAGTTATTTAGTCCAGTAGTTCAGACGTGATGATGCGTCAAACATAATTTTCCTATCCCGTACGTGCATAAGCCAGCTCTTTACTTTATATAATTATTATAGATATAGTTAACGACTGCAAGAGACAGGACTGTGGAACAGAATAGTGGTGAAACTATGATAGCGCCAGAAGTGTCTCAAACACAATAGTAGGTACTACATGAAATTTTTGAAAGTGATCTGAAAAAATGTTAAAACAACAGAACTGAATCCTTATCATTCTACCTTCATTTAGAGAGGCTTTTGTTTGAGCCGAATGGAAATCTATTTATAAAAAAATGAATGTCTGTTTATGTGTTTGTTTGAATGTTTGTTCCCTGTAGACTTGAAAACTACTTGACATAACGGCATGAAACTTTGGGAATATGTTGTGTGAATATTGAGGATGGTTTCTGAACAGAAATTTTAATAGGGGGGCTAATAATAATTATTTATTAATCCATTTTACAGACATATGTTTTCGAAATTTTTGGCCGAGCGGCTACTGAAGAACGAAAAGATGATCATGATTCAAGATCATATTGTGATAATATGATTTAGCATCTAAAGTTACCAGCTGTAATAAACATATCACCCTGTGATAAATTATTGTGTACTGGTATTAAAACGGTAGTTTGGAGTTGAAGTGTAGTTGATTGGTACCAGCTGTTGATAATGGTTCCTTAGAAGACCTATACAAATAATTATCACTCCCCTATCATTTAGAAACTGGAAAATGTTGAAAAAATTATCACCTAATGAAAGAGAGTATATATATATATTGTATAGTAATATATTGTAATATATATTATAAATGCAATTATAATTATTATATTATAATTTATAATGCAATTATAAATATATTGCATTCATTAATTACTGAAGAATGGAAGAATAATTTACAATTTATTGAATTTAGCTTAGCTTATATTCGTCCTAAAATGGAAAGAATATGGAATTCTGTGTGATTCATCGTACATCGCATATTTCCTGGACCATATATCGACAATCTACAGCTATGAAAACATTGAATATTTCTCTTTGAAACACTGATATAACCTTTTTTTTTAATGAAAACTTTACTGATAGATATTACTACCAATTGATTGAGAAGAATAATATGTTTTCGGAATAATGAATGCTGCATGACTAAGCACATAGGAAGTCCATATTGAGATGAACATGTTGATTGTCAGATAAATTTCATGATACACCAAATAAAGTCAAGTGTAACATGATACACATTGGCGGTGCGAAGTTCGCTGGGTAAGCTAGTTGTAAATTAAGCTTTATTATTAATAGACAACGCTGAGAAAGACAGGCTCAATCACCAGGAATACTATAAATCTGTCGAACGTTTACCACGTAAAACACGTGGTAAGCTCGCGCGAAAAAGTTTCTCATGCTGTGCAATGAACGGTTAAAAATTTTGGGGGGCCCAGCTCCCTCAGGGGGGGGGGCAGATTTCTGAAAATCCTTTTGTAGTGGATGTTTTGAGGCTACAATAAACAATTGTGCGAAATTTCAATTTTGTAGGCTTAGTAGTATGAGCTGTGGTGTGATTTTAGTTTGTCGGGGTTCAGCCTTTTAGATATAGGTAGAAGAAGAGGAAGAAGAAGAAGAAGAAGAAGAAGAAGAAGAAGAAGAAGGAGAAGAAGAAGAAGAAGAAGAAGAAGAAGAGGAAGAAGCAGAAGAAGAAGAGGAAGAGGAAGAAGAAGAAGAAAAAGAAGAAGAAGATAGATTATCATGTTGCTTTGGCCTGTGATCTGTATAAATGTCCTGTAACAACTAAAGGTGCGTCCACACATGCCGAACCGAACCTTGAACCGCGCAGCAAACCGTGCATTCCTCCGAACATCTTGCCTTTCAACGAACATGAGCATATGTTTCATAATGTTAAAAATCAGCTGTTAATCATTCGCCGTACCGTACTCCGAACCATTCGCCGTGCCGCTTGTTCTAACTGCTCGCCTCACCTCACTCCGAACGCTGAACTTTTCAGCCAATCAGAGCCCTCGATTACAATTCGCCGTGCAGCTCGCTCCACAATATTTTGGCTATCCATCACAAGTGGAAAACATGTGAACATGAATACAGAATGGGCAATTTTTTATTTGATTAAATTCATGTTTTGAAGAATTCATTATAAATAAATAGGATAAATTGATAGGAGCTTATGAATATTTTCTAATTCAAATGAAATAACTTCTGAAAAAAATAATAATTGGATGAATACCAATATTGAATTATTGTTGACCAAGAACTCAGTACATCGACAATTCATTCAACTAATTCTGTATTGATGAAATTATAATCATTTTCTCTATTGATAATCAATTTCATCAACTAACTGAAAAAAGTACTTCAATTTCCATGAATAATTCTATTATTAATAGATCTATATAAATCTAAAGTGTAGGTCATATCTAAATTCACAAAGAGTTCGATTCTTGTTGGCAAGATAGATGTTATTCAATGCAGAAATCATTGTTATTTTACTAAAAGATAGGATAAAATAAATAGTTCTCTTCCAGGGGGAGTTTAGACAACCAACAAAACTCATTTTTCATTTGAAGAAATAATATCAAAAAGGTGCATAGGACCTTACTTTTTTGTTCAGCTTGCCAAAATACCCCTCATTTCAATATTAAAATCTTCGACTGTCTGTACAGTGCAACCGTTAGAAGCCTGAAACAAACAAAAGAGCAATTTTTCAGTATGTATTTTAGTAATCAATATCATATAAAAAAGGACACAAGAGGGGATATGGAAAATAAAATTTGTTAATTACCTTTAAAAGGAAAAAATGCAGCAGATAGGTTAATTATGAGATTTGACAGCAAATTCTGATGTAAGCAGTATGAGGTCTAGGAATTGTAGACTAGAAATGCCAACTAAATCAAAGCACAAAGCCCCTGTTGAACATATGTTTATGGAAAAAGGATTGTTCCCAGAAGCTATTTATATATGTTATTTGATGTATCTATTAATTTCAATATATTTATCTATATGTTTTATATTTTATTACCATTATTTATGCCATGTTGTTACCGAGAAATCACAATTAAAACGACTTACCAAAAAACCTAACTCAATGTATAGCAAAAGAAGAATCATACCTGATCTACAAAATATTATTAATATAAAGACCTAGAAATTGTTATGAAGTATAAGCCCCGAAAAATTTGTACATCAAAATTATTTTTGAAAGAAATTTGTTATATGAGAGTCAGATATGTTTGTATGAAGATCAGTTGGTGCCATTGCAAGTGGCAAATTTGAAAAGTACTGTATTAGGTTATAAAGGAGAAATGTGTTTAAGATGTTGTATTTGTGATATTTTTTGTGTTGATAAGGAGAATTTGTTTATTATATTTGATGGAAATCTAAGGGGGGCGTGAGCAGATAAGGTCTGTGAATTGTTTTGATATTTTAAAGTGTTTTTGGTGGATATTTATAGGTTATGTCGATATGTTGAAGAAATAATTTGTATTAAAAACATTGTTGATTCTCAAAATATTTTGAATTCGAATTCGGGGGCGTGTGTAACGTATCAAAATCTGATGGGTAAATGAAATCCCCACTCAAAAGAAATTCATAGGTCTAAAGTGGAATAATAGTCTAGTATCGCCAAATGCGATAACGTTTTTAAAGATTAGATACAATCAGGTATTATGGCTAAATTTAGAACGGCCGAATAGAAATGGAAATAATTTGCCACTTATATAATATTATATAAAGTATTGGAATTTTTGAGGTTAGGCATGAAATATCTATTGATCGGCAACATAATGATCGATTGAGTCGCATAACGTAAAATCTAGCCAGACACCTTGGCAGTAATTTATTGTAACTGAATGGTATGCAACAAGAGGAACCAAAAAAGCACATGGCTAATTGTCATAAAGTGAGAAACAACCTATAAACATTAGAAAATTGTATTGCATGTAAAAAATGTACTAAAAACCCAAAATAAAAATAAATTAATGTATTAAGGTAGTAGGAGGTTCGTAGGCGCATGTATACTGTAACAAATTTGCATGAACCAATCAAATGGTAGCAATCGATGTGCGGCAATAGTGAGCCAATTCAAATGTATTTGTATATATTTCTATAAATGATAAGAGTTTATGAATTATCGTTGTTCAGTTTATGTATTGGATATGGCCCGAAGACAGATGAAATATCAGATGGGTGACATAAGTTATAATTTAATAGATTGGCACGCACTATTTGAGCCTTGGATGGCGTAGTAACGAATTATTTGAATTTTATGTAACTTTGCAAGTTGGAAATGAAAATTGTGAAAAGAAAAGTAGAACTTGCCCACTTGCCTGCCAGCCACTACCATGGAATGTCACCATAATTTATAGAGCATTTTTTTTTTACTGTACATTTTTAATGATTCAAAGTTTAATCAAATTATCCATTTTCCATAAGACTTTGTGATGCTGTAGTAAAGCAAAAGTCATTCAAAAATTTTTAATTCCTTGGAAGAGACCACTTCAGCCACCAACATTCCAGGACTACCAGGAATTCGGATTGCCATCAGCAACTTATAAAAAATCCAGCTTGTGAGTGATAAATAGTTGAAATAAGAATAGGGCGCCCTCAGTGCTTTGAGTGAAATAAGAAATGAAAGCTAGCTTGTCGGAAAGGTTTTAAATATTGATTGATTGATTGATTGAGAACTTCATTTATATAGATTACAATATATACTGGCTTTTACACTTATATACAATAGCTTACAATACAGCAAAATTATAGATCAATTTACATAATACAGACTAAGAAAATAGTTATTGAAAGTATATGATATGAAAAAGTAATGTGTAATATAGTAACTATGGATAATTATATTGTTATGCATCTACATAAATTGGCGGAGAATATCCAATTATAATGGGTTGTGTTTTGATGGGATTAAGCTTAAGGCCATTTTTCTTTGTCCATTCCACTATCGAATTGATATCCTGATTCATTATTCCAACTCTTTCATTGATTTTTGTTATGGGACAGCTTAAATATATTTGAAGGTCATCTGCATAAGTATGAAAACTGGAGAATTTGATAATGATAGAAAGGTCATTAGCATACAAAGTGATGAGGAGAGGGCCTAAAATTGAACCTTGTGGTACTCCATGCATGACGTTTTTCCAAGTAGACTTATTGTCACCGACAGATACACATTGTTTCCTACCTTATAGATAGGATTTAAACCAAACTAACGAGTTGTGACTGAAACCAAGAATAGCCAACTTATTCAGAAGGACTGTATGATCAACAGTATCGAATGCTTTAGAAAGATCAAATAGGGTGAGGATGGTGCATTTTCTTTGGTCCATAGCTAACCTTATATCATCAGTGACACGAAGCAGAGCTGTCTCAGTTGAATGGAATTTTCTAAAGCCTGATTGGAAGTTATGAAGCTTACTATTGTTGTCTAGAAATTTTACAACTTGACCATGAATGAGTCTTTCTAGCACTTTGGACAATGCAGGTAAAATACCGATTGGTCTAAAATCCTCAAGTTTATTGGGTGATGGAACTTTATTCAGAGGGCCAACCAGAGCAAACTCCCAGTTTTCAGGGGAAATGCCTTCTTCTTGAGAGATTAATAAAAATACTTGCGCAAGTCCAAAAATGGTATAAGAAATATTTTATTGAATAGGAACGAGTCAATTTATATATCAAGGAATACACCAATTAAAAGAATATTAAGTTCTAAGCTGGTAATACTAATGTTCACATGATCATCGATTTTATAATATAATTTGTAATAATATAATGTAGCTCTGGTTCTTTGGATGAATTGATTTATCTTTTTCCATCAGGTGCCGAATCTTGCACCCTGAGATATATATATTTATTGGAAATTATAAAAAATGATATATTTATAATTATTGATTCATCAATTTATCATTCTCTGATTTAAGAAAATATATATAAAGGGAGATTACCTAAATCGACAGGCAACAGCAAGTCGATACTAAGCTACATGCAAATGAATCAAATGAATATCAAATGATATCAATGAATCAAAAAGCACATGGTAAAGTTTCGTGCTATAGAACTGAAAAATAGTACTGATCTGTGATATTTTATCTGATTTCGTTCTTGTATATATATATACACAATTCATTCTATCACAGGTTTAAAGGTTTGTATTTGTTGGATGGGTGGGGGATGGTTGTCATGCTATAGGGCCGAACAGTTTCAGTCATTTGTTCCAGAAGATGTTTTTTTAAACTCAGGATGAAGCTCGCTCGGCTCTCGATGGACCTGATAGAAACAGGAAGTGCATTCCATGCACGACAGGCACTGACTAAGAAGGATTTTGTGAAAATAGTAGTGCGATGATTGGGTATCCTTAAAGTACTTTCTCCGGTTCTAGTATGTGAAGCATCTATCCTCCTACCTTCAGACACAAATTTGAAATCATCTTTAAAATAGTTCGGACTACTGTATTTCAAGATATCTCTAACAAGCTTGACTATTTGAGAAAGCCTTTGATCGGGAAGCTTTAATGTTGAACTAGCAATGTGGGCTGGGATGATATGATCATTTTGTTGCTCTATATATTTTCTGTATTGATCTGACTTTGAGATTATTCGTTTAATATATGTATCAAATTTTTCATGGTGTATCATTCATTTTATTCCCCAATACCATAGGATACAAATTGAATATATATATATTTGTTAATTATCAGTATTAAATTATTGTGAGAGCTCCTGAATGAGCAAATTAGGATCTTAATGAAATTGTATCCTAGAATACCACGACCAGATTTTATAGTTTTTAATTATCATGCTCTACCGATTGATGCCAAGCAGGAGGCAAAGCGTTATTCCATCAAAAATAACGTTATGAAGTCTACTGGTATACTGTGTTCCATTATCACAGATCAACAGCTTCGGCACCCCGAACTTGGTGACCACCAGCTCCCTCAAAGCTCGTGCAATGGGATTGCTGTCTGCCTGAGCTAGCAGCCGAGCCTCAGTCCACTTCGTGAACTGGACCTCGAATACCACCAGGTATTTATTCCCTCTTTTCGAGCGAGGTAATGGGCCCACAATGTCGGTGCTAACGGTCTCCCAGGGTTGCATCACCTTCCTCTGTCTATTCATCTGTCCATATGGAGGCCACTGCTCCACTTTGTGCTTCATGCAGGCCTTGCAGCGCCTCACATACTTCACGACGTCTGCATACAAGCCTGGCCAGTAGTAGCGACAGGCTATCTGGTGATAGGTCCGGAACACCCCTTGCTGGCCAGCTGTCGGTGCATCATGGCTTTGCTGAAGTATTTCAGCCCGTGCACCACTCTTGGTACACTACTTCCAGCCGTCACTCTCCGGGCCCATATGTGTCGAAATGAGGCCTCACCCCTCACCATATAATCGGGATACTTCTCTGGATGATGGAGTAGATTGATCTTCATCCTCCTTATCCATCTATTGTCTTCTGTGACGATGTTGGCCACCTCACTTGTAGCCTCCTTTTGGCCTTTATGTGTGTTGGCCAGTATGTCACCTCCAGGCAATGCTCGAGAGAGCAAATCAGGGACCACATTCAGCTTCCCTCGTCGGTATTTGATGACCAAGTTATACTGCTGCATTTCTAAGGCCAATCTCGCGAGCCCTCCTGTCGGGTTCGGGATGGCTCTGAGCCACTTAAGAGCCTGGTGATTTGTGATCACTGTAGTCTCGTATCCCTCTATATACGGCTTGAGTTTTCTCAATGCAAAAATCACAACCAGGCATTCCTTTTCGGTGGTGGAATACCTCAGTTCGGCCCCCTTGAGCCCTCTGCTTGCTTAGGCGACCTTCTCCTCTCCATCGACCTCCTGGGTAAGTACAGATCCTAATCCATATTCTGAGGCATCTGTCTGGAGTGTGAACGGAAGTTCAAAGTGTGGATACGTGAGCACTGGTGATCTAGTGAGAGCCCCCTTTATCTCCTGGAAGGCCCTCTCCTCTTCTGGTCCCCAGTGCCACTTCACTCCTACCTTCAACAACCGGTGCAATGGGGTTGCAAGGTCCGAGAAATTTGGAATAGACCTCCTATACCAGGATGCAAACCTTAGAAAACTCCAGAGCATCCTTAGCCGCTGTGGAGTTGGAAATTTGTTTACAGCTCTCACTGTTTCAGGATCGGTCCTGAGTCCCTGCTCTGTAACTATGTGACCCAAGTAGTGTAGCTGCCGCTTCAGGAACTGGCACTTCTCCTGGTTTATTACCAAGCCAGCCTCTTGTAGCCTACTGAACACTCTAGCTAAATTTAGCAAATGAGCCTCCATTGTTTCCCCCAGGACGATGACGTCATCCAGGTAAGCAAAGGCACAGGGCTCCAACTCCGGCCCAATAACCCGGTTTAGAAGACGTTGAAATGTAGCACCAGCCGAGTGTAGTCCAAACGGCATCATCCAGAATTGGGATAGCCCCCTTCCAGGAACTGTAAACGCTGTGAGCTGCTCACTCTGCTCCTCCAACGGTACTTGCCAGTACCCGCTCTCCAAGTCGATTGAAGAAATGTATTTAGCATTCCTCAATCAATCAAAAATGCCTTTCATATTCGGCAAAGGATATGCATCTCGTTCCGTGAGTGCATTAATCTGACAGAAATCGATGCAAAATCGCAACTTTTCATTAGCCTTCTTCACCAAAACGATTAGTGAGCTCCAAGGGCTACTGCTCAACTCAATAACTCGCTGATTGAGCATACTGTCCACCTCCTCGTTTATCACCACTTGCATAAGTGGATTGTGAGGATACGGATGTTGTCAGAATGGCTCAGCTCCTTCCTCCAGCCTGATTTTATGAACCAGGAGGTGGGTCGCACCTGGCACATCTCTGAATTTTTTCAGCTTCGCCTCCAGGAATTTTTTGAACTCCTCCCTCTCTGAAGTGACTGCTGCCACCTGTTCCACTAAAGCTGGAGGCAATACCATTCTCCTCTGCCTCAGATCGAGCCTTGCTTGAATTGCTTTCAAATGACTCAATCCCAAAATCATTTCAGATTCTAACTCATTGATCCCTGCCACTCTCCAGTAGACTCGTCTACTGCACACCTCAGCAGTCAGCTTCAGCTCCACCACCACGGGAAGCTTCTCTCCAGTCACCAAAACAGGTTGATGACTGATTGGTTCAATCTGGCAATCGCCAGACTTCTTCAGTCGTCGTGCTGCCTCTCCAGAAACATAGGACAACTCAGCACAGGTATGGTCCAGCATGAAGACACGTGTCTCCTGGGGTTGTGGACACTTTTCTTGCATGTCTATCGCAGCTGCACGGGACTTCATCTCTCTCCCTCGGGCCTTCACAGTTTTCTGGGTGGATGGAGCACTCTTCTCCCTGGTTTGAGGCTCCAACTCCACAATACGTGTGCAGGTGTTGATTTTCACCCTGTGCTCCCGCAGGAACTTCATACCAAATAAAAATTATTACCCGAATTTTTTGCACCGGTTGTTGAAGGTAGGAGTGAAGTGGCACTGGGGACCAGAAGAGGAGAGGGCCTTCCAGGAGATAAAGGGGGCTCTCACTAGATCACCAGTGCTCACGTATCCACACTTTGAACTTCCGTTCACACTCCAGACAGATGCCTCAGAATATGGATTAGGATCTGTACTTACCCAGGAGGTTGATGGAGAGGAGAAGGTCGCCTAAGCAAGCAGAGGGCTCAAGGGGGCCGAACTGAGGTATTCCACCACCGAAAAGGAATGCCTGGTTGTGATTTTTGCATTGAGAAAACTCAAGCCGTATATAGAGGGATACGAGACTACAGTGATCACAAATCACCAGGCTCTTAAGTGGCTCAGAGCCATCCCGAACCCGACAGGAAGGCTCGCGAGATTGGCCTTAGAAATGCAGCAGTATAACTTGGTCATCAAATACCGACGAGAGAAGCTGAATGTGGTCCCTGATTTGCTCTCTCGATCATTGCCTGGAGATGACATACTGGCCAACACACATAAAGGCCAAAAGGAGGCTACAAGTGAGGTGGCCACCATCGTCACAGAAGACAATAGATGGATAAGGAGGATGAAGATCAATCTACTCCATCATCCAGAGAAGTATCCCGATTATATGGTGAGGGGTGAGGCCTCATTTCGACACATATGGGCCCGGAGAGTGACGGCTGGAAGTAGTGTACCAAGAGTGGTGCACGGGCTGAAATACTTCAGCAAAGCCATGATGCGCCGACAGCTGGCCAGCAAGGGGTGTTCCGGACCTATCACCAGATAGCCTGTCGCTACTACTGGCCAGGCTTGTATGCAGACGTCGTGAAGTATGTGAGGCGCTGCAAGGCCTGCATGAAGCACAAAGTGGAGCAGTGGCCTCCATATGGACAGATGAATAGCCAGAGGAAGGTGATGCAACCCTGGGAGACCGTTAGCACCGACATTGTGGGCCCATTACCTCGCTCGAAGAGAGGGAATAAATACCTGGTGGTATTTGAGGTCCAGTTCACGAAGTGGACTGAGGCTCGGCTGCTAGCTCAGGCTGACAGCAATCCCATTGCACGAGCTTTGAGGGAGCTGGTGGTCACCAAGTTCGGGGTGCCGAAGCTGTTGATCTGTGATAATGGAACACAGTATACCAGTAGACTTCATAACGTTATTTTTGATGGAATAACGCTTTGCCTCCTGCTTGGCATCAATCGGTAGAGCATGAGAATTAAAAACTATAAAATCTGGTCGTGGTATTCTAGCATACAATTTCATTAAGATCCTAATTTGCTCATTCAGGAGCTCTCACAATAATTTAATACTGATAATTAACAAATATATATATATTTAATTTGTATCCTATGGTATTGGGGAATAAAATGAATGATACACCATGAAAAATTCGATACATATATTAAACGAATAATCTCAAAGTCAGATCAATACAGAAAATATATAGAGCAACAAAATGGACAATGAAACAAAAACGAAATCAGATAAAATATCACAGATCAGTACTATTTTTCAGTTCTATAGCACGAAACTTTACCATGTGCTTTTTGATTCATTGATAGTATGTATTTATTTGCATGTAGCTTAGTATCGACTTGCTGTTGCCTGTCGTTTTAGGTAATCTCCCTTTATATATTTTTTCTTAAATCAGAGAATGATAAATTGATGAATCAATAATTATAAATATATCATTTTTTATAATTTCCAATAAATATATATATCTCAGGGTGCAAGATTCGGCACCTGATGGAAAAAGATAAATCAATTTATCCAAAGAACCAGAGCTACATTATATTATTACAAATTATATTATAAAATCGATGATCATGTGAACATTAGTATTACCAGCTTAGAACTTAATATTCTTTTAATTGGTGTATCCCTTGATATATAAATTGACTCGTTCCTATTCAATAAAATATTTCTTATACCATTTTTGGACTTGCGCAAGTATTTTTATTAATCTCTCAAGAAGAAGAAGAAGTCATTTCCCCTGAAAACTGGGAGTTTGCTCTGGTTGGCCCTCTGAATAAAGTTCCATCACCCAATAAACTGGCTGTGATGCAACCCAATGGCTGTGATGCATCACTGGCTGTGATGCATCACCCAATAAACTGAAGAGGCTGTGATGCAACCAGCGCTACCGAGATCAATGCCGGCTAATGCAGATACTGGTCCACTGTATCATTCGAGACCTGCATTAGTGGGACCAGAGGTGTCACCGGCTCATCAGTACAGGCCCTGACACGCACCGCAATCACCGATCCGACCTGCAGCACCTCACACTCCATTTATGGACCCAGGGATGGTGTGCAATGAAGTTCGGGGATGGAGGTTGTCATATGATGGCAACAGAGATGCTCCTAGTTTCCTGGAGTGCCCTGAGGAATCACAACAAGCCTATGGGCTGACAGGGGAGGAGTTGTTCCCGGCGCTACCAGAAATGCTAGTGGGAAGGTGTTCCTTATGGATGCAGAACCGGAGGGGTTTCTGGCATCATTTTGTAAGAGACTTTCGGTCTCGTTACTATCCAGCAACCCACAAGGAGGACCTGGATACTCAAATCCTGGGTCAATGGCAGTGTGAAGGCGAGGCAATCAACGACTACGTAGAGGAATTTCAGACCCACATGTGGAGTAGAGGAGATTTCTCAGTCAACCACCAGCTACAGAGGCTCTACAAGAATCTTCTGCCTCGGTACAAGCTGTACATCAGGGAAGCCAAAGTCTATTTGGTGGACTACCTGCTCAAGCTGGCCAGGCAGTATGAGTGGATAAAGTCGGAGGAGAAAAGCGCTCAACAGAGGTAGCGGGCTGCAAAACAGGAGGAGGTTCGTAAACCTGTGAAATTGTGCACCGAGCCTGAACCTACAAGAACCCAACGGCGAGCAGAGTCGACTCCAGTGGGACCTGTGTGCTGGCAGTGCAAGAAGGCGGGTCACTGGAGGTCAGAGTGCCCTGAGATTTCTCTCTGAAGGGAAACTCAATTCCCTTCACTAGTTATGATATACATTATGACACACTGTTCCTACTAATGGAAGGGGGGGAAAGAAATGGGAAAGAAAAGGGTGGGGTTGAGGATGGGAAGGATTTGTGGCTGACAGATGTCCCAAAACACCGAGTACATACTGCTGCCTCTCTGCCGGTCACAGAAGACCGTGCAAACATCTTGGCGCCAGGTTGGTTCCTCGCTAACCGGTGATGGTGCGTCGGCACCATCAGAGGAAAAAACATCAAGTCATCTGGCCATGTTCTCGGCCTAGCTTTCCTGAAGAGGCACTGTAGAGCTGCGCCGTGCTTTCACACTGCATGGAGACACCATGCTTTGGCACTGCAGGAGGCACCATGCTTCCGCACTGCTAAAGGGGCGCCGTGCTCCTGCACTGCAGGATACAAAGACGCTGTGCTTCCACACTGCAAGGAGACACCGTGCTTCTGCACTGCAAAGGGAATGCTGTGTTTCCGCACTGCTAGAGTCGCTGTGCTTCTGCACTGCTGAAGGATGCCGTGCTTCCGCACTGCAGGATAGAGTCACCGTGCTTCTGCACTGCAAGGAGATGCTGTACTTCTACACTGGAAAAGGGACGCTGTGCTTCCACACTGCAAGAGTCGCGGTGCTTCTGCACTGCTAAAGGACGCCATGCTTCTGCACTGCAGGACAGAAGCACTGTGCTTCCGCACTGCCAGGATGGAGTCGCCGTGCTTCGGCACTGCAGGAGAGAAGGGTAACACAGAACAGAGAAACACACAAAACACAAAAACACAAAAAAACAGGAACACAAAAACATGAAAGGTGAAAGAGCACCTCCAACTGAGCTCTGAGAACTCAAATCGTCGCGGTGTGTTCACGCCCGCTGACTTGCCGGGAAACTGGCCCATGCTTTTTCACTGGGAAAAAGAGCTTGCACCCTGCTGGAGGGCTGTGTTTGCACACAGCAAGGCACAAGAATTTTCGCCCCGTCCGGACAAGCCGTGCTTGCACACTTTAGGATAGAGGGTAACACGAAACACAAAGCCCGGCTTATGCCCTGTGAGCCATGCTTTCGCACTGTGTGCTGTGCTTCTGCACTGCTGCAGTGCCTCTGCACCGCGAAGGTGTGCGTCCGTGTAGTGACAATTCAGACACACACTGACCAATGTGTCATGTTTGCACACAACATTCGGACGTGCTAGCAATCTGGCTGCAGTGATTCCACACTGCTGAAGTCGAGCTCACACACTACCTTTGCCGGGCTTTTGCACTGCATACCATGCTTCCGCACTGCGTGCAGTGCTTTTGCTCTGCGTGCAGTGCTTTCGCACTGTGTGCCGTGCTTCTGCACTGCCCTACTTCACCATGCTTGTGCACTGCTATGGCCGGGCTTTCGCCCTGCATGGCCATGCTCTTGCACTGCCCTACTTCGCCGTGCTTGCACACTGCTATGGTCGAGCTTTCGCCCTGCGTGGCCGTGCTCTTGCACTGCCTTACTCCGCCATGCTTGTACACTGCTATGGCCAGCTTTCGCCCTGCATGGCCATGCTCTCGCACTGCCCTACTTTGCCGTGCTTGTGCACTGCTATCGTCGAGCTTTCGCCCTGCATGGCCGTGCTCTTGCACTGCCTTACTCCGCCGTGCTTGTGCACTGCTGTGACTGGGCTTTTGCCCTGCATGGCCATGCTCTCGCACTGCCCTACTTCGCCGTGCTTGCGCACTGCTATGGTCGAGCTTTCGCCCTGTGTGGCCGTGCTCTTGCACTGCCTTACTCTGCCATGCTTGTGCACTGCTATGGCCGGGCTTCCGCCCTGCGTGGCCATGCTCTTGCACTGCCTTACTTCGCCATGCTTGCGCACTGCTATGGCTGGGCTTTTGCCCTGCGTGGCCGTGCTCTCGCTCTGCCCTTCTTTCCAGCATCAGACAGCTGGGATGAATCTCCAACACGACCAGGAACTCGTCGTGGGCTCAGCAATAGTCAGCTGAGATACAGCTCCAATAATCCCAGTAGCTCGTTGAGGATGTAGACTGAAGTTGTAGTCCCCGTCCTCAAGAGGAAACGTGATACACAACAATGTCACACTTCACAGAAGGAAGAAGTTGATAGAGGTGAATTGGAGACCAGGAAGATTACCAAGTGTCAGAGTGATGGATACCCTCAGTTAGTTCAGTGTATCAGCAACTTATTGTTCACAATAAAAGATAAGAGATGACAATATGATTTAGAATACTGAATTATATGGTTGACATGAAGCCACTAGTTGTGATGTTACCCCACACATTTCGATTTTATATCACAATTGAATGTGGTCAGAATAATAATTCATTTTCTATTTGTTATCCCTTTCTATCCCAGTGTTGTTCCTGAACAACATGATTATCTATGATGTCTATTGGATCAGTGATTGAATGAATCTGCCATCTACTGGCCTTGTTTGAAAGCTACATTAGTCTAGTTTAGTATTATACTCTCATTAGAGAGCACTCAAATGCAGTCTAATTTCTGGAAAAGCAGCTATCATATTCAATTGTACCAACACTTCAATGTGACAATTTTTTTCGGTTTTCATAATTTTTTTAAAAATTCTAAAGAACTGAAAATAAGAATAAAAAATATCCATATAATTGTCTATTATTCCATGATGAAATATCAGTCATAGAAATAGAAACTTGAACAAAAATATCATTAATATTCAAAATTTTATGTCTGTTGTTTTAGAACAACATTGGGCCATTAGAGGAGTCACATGTGAGGAGACTTTGAGGTTATGTTATTGTGTTTCTCTCAGTTTTCAAATGCGTTCGTGGAGTTATTGTTTATTGAATAATTGTGGATGATTGTTTTTTGTTATAATGTACAAAATCTTGGATAATGAAGATTTAGACAAACTCATGAATTTTCCTGAAGATGAGTTGAATAGTTTCTTAGAAATCAAGATACCGGACAATAATATTATTGCTGATCCTCTACAAGAGAATATACAGGTAAGATTCTCTCCAATTTATTTTCAAAAGTCTGTTTTACCTGTGCAATCTAAATCATTACCTGAGTCAGCAGTCCTGGATTACCGGATTCATTGGTATGAAAGCAAATAGCCTAAAGCTACGTTTACACTATATGTAGTTGTACACTATAGTACATTATGCATTACATTATATTAGTTTACACTATATGTAGCTATTATTAGAGCTTTCAATTTAGTTTACTGAATCTGAGTGGAGCCTACATTAAAGATTCTTTGGCGTATTTGACATACGAAAAACAGTTTACACACACTCACTGTCAAGACCAATCGGGAATTAGATTACACCAGGAGATACACAAGAATGAGACGGAAACACTGGTACCATACAACTCAAATTTAACCCCAGCAAATACAACGATAGTCAAAGGAGCCAAACAGAACTGCTCTTCACTACTCAATTATTACTCCCACTAGCTTCTGTTGCCAATTTGAAAATGGTGTGTGTTTCACTTGCAGTCAGTTGAGAGACTACAGTGGAGCATTTGCTACTTCTTATCGTGACAGAGATGTGCTTCAGTGATGGAATATTGAGTTGAGATTTATAGTTCCAATTTTATCATTGTGATAATACCACTATATTATAGTGAGAAGGCTGTGGTCCTCATAACAGATCCCTTTCTATCCCAATTTATGAAAAAACAAGATAAAAAAATTATTCTGGTGTTTTTATGTTGCAAAACCTTCTTGAAAATGAGAAAATAATTTTTCCCAAATTTTTCTCACCCTCCAGGGGCCCCTAGGGGTATGTTGTTTTAAAACAACATTGGGACATTCGGGTCATTTCAAATACGTATAGTGAAAAATTTTGGTTTTGCATTAGAAAAAACAATGGTACTTTCATCATGCTTTATTCAAGGAAAGGTGAATGATTTCATTATGGGATCATTCCTCATCAATAATTTTTTCTTGATTTCAACATTATAACAATGAAAGTCATATAATAAAATTCTCAAGAGTAGTAAAATGAATTCTCAAAAATGTGATACACAGAACCAGATTTTGGTGACTAACTTATTTATTATATTCATAACTGATACATATTCACATAATATAAAAACGTGAAATTGAAACTGAAAATAAGGTTCTAAATATCATGAATTTCCTACTTTTTTAAAACTATATTTTGGTTACTAACTTATTCATTATGTTTATAACTAACTAATACATACTTACATAATATGAAACGAACTAAAAACTAGAAATTGGGGTTTATCATATTATAAATTTACTACTATACTACATCTACTTACATCTACTACTTTATCATATTTACTATTTTTGTAGAACAAGTTGTTCCTTGTAGCCTATTGGATTTTTCTATTTTATCTATGGTAATCATTGAAGCACATTCTGTTTGGGACTGAGCAAAGACGTACTCCACATTTTGTGCAATACACCTTGGTGTACCCAGTCTTACACAGCTTGCAACGTCCTTCTTTTGCAAAATACCCATGATCGTGCCTAATATTTCTTCCAGTGTCTGGAGAAAAAGGGAATTATGAAGCTAGGTTACATTATGTAGCAGAGCTACATGTAGCTCAGCTATAAAGCTCTGCTACAAGTTCAAAAAGTGACTTTGGAGATATGCTATATAGCAGTTGAGCCTATTTTCTCAGCTATATAGCAGAAAATGAGCTATCCAAAATTTACAGCATCACAGTAGCTTCGCCGTAGAAAGCAGCGGCTGCTGCAAGAACTACATTCTTCTTTGGCATCTGGTTGGGATAACTGAGCAATGAATAGTGGTTTATTCAAACTATATGTAGCTCTGCTACAAGTAATGGCATCAAAGTTAATTATAGCAGAGCTACATCTAGCTCTGCTACATAAAATTTGCATAGATCCCCTTATAGCAGAGCTATATGTAGCTCAAATTTCATATAACTCCCCAGCTACATATAGTGTACACTAATATAATGTGATGTATAATGTACTATAGTGTTCAACTACATATAGTGTAAACGTAGCTTTAGGCTATTTGCTTTCATACCAATGAGTCCTGTAATACAGGACTGCTTACTCAGGTAATGATTTAGATTGCACAGGTAAAACAGTTTTTTGAAAATAAATTGGAGAGAATCTTACCTGTATATTCTCTTGTAGAGGATCAGCAATAATATTACTGTCCGGTATCTTGAATTCTAAAAAACTATTCAACTCATCTTCAGGAAAATTCATGAGTTTGTCTAAATCTTCATTATCCAAGATTTTGTACATTATAACGAAAAACAATCATCCACAATAATTCAATAAACAATAACTCCACGAACGCATTTGAAAACTGAGAAAAACACAATAACATAACCTCAAAGTCTCCTCACATGTGACTCCTCTAATGGCCCAATGCTGTTCTAAAACAACAGACATAAAATTTTGAATATAAATGATATTTTTGTTCAAGTTTCTATTTCTATGACTGATATTTCATCATGGAATAATAGACAATTATATGGATATTTTTTATTCTTATTTTCAGTTCTTTAGATTTTTTTTAAAAATTATAAAAACCGAAGAAAATTGTCACATTGAAGTGTTGGTACAATTGAATATGACAGCTGCTTTTTCAGAAATTAGACTGCAATTGAGTGCTCTCTAATGGTATAATACTAAACTAGACTAATGTAGCTTTTAAACAAGGCCAGTAGATGGCAGATTCATTCAATCACTGATCCAATAGACATCATAGAAAATCATGTTGTTCAGGAACAACACTGGGAAAGAAAGGGATAACAGATAGAAAATGAATTATCATTCTGACCACATTTAATCGTGATATAAAATCGAAATATGTGGGGTAACATCACAACTAGTGACTTCATGTCAACCATATAATTCAGTATTCTAAATCATATTGTCATCTCTCATCTTTTATTGTGAACAATAAGTTGCTGATACACTGAACTAACTGAGGGTATCCATCACTCTGACACTTGGTAATCTTCCTGGTCTCCAATTCACCTCTATCAACTTCTTCCTTCTGTGAAGTGTGACATTGTTGTGTATCACGTTTCCTCTAGAGGACGGGGACTACAACTTCAGTCTACATCCTCAACGAGCTACTGGGATTATTGGAGCTGTATCTCAGCTGACTATTGCTGAGCCCACGACGAGTTCCTGGTCGTGTTGGAGATTCATCCCAGCTGTCCGATGCTGGAAAGAAGGGCAGAGCGAGAGCACCGCCAGGCAGGGCAAAAGCCCAGCCATAGCAGTGTGCAAGCATGGCGAAGTAAGGCAGCGCGAGAGCATGGCCACGCAGGGCGGAAGCCCGGCCATAGCAGTGCACAAGCATGGCGGAGTAAGGCAGTGCAAGAGCACGGCCACACAGGGCGAAAGCTCGACCATAGCAGTGCGCAAGCACGGCGAAGTAGGGCAGTGCGAGAGCATGGCCATGCAGGGCGAAAGCCCAGTCATAGCAGTGCACAAGCATGGCGGAGTAAGGCAGTGCAAGAGCACGGCCACACAGGGCGAAAGCTCGACCATAGCAGTGCGCAAGCACGGCAAAGTAGGGCAGTGCGAGAGCATGGCCATGCAGGGCATGAGCCCGGCCATAGCAGTGCACAAGCATGGCGGAGTAAGGCAGTGCAAGAGCACGGCCACACAGGGCGAAAGCCCGGCCATAGCAGTGCTCAAGCACGGCGAAGTAGGGCAGTGCAAAAGCACGGCACACAGTGCGAAATCACGGCACGCAGTGCGAAAGCACAGCACGCAGTGCGGAAGCATGGCACGCAGTGCAAAAGCACTGCTTTCCGCAGGGTGAAAGCCCGGCAAAGGTAGTGCGTGAGCTCGACTTCAGCAGTGTGGAAACACTGCAGCCAGATTGCTAGCACGTCCGAATGTTGTGTGCAAACATGACACATTGGTCAGTGTGTGTCTGAATTGTCACTACACAGAAGCACATCTTCGCGGTGCAGAAGCACTGCAGCAGTGCAGAAGCACAGCAAACAGTGCGAAAGCACGGCTCACAGGGCGTGAGCCGGGCTTTGTGTTTTGTGTTACCCTCTATCCTGCAGTGTGCAAGCACGGCTTGTCCGGACGGGGCGAAAATCCTCGTGCCTTGCTGTGTGCAAACACAGCCCACCAGCAGGGTATCAAAGATACTCTTGCCTTCACCTTGCCTATTCTTACGATAATTTTTAATAAGTCTTTGTAATCGTCCTTTTTCCTCTCAATTCGGAAGTCAGCCTTAGTCTCACCTATGCCCAAATGCTCTCCAATTGAATCATCATCAGATCTGAGGCCTATCAGTATTCTCCCAGCTCTGTCTAAATGTCCCAAGAAACTTGTTCATCAGCAGTTTTCTGTTTTTCTAGAACGTTTCCATCTCTTGTCTACTTTTTAGTCTGGGTTCGCACACGTCACAGTACGACCACTGCTCTACTCGTGGTTACTGAGGATATAAGGTCAGCTATGGATAGTAGTCAGGGTACTATTCTGACACTATTCGATTTTTCAAGAGCGTTCGACTGGGTTCAACATCCCCTCCTCCTTCTGGAATTGAGAAATCTTGGTTTTTGAGAGGGTTGTGTGAAATGGATTGAGTCTTACTCGTCCAATCACCAACAGTGTGTCAGGGCCAATAATGAGGACTCATCATGGAGAAATGTAACCCGAGGAGTCCCCCAAGGTCCTGTTCTTGAGCCTCTTCTGTTCACATTGTCTAATCCATCTACATTGATGACATCACAAAATTCATAAAACACTGCAAATTTCATCTGTATGCTGATATGCTGATGACCTTCAGATCTATGAACATTTACCTGCAAGTGAGTTTGATGCATGTGTCAAGCGGATGAATTCTGATATTGATATTGATATTGATTGAATGAAGGTAAGACACAGAGTATCATTGTGACTCATAACAGATTCAGAGCTCAGAATGTTCCAAGGTTGAGGTTGAATGGCGTAGAGTTGGAGTATTCTGAGAGTGTTAAAAACCTTGGTCTTGTTATCTCTAAAACACTCTAATGGCTCAATCAGGTTGAAATTGTTTGTGAGAGGGTGTTTGCTTGCATCCATAGCTTGAAACGTTTAGCCCTGTTTCTTCCACTCAACATCAAAATCATCCTGGTCGAAGCTCTTGTGCTGCCTCACTTCAGCTACTGTGACATTGTCATGAACGACATGACTGTTGAGCTCTCCAACCAACTGCAGCGTATACAGAACTATTGTATTCGATTTTTTCTCAATGCTAGACGATTTGATCATGTTACACCTTTATATGTACAGCTATCTCACCTTAAATTGAATGAGCTTTGTACTTTGCTCATATTGACTCTGCCTCACTCAGAACCAAATCTCCATCTTATCTGTCAGAGAGCTTCAGATTCCTGTCTGAGATAGGTGGACAAGGCATGGCAACATGCTGCTAGCTTTTCTCATCCATGGAATGACGACTTTTGAGAGATCATTCACTGTCACGGGTTGCAGGCTGTGAAAAAATCTTGCTGCTTCTGTCCTGGCCATTGATGGTGTGCTCGCTTTGGGGTAGAGGTTGAGCCGATTTTGCGGGGATAGCGTGTGGTTGGCACTTGTGACTGGTCTGGTGGGCTGTGTGAATGTTGTGTGAATGATTATATTAATAAATACCTTATTTTACTATTGTCTCTTGAATTATAGAATTGATTTTTTAGTCTAAAGGCAGATTGATTGTTTTGTTCCAACTATGTTCCTATTTTGTAGCGATATTAATCAATGTATTTTCATTTATATATTAAGTTACACTGTATTATTCATTCAATTGCATTTGTTATGTTGGGGTTGAGTGGTAGAGAGGACGTAAATGTCCTAACTCCGCCTAATAGATAATTTTTATTCATTTCATTTTCATTTCGTTCCATTTCAGAAGTCTTGAGAATAATTTAGAGGTGTGACAAAACGTCTGACCAATCCAGTGCATGGAAGTGCCAGATACTTCTAGAGAGCGTTTTCCATTGATCAACAGTACGAAAAGCTGAACCCGAATGTGCTGGAAGGATCTATAGAAACCACCCTGCCAGCAACCATCTCAAGGCCCATTCATAACACTGCTCCCTTCTCAAAACTGTTCTGTCCCATAAACCTAGAGCCACAGTGCAAGCTGATTTCACACAGCTTGGCTGAGTTGTCATTTAAAATGCTTGTCTAAACGGGAAGTATTTCGGCCGCATTGCAGGATGATTGTTAACAGTTGCCAGATGATCAGCAGCTGGGATTTTTGGTTATTTCCCAAGATAGAGAAATAATTCTAATTGCAGGCTCGTTTTCACTGACACCAAGTTTAGCTGTAAGATTCAGAATGTCGAAAAACAATTTAAAAAATCAATTTTAAAAATAATCATGATAAAGTCAATAATTCAAGGTCTTGCAGATGTGTTTTTGGAAATGTATCACTGGTTTTATAAATAAAATTTACAAGGACAGAATATTCAATAGGAAAATCTACCTTCGAATGGTCGGTAATTCGACTCACAATATTCTATTCAATAGAATAGAGAATAGAATATTATCCCTCTAGAAAACTACTATTGGGAGCACTGCTCGGATTGCGGCCGTACATAAACCCGATAACCGAACTACTGCTTCTCACCCAGGTCTGCTCCTCGCAAAGTACGGTCCATGGAAAATTGGGTGGCCGGGGGAAAAGAGATTATCGACCAATAGGAGTCTCAGGAGACGATCACCCCACCGATCAGGTGACAGGGTCTGATTCAGATGATCTTGATGCTAAGGGTGTAACCATGATGACAATACTGCTAATTACTATAATAGATTAGGCCGGTAAACAATCTTTTTCACCAGAAATTACAAGAAGCGACCGCTCTGGCGCGACTGTTGCTCCCTGCATGTTAGATAACAGAACGCTAAAACCAGTAAACAAAATCTGGAAATTTCTGGTTCAGATGAATCCGCTGATGATAATTGCAGGGTTGTAGCTGATAATGATGATTTCTACACTCAACTCTAAGCTTAGCAAAAAAAATTCGGCTGTCGACCCTATTTTCTCCTTCAAAATAAAGGAAATTATCCAAATCATATGCAAAATGATGCTCCTCCTTTCGTCACAAAATTCACTTTGTGACACCTGAGAAAGGACATCCAAAGGTCCAAACTTCATTGTTTCATGTGAAAACATTACAGTAATACTGCATACATAATAGTCGCATACCGGTATTCCATCATTTTTCTTTGCTCAATATCATTGTAAAACTCTTCAGTCCTTGAATGACCAATCATGTTATTTTACTCTCACTGGCTATTATTTTAAACCCTGGAAGGTAAGTCGAATTTTGTTTAGTTAAACGCATGGATAAAGGAATCTAAATCCAAATCTGAATTCATGAAGAATATTATGTGTGTGTAGGGAGATTCTTCAAGAAAGCTCTGTAGTGAGCCACATACATTTGGGGCTCTAGGGCCTCTGATTACTGATGTCTCCGCAAATTTTTCAGCCGTGAATATTACCTCGCAAACCATACCTCGCCTATAAGCCGTTTCAAAGTCACGGAGGCAAAGCTACGGGACGCATACTGTAGTTCCTAGTAAAAAAGTACAAGACTGATTTTTTGATTGTAGGAAACGCCACGCTTCATGGGTTTGTAGGAGACGCCACTGTGAAATGTGTCACGCTACTGGATCCTCAGTGTTGCACTCCTTGTAGCGGTAACACGAACCACGACTCTCCCCGTGTGGAAGGGGCCTTAGGCTGCTAGTTAGGTTATCATAGTTTCATAGGTTATCATAGGGGATTGTGATTTGATCAATGTAATTTGTATGCTTCAGATCGGTGACAAGAGTTAACTATGAACTGGATGAAGTGAAGTTGCATGTGAAACAGATCAAGCAGGACAGTGGACCAATCATAGAGGTCGGATCTCCATATCAGGCAACGTTTGGAACTGAAACTGATGCCGTTCTGTGAGTAGCTCGTTGCCATCATCACTAAAGAACACAAACCAACAAAACATATTCAATTGATTCATTCATTCAACTTGCAACAATACAACACCAATTTTACAAAGGAAATTGACATTGGGGAAAAATACAAGTGAAGGAAGTGAATATAAAGTTCAGCTCCAACATAGTCATAACTAACATCACTCCGAAAACTTCTATGTTCATTTTTCATGCGAGCTGTTGAAAAGTTGGCGTTCACTACTCGTGTATCGAACAAGAATTGGAATAAAATCCACCTAGTAGTATCATCTAATCAATTTTCCCCAGTAGAGAGAGATATCTAGTCATTAGCTGGGTGCATCAATACCCTGTGAATACTCCAAGTTGGCATCTGCTTCGCTTATTTCTTGGCCTATGTTGCTGTCTTTTTCCCAGTAAGTTCTACATTCATATCATTTTTTGTGAACAGTTGGGCTACATGACACCTCTTTCGTCTCGTCATTCCTCAACAATAATAACATTGCACTCTTCACCAACTATTTTCTTTTGTTGAACAACAGTGAGATTCACGTTATAAGGGCATTGTAGAGCTTATAGAGACCCACCAATAATATTAATTAGCAGTTTTAGGATACCAGTAACACGATGTAAGTTGGCACTCTCCCGTCTCCACTGCCATTTATATATTACAGAGCTGTGTTTCAAGTTATCCCAGTACATGTGATCTAATTGAATGAGCGAAGCAAATCCTATGTTTCAAGTCAATAGGCGTTTATCTGTTTGTACCGCAGTTAAAGTCGCAGTTATGGACCGATTTGGATAAAATTTGGTATACAATCTCTTCAAAACAAGGAGCAGGAGCGTATACAGGGTGATTCATAATTATGGTAAAATAATCTGATACGTGATAGTAGAGGTGAAAATAAGAAAAAAAGCTCTAATAAACATATATCCACAAACGCTTCATTAGCGAGCTATACAGAGTGATAGTTTTCGCCCAGAATTCAGTTCCTCTGGTGAAATACACCGATGCTGAAATGTTTGGGGACTAGTTTTTGAAAAACTTATGCTGGATTCATATGGGAAAATATCTGAAAAATTAAATAAAACTAGTCTGGAAGCTGTAATGTAAGTAGTTTTTGAGAAAAACGTTGAAATATGCAAAAAATCTAGGTAGAAAAACACAGACTTCTACGTCTGATGCCCAATAACTTTCTTTAATGACCAGTAAACAAATAATTTTCCACAATTAAAATTGTAGAGAATTTAATTCTGAAAGGAATAATGTAAGCTGTGTAAACTAAATTTCAATTAAAGTTGAATAAAATGTGTTCTTTTGTAGTACATTACACCACAAAAGTTTGCTGTTTTATGAGGAGAGAACTAATAACTCATAGCTTGTAGCTGATTGCAAATAAAACATGGATTTTAATAACATCTGTTGCAAAACAGCCGATAATTTCTTTTAAATATTTTCTTATTTAAAACAAAATAAATCAGCTGTTTTGGAATATCATTTTCAGAAATATTTTAGCTCACTGTTTAACAAAACAACAAACTGTAAGTTAGGCCTACTGTAACCGCGCTGTGTTTTTTTTTCTAATCTATCAACCAATTATTTGTAACCATTCCACTTTGCTTTGATGTTAACTCAAAAAAAATGGCAGGTAATTTTAGACATTATTCATACTCTGAATTAGCTGACATGGATTTAATGTATGGAATTGGGCACTAATGTAATTGTACTGAAGCAAGACGTATGTATCGAGAGAACTTTCCTAACCGAGTATGTCCAAGTACAAGGTTTTTTGCCACTATTCATCAATATCTGTCTGAAACAGGTTCTTTGATATCCAAAGAGCACATTCATGCAGGCAGACCCCGATTTACTTGAGCTGGAAGAACAAGTACTTAATGAAATTTATGAACATCCAGAGAATAGCACGAGAGAATTGCCAGTGCAGTTTAATGTCAATCAATCTATTATTTGGAGGATACTAAAAGAGAAACAATTACATCCATACCACCTCCAGAGAGTTCATACTCTATTGTCACGAGACTGTATTCCCCGTGCTGGTATTTGCCGATGGTTTTTAGTAAAACTTGTTAACCCAAACTTATTAACAACCATTTCATTTACCGTCGAGGCACACTTTACAAGAACAGCTATCGTTAACGTCCACAACCAACATATTTGGGCAGATGAGAATCCTCATGTCATCAATCCTAATCGTCCACAACATCAGTTTTCAGTAAACATTTGGGCAGGAATCATAGAAGATCATCTACTTCTGTTCGAGCTTCCTCAAAGGCTTAATGGCATAATCTACTTGAACTTTTTGAGAGAGGAGCAATTTAGCTTACTTGAAGATGTACCTCTTCGGTTGCGCCAAAACATTTGGTTTATGCATGATGGAGCTCCAGCACACTTCAGTGTTGCTGTTCGTGAACACCTGAATCACAGCTTTCCAAATCAATGGATAGGCCGAGGTGGGCCAGTACCATGGCCAGCTAGGTCACCGGACTTAAATCCTTTGAATTTTTATCTTTGTGGACACTTGAAAACCTTAGTATACAATAATCTAATTGATACCATTGAAGAACACCGATTAAGGATTTTGAACGGAATAGAAATGATAAAGCAGACTCCTGGAATATTTAAACAGGTCCGACAATCGATGAGAAGACGTCTGAACATATGCATTCAAAACAACGGAGGTCACATTGAACATCATCTCGTGTCTTTTGGTATGAGTTTAATGTCATTTAAATATGTTACTTTTCATATAAAAATAAAACTTTTCATAATAAAATATTTTATTCGCAATCAGCTACAACCTATGAGTTATTAGTTCTCTCCCCATAAAACAGCAAATTTTTGTGGTGTAATGTACTACATAAGAATACATTTTATCCAACTTTTATTAGAATTTAGTTTACACAGCTCACATAATTATTTTCAGAATTAAATTCTCTTGAATTCTTATTGTGGAAAGTTATTTGTTTACTGGTCATTAAAGGAAGTTATTGGGCATCAAACGTAGAAGTCTGTGTTTTTCTACTTAGATTTTTTGCATATTTCAACGTTTTTCTCAAAAACTACTCACATTACAGCTTCCAGACTAGTTTTATTTAATTTTTCAGATATTTTTCCATATGAATTAAGCATAAGTTTTTCAAAAACTAGTCCCCAAACAATTCAGCATCGGTGTTTTTCACCAGAGGAACTGAATTCCGGGCGAAAACTATCACTCTGTATAGCTCGCTAATGAAGCGTTTATGGATATATGTTTATGAGAATTTTTCTTCTTATTTTTAGCTCTACTATCACGTATTAGATTATTCCACCATGATTTTGAATCACCCTGTATATTGTTACTGGTTTTTACTCTAATGAAACACTTGAGGATATTTATACTGATTTGATTTATTACTGCCAACACTATAGCACATTGAGGTAAACTGGTAGCATCTATAAACTAAACACTACCTGATAGTTCACACAAAATACCAATTATCTCGACTATATAAATTATTGTTTTAATATAACTGTCGCAAAGAGTAATGAACTGTATAAGCAACTACAAAAGTCTATTATCACTTTATCACTATTCTGTTATGATTATTATCACTTTATAACCAGTTTGTCACAATGAGAAGAAGCAAACGATCCTGCTGTAGTTTCTCAACTAACTGCCGACTGCAACTTGCGCCATTCATATATACAATAAAACTTTCGAGATGGTTCTGGAGTTGTCGAACACACCCGACCAATCACAGTGCACGTAGGCGTCTAGATCACGCTTGACATTGGTCGATGACTCCCTGCAGCAAGACGTGAACTCACGGGAATGATCTAGAAGCCCCCCCTGACACTGCCATGTTGTTCACCAGAAGGTTCCAGGAAGCGTTTACCATTGATCGATAACTCTGTCGAACACAATGGAAGATCCCAGAAGCCCATTGCCTCTGCTGCCCCTCTGAAGGCCTCATCCATAACAATATTTAAAAATGTTTAATTCATCCCCGTTTCAAAATGTCGGCCCTTTATTCCGAAATTTTACCCTAAAAATCAACCTGGCTTTATCGGATCAGGTTCAATTTGGGCTCATTCTCCTCAGCGGTATTATTCATGTATCACATGTTTAGAATTCTTTAATTTTTGGAAATCGATATTTTTCCAAGTCCCAATACAAGTTTCAGATTTTTCATCTCTTAAACCGTGCTTCCTAGAGCAAAAGTGTAGAGGACCATCATTCTTCAACGCTCCAAGGTGGTCTTATTTCATTAACACATGTTCCAAATTTTAGAAAATTTAGAATTCGATCATATTTTCCAAGTCCCAAATTTCAAGTTTCAGATTTTTATCTCTTCAACCATGCATGGCTGCTCAAAAATGTAAAGAACTTCTATTTCTTAGCGTCCTCCACCGATGTTTGAGTAAGAATAGTCGGGCGCACGGTATATTGAGGAAGTATAAGAAGTGAAATATCTTCTTCTAACTACCGTGGGCGGGCGCGTGTGAGTAGTGATGTTAGTGAGTGTAGCGAGTTCTACTGTTCTATGAACTACTAAGTAAGTTCAAAGTTAATTGTTCATCCTTGTCAATAACGATCAATTTCACCTCAAATATTTATTTTCACAAATAAGAAGTTAGAACAGGATTGAGTTAGTGTTAGTGTTGTTGTGTGGTATTTCTCCATAATTAAAAGGAAAATATGTTGATGTTGTCAATATGTGAACTATAATTATGTAACTATTATATTATGATCATTTAATCGATTAATTGTTCATACTAAATCTATCAATTGTGAATTATAATACAAATATAGATATGTCGATGTTGTAAATTAATTTTAACAAATATAGTGGTATTGACAACTTGAAAGTCTTTTTCTTCTAATTATGAGCTATCTGCTCAATCTAATGATGAGTGGAAATATTAAAGAAATGTTGATCAGGTGCTGACGTTATAACGTGAATCTCAGTATAGACATGGTGATGTTTTTAGTTGTTCTGTCTCCTCCCTCTATTTCTTCTAAAATGATCAAATTCATCCACCCTCTCCATTGGCTTGCAGGAGAACAAATTTTCCTTCAGTATTTCAGTTCTAAGCAGCTCGAGATTGTTCCTGCACCACTCACAATAACACAACATCTGAGACAAGAAAACTCTTTATATTGAGGTCAAAGTTATCAATGTCTTGTAAATGATATAAGATAATCTCTATCCATATTCATATCACAATATTCTGACTTCATAGACTTTTACACAACAGCTTACTGAGTAGCAAAGTTTTCAATGATTCTATAATTTGAATTGAAGATATAGAGAAATGCAATCAGAAATACAGTACGGTAGCTATAATTTAATACTTCCATGTATCCCATTTTATAAAGTGAGCAATTTCTGTATATCCGTTAAGAATTTAACTTGACAGAAGAAAGGGGTTATTTAATAAAACGGCCAAATAGCTGTTGTTTCTTTTCCTAATGTAAAAATATCTTCCATAGAAGTAAGGCGCTTTCCCCATGAATCAATTATTCCCAAACATTAGTTGTGTTACCAAAGAAAATAGAAGGTAGCTTTCGATAAAAATATTGCAGAACATGCATAACAGTTCGTTGATATTCACTTGAAACTGTCAGTATACCTCATTAATATCATCAATGCACCCCATTCTAATAAGGCTGACACATTGATGTTAATCCTACTATAATTTGTTTACATTAGATCAGATGGAGATAAGATGATAGCTACTGTTTCAATTTCAAATTTATGATTGTCACTTTTGCTTTTTATGCCAGCTGTTATTAGTTTCGATTTCAATTATTATGTTTGACATTTTCGCTTTTCATACCCGTTGTTATTATTATGAAAAATAAGCGCTCATCAAATGATATCATAATCATTTTAATCAATTATACTGTGCGAACAATTTCTGTTTAAATATGTGTGTTTGCGGATATGTATGTATATTCTACGGATCTCGAAAACGCCTCAAACATTTCTTCATTAAATCATGAATAGAGTACGTTTGCGATAGAAAAATTATTTTGGAACAAGTCTCAACTCTGGGAAAAATCGCTGAAGCTCTTTCAGAAAGGATTATTGGTCCCTCAAGTAGCAGCTGATAAAAAAAAGTTTCCATTCTTTGTTGAAAACATGAGAAAGAAAGTGTGAGCAAGTGAAAAAGATTATAATAGCTGTAGTTTGGTTACCAAATTTAGCGATCTTATTTCAAAACATTGCAGTATTCATGGAACAGCTGGAAGAATAGGTACAGAAAGTGACCGCATGATAGCAAAATAAATTTTAAATCGATCTCTCCAAAAATATGGTAGTTGAATTGATGTTTATTGTGAGGTGATAGAAATGCAACTAATTTCTTCAGCTTCTGTTGTATTGGTTCCTCTGTTGCTCTATGTTTCTACGCAGCCATGGCCTTGAGACAGCCACTTGTCATGTCTGTTAATTCCTTATCCGGACTAAATACCACGAGAACCAATCAGAGAAGCCTTCTATGAAAAAACCCCTGTTCTGATTAGTTTTCATGGAATTCAATCATGATTGAAATTGAACAGGCTTATGAGCTACTGGACCTGATATTTTCATGTTTCAAAATCAGGTAAAAACTATATCGAAAAAACATAATATTCCATCAGCTGGTCCTATTTCCTTTCATCATATACTATTAAACGAGCAATTTATGTTTCTATGTTTAGATGTCAGATGTTTGGATGATCAGATATTTAGATGTTTATATTTTCGTATTTCACTGGATCTCGAAAACAGCTCTAACGATTCTAACGAAATTCAGAGCATAGAAGGTTCCTAATATGAAAATTCGATTTCACTAGGTCTCATCCCTGTCTTTCTCATCCCATTATTGTGACTACGCCTCACTAATATGTTGCCTCCGTTCTCTGTTCTAATTCTCCCTAATCGGTAGGGTTTATCACTTAGTCAAGATGAAGTTACATCATTATTTTTTTTCCTATTATTATCGATTATTTACTCCTTCTATTATCACTATTACTCATATATATATATATTTTTTTTTTTCTAAGTAATCTTCTCATTTTTCTGTCTCACAATGTAAATAAGTTATCTCCCATACCTTTATTTATCAGAATGTAGTTTATTGTCTTTGTTCGGACGTTATATGAATGTTCCCCTTCATTGTCTGGCGTTGTATGGTGGAGGGGGCAATTATACAGTGATGCGCAAAGCATAATTGTGGCCAGTCGCCGATTGACAGCCAATCGAACAGCTCACTTCTCGTAATGTCGATTTTTGCAAAGTGATCTATTGATTTATTGTGATTTATTACAAGTGTCATCTCGTCTTGTATCGTGATCTGGACCCGGGATCCTAGAAGCAAGGAGGATTTGGACATGAAGGTAGGCCTATGTTATTGTGCACTTAGCCACTTTAAATTGTTCAACTTGCTACCCAACACCACACAACCCCAAAATGTTCTTGATGTAATTTATACGGTCCACAAACCAGAGTGCTGTTTGAGCCAGCCTCTGTCGAATATACAATGGTCCAACCGTCCGGGATCGATTTGTTAATCGAATTTGAATAGAACATGAGTTTGAAATATCGTCTAATAGGTTTGTCATTTTTTATGCCTATTTCATTCTTGGTTTTTCTGTGTATATGGCTTGTTTTTGTCGTCGTAGATGAATATTCGCTTTATTTGTGGTATTCTTGAGAAATTTGGGCTCAATTTAAGTTGGAAATTGAGTAGAACAAGTAATATTTTCGTAAATAATTGTGTCATAGTATTATTGCGTGAGATTGTTGCATTGGCGCCACAAGGTTGGACTGGCAAGTTCGTGTCGATGAGTAGAGAAAGACTTATATGACGTCTAGCTGTAACAGTAACTGGAACTGTTATTTTTTTTCAACGGGTACTTGAAGTTATTTGCATTGATTATTGTCGTTACTTCGTTATTAATAGCAGATATTGTTTGTTCCAATGAGTATCGATACAGTATTATTAGCCTCGTAACCAATCATTCTCTACCGAGCATAAGTTGAAGTGCTGGCTAGGCTTGTATGATTAGATGAGCCAGCCATTGTTCATTCCATTGTGTCGCCTGCTCTCGTGTTTTCCCTCTTATTCTTGTTTGGTTTTTTGTCTCACTCTCTCTCTCGATGAGTGCTCACTGTTATTGCCTCACTATGGGTGTTATCGAAGAGTTGACATTTTAAAGAGATGCATTAATTCGTAAAATAAAACGGATTAATGGAATTGCCAAAGCTGTCGAAAAGGATCCGAAAAATAAAAAAATGGAGAATTTATTGGAAGTTATGGGTGAGCATATCAATCACCACCAGGTGGAGTTCAATGATATAATAGATAAGATGTAGAGCTACTATAACAAACAAAATCCTCGATTGGAAACAAGTGAACTTGAAAATTTGATGAGTCAATTTGATGAGTTTTTTTTCAATGTCAAGGCTATTCTCGAAACCTTACCATCCACTCAAACAAATTTGAATATTAGTTCTTCCAATGTAGCTTCTTCACATACAACTGGAAATATCTCGTCAGTTGCCCTACCTAAGCTTCCTTTAATGACTTTTGACGGCGATTTGAAAATTTGAAGTCAATTTAAAGATTCATTCAAAGCCACGGTTTATAATAATGGTCAAATTGCTGACATACCAAAACATATGTATCTTCGGTCTGTACTGAGAGGCGATGCACTGTCAGTCATTTCTGTAGTCCCATTGACAAGTGATCATTATGCTGAGGCATGGAAATATTATTGAATCGCTACAATGACTCTTACAAGCTGACTGACGCATACTTGCAAGCAATTTCTGATATGCCAGCAGTTAATAAGCAACCAGACTCGCTACGAAAATTCATCACTCATTTAGCTGAGTATATTGCAGCACTAAAACCAATTGGTCATGCAGTTAATGACTGGTCGATTCCGTTATTATTTGTCTTATGTGAAAAACTGACTGGAGAATTGAGAGAGAAATGGCAAAGACTGCTAAGAAATGGAACAGTATCCGATTTGAAAAACTTCCAAATATTTTTGAATGATAAAGCTGTTATTTTAGAGGCTACTAAATCCACTGATTTATTGGGATCATCTACATTGTCAGAAGCCTCCTCATGTGAGCAGTTTGGGAAATCGAAACCCACTATGGGAAATTACAAGGCTTCAGCTATGATTGTTAAATCAAAATCGGGTGAGCTGAAATGTATTGAATGTAATAATTCTCATGAACTGGAAAATTGTGAAGTGTTCTTGAATCTCAAACCGTCTGATAGATTAAAACGTGTAAAAGGATGGAAACTATATATCGGCTGTTTATTGGCAGGACACTTTATTAGAGATTGTAGAAGAAGGAAGCCGTGCAGTCACTGTAATTCGCAACATCATTCGCTCCTCCATTTAGAGCCGAGACAGCCGCCTGTTGAAAACACCAACACATTGGCCGGTAATAAACAAATGAGCAGGGTAGACGGGCACGACGTCGCTGATCTAAGCCATCAAACATTTGTTACTGACTCAGCTAAGAAAGTATTTTCTAATGTGAACAGTTCCTTAGTATTGTCACCAACTGTTAAATTGGGAGTTCGAAGTAATCAAGGCAATTATCATAAGGTCAAAGTGTTATTAGATAGTGCATTTATTACAAGGCAATGCATGAAAAAACTGGGTTTAGTGGTACAGAAAACACACAGTTCGCCAATCTATGGATTATCTGATACTAAACTGGAAGTGACAGATGAAATTGCTAAGTGTGAATTTGAAACACCAAACTCCCCTTTATTAAAAATTACTGCGTCGGAAGTCAACAAAATAGCAGCTACAAATCAGATAAAAAATGCGTACTGGGCAAATATTGAAGGACTGGAGCTAGCAGATTCTGAATTTTTCCTCTCAGAGGTTTTTGACATTTTATTGGGTGCTGAATACTTCCCCTTCATTCTGACTGGAAGAAAGGTGATTGGTCCAGCGGGTACACCATCTGCCCTAGAAACAGTATGGGGCTACTGCCTGATGGGTAAGGTATCAGAGGAGAGTTCTACTATCTCAAATAATCTGTGCATGTATTACAATGCTAATTCAGAAGAGTTGGTGAAGCGATTTTGGGTCGTACAAGAGCCACCGAGGACAAAAAAATTATTGGAAAGTGAAATGGCTTGTGAGGAGATATACAAATCAACTGTTTGTCATTTGAATACTGGTAGATACATTGTAGAATTACCATCCAAGGAAACAAATACGAGGGAGATATCGGGATATCTTGGAGGTGAAACTAATGTCGGAGAAAATGTTTCCATGATTCAAGAAGAAGAATTGGGAGATAAGTTAGAAGAAGTTCTAGGTAAACAAGGTATAGCCTTCAACAGTTATATACCGATCAACAGTAATTTAGGGAAAGAGTTAAAAGTTATTCATAGTCCACATGAAATCAAACAAATGGGAAGACCCATACTGAAAAAGGAAATTGGAGAAGATTTTTTTGAAAGGGAGAAACGAAATTTGGAAGAGTTAGATGATGATAGACAGGATAATGTTAAAATAAAATGGACAAAATCCGAAAAGGGAGAAGGAATGAAAGAGTATACTCTAACACTTATGTCATATGGTGTATCATCATCGTCATTTCTTGCCATTTGTACTACACATCAGTTTATTGAAGATGAAGAAAAAATGTTCCCTGCGGCTTCTGAAGCCTTACGGTGTTCTACTTACATGGATGATATAGTTACTTCAGTCTCATCAATGGAAGCAACCAAGCAACTGCAGCTTACTGAATTGTTAAGCAAAGGGAAATTTGAATTGCTAAAGTGGGCCAGCAATCATTCTACCATTCTATCAAATCTTCCTCCAGAGTATTGCGCTATTGATGCAAAAGATTTCACTTTGGAGTCTGATAAAACCATTAAAATTCTTGGCTTCCAATCGGATCCAATTGGTTACTACCTCTTCTACAGGGTGAAGGTTCCATCCAGTCGAGCTACAAAACGAAATGTTTTATCAACTTTAGCACAAATTTTTGATCCATTAGGACATTCGACACCTTTCATGCTTACCTTCAAGAGTATAATTCAATGTCTATGGCAATCGGGATGTGACTGGGATGATATAGCGTCCATGGAGGTAGTGAAGAAATGGGAGCTTTGTGTGGTTGTCCTAGTAGCTAGATTATTACATGAGGTCCAAGAAGTGCTTTCAAAAATCATAAACATGGATTATATTGCAGCTTGGACTTATTCAACTGTGGCAGTGAGTTGGATTCGGTCTTTACCTCATCGTTGGGCTAGGTTTGTGGCAAATCGTGTAAGTCAAGTACATGAACACCTGTCTACAGAGCAATTCAGATATGTGTCAACCGAATGTAATCCAGCTGATTGTGCTAGTCGAGGACTATTGCTCAATGAAATAAGTGGTAATTCTCCGTGGTGGAATGGTTCTGATTGGTTGGACAAACCACTGGAGTGCTGGCCACACCAACCTCACGATAATGATGATAAAAATTCCAAACAGATTGGATTGGAAAAAAGAAAAATAACTCTAGCAACACAGAGTAAAGACTCAGAGGAATCAGTTCAATTGGTGAACTTGAGAAATCGATGGAGTTTACACAAAAGAATTGTATCCTCATCCTGGAAACGTTGGCAATTGGAGTATGTATGTATCCAGCTTGCAAACTCGAACAAAATGGTACAGAAAACATAGTAATGTTAACATTGGAGGTATGGTTCTCTTAAAGGAAAGTAACCTACCCCCTCTACACTGGAGGCTTGGCCGAATAACGAAGACACTCCCTGGACAGGATGAAGTTGTGAGAGTGGTGGAGGTACAGACTGCAAAGGGAAGTCTAACTAGGGCTGTCAATAGGGTATGTCTCCTCCCTATTGATGAAGATTAGGCCTTATTGGAGGGAACTTCAATAAGTTCCAGTGGTTAGTTTTTTTTTGCTTCTCGTTTTATATGTGGGAAAGGTTCCCAAGTTGCTTTGTTTCTTGTTTTTATTCTATATTGGTTGTATATAGTCATTATTCTCGTCCCATCCTCTCCTTTCCGTGAGCCTCCTACTCCTTTTTTGCAAGTCTCCTCAAGGGCCCCTGAGGAGTGAAGACATTTTCTTTTTTTTCCTAGTTTCCAGAGTAGGGTTCGTTTTAGGTTTTTTTTTTGTTATTGGAAGTTCTTCCAAGGTGGGCGGAATGTTTGGACGTTATATCAATGCTCCCCCATATTGTCTGGCGTTGTGTGGTGGAGGGGGCAATTATACGGTGATGCGCAAAGCATAATTATTGTGGCCAGTCGCCGATTGACAGCCAATCGAACAGCTCACTTCTCGTAATGTCGATTTTTGCAAAGTGATCTATTGATTTATTGTGATTTATTTCAAGTGTCGTATCTTGATCTGGACCCGGGATCCTAGAAGCAAGGAGGATTTGGACATGAAGGTAGGCCTATGTTATTGTGCACTTAGCCACTTTAAATTGTCCAACTTGCTACCCGATGCCAGACAACCCAAAAATGTTCTCGATGTAATTTATACAGTCCGCAAACCAGAGTGCTGTTTGAGCCAGCCTCTGTCGTTTAATCAGTCTTATATAATTTTTTTTCTCTAATTCTCCACCTAATTACAGTATCTTGATTGAGTTATCAGCCTTCTGCTTCTTTTTTCTTCGATCAATATTCGCTATTCTTGTAGTATGCTTATTAGTATGTTTATGATTATCAATGGAGCCAAACCGCCTAGGCCATTTAATATAGCGTTATCTTATCGTTCCATAGTGCTCGACTTCTTCACTTGATTATTTCTTCTTCTATATCTTATGATTCCTATATTTCTTCTATAATTTCCTTTCTTGTGTGTTTGTTTCAGTATGAATGTGATAAGTGTCTTTTTTTTAGCTTCTCATTGTTTCCCCGATTCACCCCTCTCTTTTGCCTTGCTGCTTTGTTGCAGCCACCTTGTCTATACAGCAGGATGACGACTCGGCCACGCTGAGTGTTGGCGATTCCCTCAAGCAGGCATTTTCTCCTTTCCCGGATCGACTTGACATCGCTCATGTTAATGCGCAATCCCTTCTCTGTCATATAGATGAATTTAGGCACACTTTCGAGGGCAAAGATTGTGACATCATTCTTATATCCAAGACCTGGTTGAAACCGACAATCCCTAATCGACTTGTTGCACTCGAAGATTATGTGCTCATTCGGGATGACTGGTTACACAAGAATGGGTGAGGGTTTGCTGCATTTGTCAAGCATTCTCTGCTGCCTGTTCATAAGTTTTCCACTGATACCTCCTGTGCAGCTAGACCTGAATACATGTTCATTGAGGTTAAGTGTAATGGAGTTAAAATGTTGATAGCAGTTTGCTACAGGCCGCCTCATATTGGGTATATGTCAGAATTTGAGGAAGCACTACTTGAGCTGATGGTGCCCTATGAACATGTGGCTATCATGGGTGACTTTAATAATGACTTACTTGGACCTGATACTCATGACAAAATACAACTGACCACTATGTTTTTTGTGAATGGTATGACCTTGCTGCCTCTCCAAGCTACAGTTGCCGATGTGAGAGCAGCTGCGTGCCATGGGCAGATCCCCTTTCCAGGCCTTTCTGCACATGATATGATATTCCTAGTTTATGATATTAAGAGGCCTGAACCTAAACCAAAAATAATCACTTACAGCGATTATAAGAATATCAACTATCACAATTTGTTCAATGATGCAATTAACCTTGACTGGTTACAGATATTCCAAACTAACAATGTTGATGTTATGTTGGACATAAATATAGTCTCTCTTTTTGAAAAACATTTTCCTATAAAAAATCGCAGAGTAACCAGAGATCCTGCTGCATGGCTCACAGATGAGATATGCCAGCTAATGAGGGATCGAGATTATTGGTGCAAAATTGCAAGAGCGTCAAAAAGCCCAAATGATTTCAACCATTATGAGCATTTGAGAAACTCTTGCAAGCAAACAATAAGAAATGCAAAATCTACATTCTATCATAACTTAATCTCCTCAAAGCGATCATCAACTTCATCTCTTTGGCGTGCTCTGAGGGAGATTGTGGCTGGCAAGGAGAGGAAGGTACCGACTGTTGTTCACTCACTGGATGATCTCAATGACTTCTTCACTGAAGTCCCTGTAAGTTTGAACCAAGCTCGTGCTCACTTTGACTCTCTGCCTGATTTTCATCCCAATGAGGACTTCTACTCCTCCAATGTCATGGAGCAAGAGGTCTTCTTGGCTGTTCATTGAGTGAAGAGTAACGCTGTTGGTGCAGACGGTATCCCAATCAAGTTCATCAGAATTTTCCTTCCTTTTATTCTCCCATTTCTCACCCATTTGATCAATACCTCACTTCTAACGTCCGTTTTTCCCAATGACTGGAAGCTATCCATAGTGATTCCCTTGAACAAGATCCCTAACCCTCTCTCTACATCTGATTACAGGCCTATAAGCTTATTGTCGGTTTTGTCAAAGGTTCTGGAAATTATCGTTCACTCCCAATCAAGCTCATTTATCCATGGTTCTGGATTGATTGGTGACTTTCAATCGGGGTTCCATAGTGGTCATAGCACCACCTCTGCACTCCTGAGAGTCACTGACGACATTCGTAGGGCTATGGATGGTAGAGAGTTAACAGTTCTAGTCCTAATAGATTTTAGTAAGGCATTCGATAGCATTTTCCATCCTACTTTATTCTATAAACTCAGAAACTTAGGTTTTTCCAACTCCACTGTGGCATGGGTGAGGTCCTATCTCCAAGGTCGGTGTCAGTGTGTGAGAGTTGGGGATGCCTCTTCACGGTGGCGTGAAGTGAACTGAGGAGTTCCTCAGGGTTCGGTATTGGGTCCTCTGCTGTTCAGCATCCACATAAATGACGTGACAAGCACTCTACTTACAACCAGACATCACCTGTATGCCGACGACTTGCAAATATACCGGAACTGCAAGAAAAATGACTTCGACATCACAGTTGATGAAGTTAATGCTGACTTGACTCGTTTGGTATGATGGACTGAGAATAATGGACTGAAAATTAACAAGACTTAATCAAAATCAATAGTGATAGCTTATTCAAGACTTTCAAACTCACTTGAAATAACTAACGGACCATTTATAAAATTGAATAACATACAATTGCAATACAGTTCTGATGTGAAAAATCTAGGACTTACAATGACAAGGACTCGTTACTGGACCAGCCACGTGACTCAGACTTGTAACAGGGTCATTGGGGGGACCATGACATTGAAGAGGATCTCTGACTTCATTCCCTTTCCAACGAAGGTTATGTTGGTCAAAACTCTGATCTTCCTGATCTTCAACTACTGTGACATTGTGACTCTTGACATGACAGTTCAACTTCTGCAGAGGATGCAGCATGCACATAATTACTGTGTTCACTTTATCTTTAACCTGAGACGTGACGACCATGTAACTGAATACTTTAACAGACTTGAACTCATGAAGCTGCGTGAGAGTAGATCACATCATGCTTCGTGCTTCCTCTATAAGATATTTTGTTTGTGGAGGAACGCGGCATGGATCCCATCTGCTGGCTGTACCAGCACATAGGACTGTTATGTACAACAAGTCGTTCCTTGTGACAGCCTGTAGTTTGTGGAATTCTCTGCCTGCTGAGCTAAGGCTTGTTGAGGGACATCGTCGGTTCGGCACGGCTGTCTTGCGGTGGATCAAAGGTGGTGGACTCGGCTGGAATGTTCACTGAATCTTAACGTGTGTGTTTATGTGTGTGTGTGTGTGTGTGTGTGTGTGTGTGTGTGTGTGTGTGTGTGTGTGTGTGTGTGTGTGTCCTTTCTTCCTTCTTTAACTATTTATTCCTCTCTTTCTTCTTTTCTACTTCTATCAAAATGATCTATGGATTTTGAACTGACGTTTCTCCCATTTTCACTTTCCACTTTCCTCTTTCTTCTTATTGTATTCTTTTCACTGATTCAAATTAGAAAGAAATTTTAATTTTTTTCATTTCATTCGCTATTTGGAAGTTTTTTATTATTTTGTAAAATTTGTCATGCTACTTTTGGTAGAATAACACTTAGCCTCTTGCTTGGCGTCAATCGGTAGAGCATGAGAGTTAGTTCAATAACTATAAAATCTGGTCGTGGTATTCTAAGGTATAATCTCACTAAAATCTTAATAGGCTCAAACAGGAGCTTCCGCAATAATATAATACTGATAATTTATAAAAAATATATATATATACATAAATATAATTTATATACTATGGTATTGAGGAATAAAATGAGTGGTACACCATGAAAAATTTGATACATATATTAAACAAATAATCTCAAAATTAGATCAAAGAAAAAATATATAGAGCAACAAAATTTACAATGAAACAAGAAACGGAATCAAATAAAATATTACAGAACAGTACTATTTTCTAGTTCTATAGCACGAAACTTTACCATGTGCTTTCACTTCATTGATCATATGCATTTATCTGCATGTAGCTTTGACATCAACTTGCTGTTGCTTGTCGATTTGGATAATCCTACTTTATATATATATATATTAACTTCCCAAATCAGAGCATGATAAATTGACAAATCAACAATTAAATATATATCAATTTCTACAGTTTCCAATAAATATATAATATCTCAGGGTGCAAGATTCGGCACCTGATGGGAATAGATGGATCAATTTATCTAATGAACCAGAGCTACATTATATTTTCACAAATAACATTATAGAATCAATGATCATGTGAACATTTGTATTATTAGCTTAGAACTTAGTATTCCTTTAATTGGTGTATCCTTTGATATATGAATTGACTCGTTACTATCCAATAAAATATTTCTTGTACCATTTTAAGACTTGCACAAGTATTTTTATTAATTTCTCAATTTTTTAAAACCTTTTCGATGAGCTAGCTTTTATTTCTTATTTCATTCGAAGCACTGTGGGCGCCCTATTATTTTTTCAACTATTTTTCACTCATGTGCTGGATTTTCTTTAAGTTGCTGATGGCGATCCGAACTCCTGGATATTTGGTGGCCGAAGTCATCTCTTCCAAGGGATTAAAAATATTTAAATGACTTTTGCTTTACTATAGCATCACAAAGTCTTATGAGAAATTAATAATTTGATTCAACTCTAAGTCATTAAGAACGTACAGTAAAAGATATTGTGCTCTACAAATTTTGGTGACATTCCATGGTAGTGGTTGGCAGGCAAGTGGGCAAGTTCTACTTTTCTATTTTCATTTCCGACTTGCAAATTTACATAAAATTCAAATAATTTGTTACTACGCCATTCAAGGCTCAAATAGTTCGTGCCAATCTATTAAATTATTACTTATGTTACACATCTGATAATTTATCTGCCTTCAGGCCATATCCAAAACATAAACTGAACAACAATAATTCATGAACTCTTATCATTTATAGAAATATATACAAATATATTTGAATCGGCTCACTATTACCGCCCATCAATTTCTACCATTTGATTGGTTCATGCAAAATTGTTATAGTATACATGCGCCTATGAACCTCCTACTTCCTTAATACATTAAATTATTTTTATCTGGGTTTTTTAGTACATTTTTCACATACAATATAATTTTCTAATGATTAAAGGTTGTTTCTCGCTTTACAACAATCAGTCATGTGCATTTTTGATTCCTCTAGTTGCATACCATTTAGTTACAATAAATTTCTGCCAAGGTGTCTGGCTAGATTCTACGTTTTGCGACTCAATCGATCATTAGGTCGCCGATCAATAGATATTTTACGCCTAACCTCAAATTTTCAATACTTTATATAATATTATATAAGTAGCAAATTATTTCCATTTCTATTCGGCCGTTATAAATTTAGCCATGATACCTGATATTATCTAATCTTTAAAAACGTTATCGCATTTGGCAATATTAGCCTATTATTCCACTTAGACCTATGAATTTCTTTCAAGTAGGGATTTTTATTTACCCGTCAGAATTTGATTCGTTACAAATTGTAAAAAAGTTTTCTATTATTTTGTAAATTATAATCTTTGTTATACAATGTTTCAGTTTTACTTAGAATTGTATTGGAGGGTTAAGTGTAAGAGAGGGCCGGCTGCGCCCTAACTTCGCCCTGCTAGGTTTTTAATAAAGGCAGTCAATCAATCAATCAATCCCTGGGAAAACTCGCTGGAGGACATTCAAAGGATAATTATTATTCATCCTTGGAATAACAGCTGATAATAATTATTTCGTCGTCTGTTGATGATGGAAGTGAGTGAGCGAGTTCATGTGTACATGTGGGACTGTGTCAAAATTATGACTCAGCTGTTGAACTTTTGTAATCATTCATTCAGGTACTTATTGCCGGTTGCAAAAAAGCCGGGTTATTTCCAATCCTGATAAATTCCAGTAGATCCATCTTTTTGAAAAGGTCTTCTCTGATTTGGTTCACGTGAAATTAATCAGGATTAAAATTCAACCGGCTTTTGTGCAACCGGGCCTTTGTGAGGGAGTTTTTTCATTCCTCTGGGAATCAATCTCAATTCACTGTGATCAGATAGAACATTTCTGTATGAATCATGAATGATATTATAATTTATTCTTTCTTAATAAACTTTCTATGCTTTCGTACTCCAGAGCGAAGCTCAGTCCCCGATATTGACAAAGACAAACCTATTGATATTTATAATATTAATGAATCACAAGTAAATACTAAAGTTCTCAATTTAGATAGAAATTAAATTGAGTTACATTTTAATTTACATTCAATTTTTCATCCCTAAGTTTTTGTTTGCAAGCTAAGATTAAAGAAAGAAATCATTCAATGGTAGTCAATAATCAAAGTGATTGAATAAATTCTATTCAGAATGATTCAAATTAACATTAAAATGTCCACTTGACAATTCTCACTTTAATATTCATGGTAGTAAAGTTCAGGACATGAGAAATCAGCCACATCAAATGTTAGACTAAACAAATGTTATTATGAATGGACTCTTATATATAAATTAATGGACTTCCATGGAAAAAGAATCAGTGGATTGGCTCTTTTACACTTTTGAATAAGTGAAACGGAAAGTAAAGCTGCGTTTACACCAAAGTTATTAACAAAATGTTAACATTTGATGAACATATGTGTTAGTCAAGTTCCGTTCAATCTTATAGAATCCGTAAGGATTAAGTTATCAACATTTTGTCAATAACTTCGGTGTAAACCAGCTTAAGCGATAGGCTATGCCAGAAATTCAAGAGATACATGGATACCAGAGTCAACCAATTCCAAATAAACTTGATTTGTAATTCTATTTTCAATTGCATCAAGAAGAAGCAAAACTAACATGATCACAGCTAATTTGATAACTGTCAACGAGAAATATTAATTGTCAATGGATAAAGTTGAGGTCGACTCTTAAGCCCCGCCCAATATTCCACAAAATTCGCTGCAATTAGTCTACTATTCTATAGAGCACTTCCAACACATCAATTAATAATTCAAATGATTGAACTCAATAATTTTCATGCCAAGCTGTGGCCTAATTTCTTCATTTATTACCGATAGAGGGCAGATCGTAAGATGCTCCTAGCAAATAGTCCGTGATACAAAAATTTGAGCTGGGTCTCATCTCTGAGATAGCTAGAGAGGAAAAATTGATCATCCAAGTGGCAGCTTATTGAAACAGAAATTTCCATCGTTTGTTGAAAACTGAAGAGAGGAAGAGAGAAAATTAACAGCTGTGGTTATAACATTCAGCAATATAATTTGAAAACAATGCATGATTCAATAAAAATATTTCCTGATGTCAAGATGAGTGCATTAAGGGATGGGTATCGAAAGACAAGACATCAATGTTTTTTTTTCATCCTAACATCGATAAGTGAAAAACATCGAACAGTAAACATCGATGTTTTTAAACATCGTTTATCGCCCTACGTTTTCATGAATGATACTGTTAGTCCAGTCAATATAGACATAAAAAAGGGGTTGTTTGCAATTTATATTGTAGTTCTGATTTTTTAATATATTATTTGGGTACATAAGAGAAGTCCAGAACCAATTTCTTCATGCAAGATTTACTTGTGCTAGATACAAGATAGCCCAAAAACCTCGTATTTTCGCCTCATTTTCCAGTTTTCAGCTATTTCTGCTAAATCTCTCCCAGATTATATAATTCTGAAAAAAATGAGATCACTCGGAACTCTCTATCTCCAATGAGTACTTTGTTATAATTTTTCAAAAATGAGTAAAATTTGAAGAAAAAATCAATTTTGATGAATTTTAGTTTTAAATCAACAATATCTTCCGATTGTTACAATTTAGATTTATATACCAAAATCCCTCTAGGCGTATTTTTGTGCTATACAATCTGAGATCAGGTAGAGCGCTCTATGTCATATAGATTTCCAGGTACACCTGTCAACAATGCTCCTTGTATTGTGGAAAACACCTTATTTTCAGCTTCAACCATCATCACCATCTACTTTGTCCTCACATTGATATTTCGCACAATGACATAAGTTCATGAGTAAGAATCACCCATAAGATGCACTTAATTTCAGTATTTCCTAGTAGAGGCACGCTTAAGGACACCTCAAGGATCAAAATTCCAACCACTTATAATTTACTTTTGACACAATGCTCAGATTTCATCTTACTACACTTCATTCTTCTCGGCTCGCCAAGGCGGTTCGAAATCATGCATCAACGGTCAAATTCGGTCAAAAAATTGAAAATTTATTGTTGAGTGTAGGTACAATGTATGTATTATGTATTCAATACATAAGAAATGGCCAATTTCTATATTCAAAGCTATGTATCTCGGTAACCCCTTATTATAAAAATTATTACATGATCTTCAAATGTATAATAGAGTTTTCTATTTCATCTGCTGTAGACAATTCATGAAAAAATATTTTCGTAAAGTGAGATATATGATTGTTGAAAAAGATCCGGAAATTGTAGATATTTTTCTCATATTAACGGTTTTGGCAGTTCTATGATAGCGAAAAGTGATTCAAGGTGGATTTTAGGCAACTGTGCTCGTAGAGGATGAATTTATCTACGATTTTTAATCAATCGTAAGTTTCTATGATGTATCAGACTCGTTTTAGAGACTCTTGATCAACAGTAAAATTACGAAAAAATGTAAAAACTGAAATCGCAATTTTTGAAATCTTAACTTCCAAATTGTTTTGGAATCGAAAGTATTATTTATTGGAGTAGGTAGAGGGGGACAATTTTTATATTCTCACTAGATTTGGAAATTTTATCAGAAGTGTTTCACAAGACATTCAACTTTGAATATAGAAATTGGTCATTTTCTGTGTATTGGAATATGGGCTTAAGTACACTCAACAATAAATTTTCCATTTTTCGACCGAATTTGACTTATTATGCATGATTTTGAACCGCCATGACGAACCGAGAAGGATGAAGTGCAGTACGATGAAATCTGAGCATTGTGTCAAAAGTTATGTGTTTGAAATTTTGATCCTTGAGGTGTCCTTAAGCGCGCCTCTCAACTAGGAAATACTGAAATGAAGTGTATCTTACGGGTGATTCTCATAGAACATAATCTCAAGAACTTATGTCGTTGTGCGAAATATCAATGTGTGGACAATGTAGTTGGTGATGATGCTTGAAGCTGAAAATTAGGTGTTTTTCACAATACAAGGAGCATTGTTGTCAGGTGTACCTGGAATATGAGATAGATCGCTATACCTGATTTCAGATTGTAGAGCACAAAAAGAGCTTCCAAAGTGACTACAATTTTATCTGGAGCTATTGTTCCAATATTTCAACAGTTACCAACTGGAATCACAGCAATTTTGGACTTGTGGTATTCAAGTAACAGTCTTTCGAATAATTGAAGTCAGGTTGTGACTAGAAAGATACATCAACTCTAGTTCACAAGATTTGTCATCTTCATGGTTTAGTCTGAGACCTCTCGGGATATCCTTGAGGATTCGGTCTTGAAATTTCACCCTGAGCTAATTTAAGCAATCATTGATACTCATATCGTATTCATTCAATACCTGATAGATTTTTTAGGAAATGAAAATGAATTAAGTTTCTTTATATGGATATCTGCACCCCTTACAATACGAGGACCTCTTTTCCAGAGCTAGATTAATTAGTGTTAAACACATGTTGAGGAAATAATTGTAGTAAGAAGAAACTCTTTCTTCCTAAGAAACGAAGAATCCGACCTCTTATTCAATTCTAAATAACTAACTATCTAACCTTGACACGGGCCACAGAGGTAATGTAAATCTTAAAGAGTATCCAACAGTCTCACATAAAAATACAGAGAGCCTGATTGAAAAATAAAAATAGCAATCTGCAGGAAGTCAAAACTTATGCGAGATTTTTCACAAGAGTGATCTATATTCACAAAAAACACTAAACAGAATACTATACTGAATATGATAGAGATAATGATTGTAATTCTGTTACTATTGCTTATTGCTCTCAAGATAATCCTCTCCAAAAAAAAAAAAATTGTATAAAATTAAAAAATTAGAATTGTTTTTACTTTTTAGTTGCGAAAAACATCGGATGACCGATGTCTAGGTAAAACCATCGATAAGTGAAAAACATCGAACAGTAAATATCTATGTTAAAAACATCGATGTTTTGTTTGATGTTGAAACATCGATGTTTGATGTTGAAACATCGATGTTTTTGAACAGCGATGTATCGATACCCATCCCTAGAGTGCATGAGAGCAACTGGGTGACACCATAAGGCATCGCTAACTTTTGATCGCGTTTTAAAATACGCAGTTGAATGTGTTGTTCAAACTGAGGTGATAGCAACGCAACTAATCATCACACTTACTGACAAAGATTTTTGGGTAACTAAGTATTATAGAAATGTATTTGAATGGAACTTGAAACGGTCCTATATATAGGCCTAGTAACATTTTCATCGAGGAAGAGCACCTTTTTGGATACAACATTCTATGACAGTGACGAGAATATATTAATTTATTATCCAAGTTATATTCAGCAAGCAATTTTTGTTTGTATGATGGATCTCAAAAACGATCATAACGGCTTTGGTAGAATTCAGGTTATAAATATTTCACAAAAATAATCTGATCATTCAATTCCGTTAGCGAAGCACGGGTACCCTGCTAGTCAATAAATAAAAATAACGAGCGCAGATCGGTGCTACGATATTCCATATAAACAGATAAACGTCTGTTCCTGGGAAATCATACCCGAAACATCCTTCTCAATCTTCTTCTTCTTCTTTCAATCAGGGATTAGGCTATTGCCTGTTCCGACTCACATTCAGCTTGTAATTAGAATAAAAAAAAATAATAAATAAAATCTATAAATTAATAACATCAATATAATCTAATGTAATATCATCATAAGCATCACTACAATCTACTGTTTTTATTTTATAATAAATATAATGATCATTGCCATCTTTTTCGTGGCCTGCCTATGTCTCTTTTGCCTACCGGCTTATACTTGAAAATTCTTTGAGGAAGCCTATCAGCTGACACTCGTTCCACATGCTCTTTCCATTGCTGACGATAAGATGCAACTCTCTCATTCAGGCAGAAGATATTCAGCTCTTTCCGTATATCCTCATTTCTGATGTGATCTCTTCTGTCACAGTCCTTAGTTATGCGAAGAAATCTCATCTCAGCTGCCTGCACTTTACTCTCAAGTGGCTTTGATGTTACCCACGACTCACTACCATAGAGTAGTAGTGGAGCTGCCATTGTCTTTTAAAATTTCATTATCGTGCTTGTGGTAGCTTTCTTTCCCAATGTCCTACTGATACTTCCACAAATCATTTGGAATCTTCCTACCTTCTTCTCTACATCCAATTCATCTCTATAACTAATTTCACAACCCAGATATGTGAACTGAGACACCTGCTCCAATACCTTGTTGTCTATCACAATCTTTGATCTTATTGGGTACTTTCCTTCAAATGCCATGATTTTGGTTTTCTCCTTTCATATCTTGAAATTATATTCTTTACAAATTTCATGCAGGATATGAACTGATTTTTGGAGGTCATTTTCGTTCTCCTGTACTACACACAAATCGTCTGCAAACAACAGAGCATTCAGGTACACACCTTCACCAATATCAATTCCTAAATCTACTTTACATTTCCATTTTCGGAAAATGTGGTCCACATATATATTAAATTAAGTGGGTGATAGACTACACCCTTGTCTAACACCTTGGTTGATAGTGATTTCATCTAACCGATGATCACCTGTATTTACTATTATTTGAGTATTGTGGTAGAGAGATCTTATTGCGTTTACAAGATGTAAAGGATATCCTCTTTCAATCAGAATTCTCCACATAAGACTTCTATTTACTTTATCGAATGCTTTTTCAAAATCAATAAAAGTTATATGTGTTTCAAGGTTGAACTCTCTTCTTATCTCTATCAGTCTTTTAACTGAGAAAATGTTGTCTGACCGACCTTTTCTGAACCCACACTGCTCTTCATTTAAAACTGCTTCAGCGATACTCTTCACTCTTGAATTGATTATTTTCGAGTATATTTTATATCCTGCATTCAAGAGACTAATACCTCTATAATTTTTGCAGTCATTGCGTTTGCCTTTTTTGAAAAGAGAGATTTCTTCTGCTTTACTCCACTCTTTCGGAATTTGACATTTCATCCAGCATTCATTAATCAGATGTAAGAATCTTAAATCTAGTAACAAACCACCATACTTGAAAAGCTCACCATTGATTCCATCTGAACCTGATGCTTTCCGGTTTTTAATGCTATTTAGTGCTTGTTTTGATTCAGCCATTGTTATTGGATCCACTGAATTATTTGGTTTTGAGGTACATTTGCATCTTCATTATTAGAACACCAGAGATCTTTGTAATGCCGTATCCAGTCATCATCAGAAATCATACTTAATGCAGCATTGTCTTTATCAGTTCTATTCAAAGACTTCATTATCTTATAAGCGCATTGCTGTCTTCCATGAATATCGCTCTCTATAACACTAATAAACTTTTCCCAGGACTCCTGTTGAGCCTTTCTCACTACTTGCTTTGCAATATTTCTTTTTTGCATGTAGTACTCTCTAGCTCCTTGCGTTTTCTTTTGCAAAAATATAAGATCTGCTTTTTGTTTCTCTTTTATAGCAGTTTCTATTCGTGGGTTCCAAATTCTCAGGCGTCTACTACTCCTTTTCTTCAACCTTGTACCAAGTACTACAGTTGCAGCTTTTTGAATGCACAATTTTATATTTTTCCATTCTGTCTCTATATCATCTGCAGTTGAAACTGTTAAAAGATTTTCCTGCATCCTCCTCTGATACAAGTTTCGTATGCTATCATCCTGCAGAAGTGAAATCTGGAACACTTCGGTTGTCTGTTTTTTATTTCTCTTGACAGTTCTTCATTTTCTTAGGATCAGCACCTTACTCATTAGAAGAAAGTGGTCGGTATAAATATCACAGCCCCTATAAACTCTCACATCTTGCACTAAACTCTTCATTCTATCATTTACAGTGATGTAGTCGATGATGGATTTTGAGCCTCTTGCACTCCAGGTGAACTTATGGATATCTTTCTTCCTATAAAATGTATTTGTTATCTTGAGGTCATTGAAGGAAGCAGACTGTCTTAGTTCTTGTCCATTCTGATTCATCACTGCTTCTCCAAAAGAACCCAGTACACCTGGAATAGGGATGTTTCCGACTCTTGCATTAAAATCTCCAACAATTGCAACGTGATCTGTTTTGCAAATATTCTGGACTATTTTCTGGAGATTGTCATAGAAGGTTTCAGTCTCTTCATCTGGAGCATATATTCCGACTACCGTTAGATAACCTCTCTCAATTTTGAGTCTTACAGATACTATCCTCTCATTTATATAGGTGTAATCTTGGATGTTATCTTTCCATTTGTTATTCACCATTATTGCAACTCCTGCACTGGCTCGTTGATTCTGAGGGACTCCCTTGTAAGCCATCCAATAATCATTCAAATCTATTGTTCCCTGCATCTTTTTCTTTGTCTCTGTAATCACTGCTATGTCAACTTTCCGCTTTGCAAGACAGTCATTAAGTTCATAAATATTATTTGATAACCCTTTAACATTCCATGTAGCTAAATTCAATACATCAATGATCCCAAATCGTTTTTGTTTTGCAATCCTACTTGTTTTATAATCCTTCAATCCGGTCCCATTTCCGAGGCATTTTCCTTCTCAATTAAGCCTATAATATCAGGGGACCAAGTTCCGCTCGCGAGTTAATAGACATGAAAATGGAAAATTCAAGAGGAGAAAGTCATAAAATTATCCTTGAAATTTTGTATTTGCTTGAGAATTACTGGTATTTACTGTCCAATAATAACTATCTTATACAGATTGAATCTGAAATGATGATCCCTGTAGTTTGAAGATGTGAGGTGAAATAATGTTGGAGTATAGGTACTATATTGGAACATATTGGTTTGTTAGCATGGTTTCTCGCTAAATTCATAAATTCTATCAGTTGGATTAGGCAAGAAAATTGTGATTTTCAGTTCTTCGTTTGAAACTGAAACTACTTTTTCGGCTGTGACTGTGAATGTTGAGAAAATGTTATGATGAATGACTCTTGATATAATTTACTTATTCCCCATTACTTAAAGGTTCCTACTCAGAATCCAAGTTCAAAATCAACCAATTCCCTCATTCAACAAATTTATCGTGCACGTGTTTAGTATAAAATTCATGCACATAATTATCATAAAAGCAGACATCATGTGTGAAATGTAATTTATAATTTTTTATTGCTTTTTTCATTTCTGAAGCTATATAGGCGTAAACTTCAACTTTCTCCTTAAGGAAATCCAATAAGATACCAGTAATAATACCAGTAATATTTATTAAATTCGATAATAAGACATCAACTTTCTAAAATGAGAGTGAATGATAGAAATGTACTTACCATGAGTGAAAAATCAAATTCTGAATGCAATTGTAAAATAAACCTATATGTTGTCTTTCAACCCACAATATTAGTTGGATAATGATTCCCTGTAGCTGAACACTGATTTGCGGGCCATGCAGCTGGATAATTATTATCACATCTCACTTTCATTAGTGGTACAACAGAATGATGATGGAAGCTTCGATATTGTATCTGCTGTTCCTGGAAGGATGAATTTCTCCTTTTCATGTCGTTCAGCGAGTTTTCCCAGGGATGAGACCTAGTGCGATGGAATTTTTATATCATAAACCTACTATGTTCCAAATTTCGTTGAACATAAATAACCAGATCACCAGAAAAAAAATAACCAGATATTATCCTGTTATATCAAGCGAGCAAATTCTGTATATCTGTTTATATTTTTATATTTCCATATCTGGTTATGTGGTTATATATGGTTATGGGATCTCGAAAACGGCTCTAACGATTTCCACGAAGTTTGGATTATAGTAGGTTCATGATATAACTAGCAGGGCACCCGTGCTTCGCTACGGAAATTGAAAGATAACATTTTTTTTGTGAAAACATTTATAATCTAAATCCTACCAAAATTGTTATAATCGTTTTTGAGATTAGGCCACAATTCTTTTCTTCTCAAGGCCACACTGATTCTTTCTCCCATGGGAGTCCATTCATACATATAAGAGTCCATTCTTAATAGTATTAACATTTATTGCAGCTGATTTCACATTTCCTAGACTCTACAATCATAAATATTAAAATGGGATCATTTTAATGTGAATTTGCATAAATCTGATGAGTATATTCAATCGCTTTGATTATTGACTACCATTATAAAATTTCTTCCTTTGATCTTAGCTTGAAACCGAAAGTTCAGGGATGAAAATTTGGATGTAAACCAACATGTAACTCAATTTAATTTCTATCTAAATTGACAACTTTAGAATTTACTTGTTGTCTATCAATATCAATAGGTCTTGTGTCGTGATAACATGATGAAAGGAAATAGGAGCAGCTGATGAAATATTATGTTTTTTCGATTTAGTTTTTAGCTGATTTTGGAACAGCTGATTTCTATCACCTCACAATGAACATAACATTCAACTACCATATCTTTGGAGAGATCAATTTAAATTTCTTTGCTATCATCCGGTCACTTTCTGAACCTGCCGTATTATTCCAGATGTTCCATGAATACTGCAATGTTTTAAAATATGGTCGCCAAATTTGGTAACTCAACTACAACTATTATAATATTTTTTATTTGTTCACACTTTCTCACGTTTTCAACAGACTATGGAAAACTTTCTCTGATCAGCTGCTACTTGAGGGACCAATAATCCATTCTCTTGGTAGTTCAATGAATTTTCCCAGAGTTGAGACCTGTTCCAAAATAATGTTTTTTGTCGCAAGCACAATATATTCCTGATTTAATCAAAATCGTTAGAGCCGTTTCCGAGATCTGTCCGACATAGATACATATATCCACAAACACACATATTAAAACAAATTGCTTTCTTAGTATAATTACTGACTTCAATGATTATTATGATTTCATTCAATGAGAGCTCCTTCCACATAATAATAACAGCTGGCATCAAAAGCAGAAATGTCATACATGATTGAAATTAAAACAGTAGCGATCATCAACATTATTTTCTTCATCTGATCTGAAGTAACCATATTATAGTAAGATTCACATAAATGTGTCAGCATTGTTTGAAAGGGGAGAATTGATGCTATTAATGAGGAATACTGACAGTCAACGAACTGTTATACATATTCTCCAATATTTTTATCGAAAGCTACCTCATATTTACTTTTATAAAACAATCAATGTTTGGGAATAATTGATTCATGGGAAAAGCGCCTTACTTCTATGCAAAATATTTCCACATTGGGGAGAGCAACAACAGCTATTTGGCCGTTTTAATAAATAAACCCTTTCTTTCGCCCAAGTTAAATTTTGGCCAAATTCCCTCATTATTTACAAACAGATTCCACAACGAACACTCCTGAAGTTTTCAAAATACCCCTTTATACTAACAAAATTAGTTTCAATTGATAGAAGCAACTCCCGTCATGAAAGTTTGTTTTATGAAAAATAAAAATTATCCATACTCCCAGGAATAGCTCTGATTGAAGCAGCAGTGCCCAATCAATTTGTTCTCGATAAATTCATTCCAATTGATTCTTCAACTTGGTGCCAACCTAATGAAATAATCTCAACTTAATGCCAACCTGACAAAATTATTGATTGGTCGCCAGTTATCAACTGTTTCGAATAGGTTCTCTCTCTAAATTATAGTTCTATAGTAACATATGATATGGACATTTCAATTACAATTAAGAAATTGGGAGAAGAAGAATATACATGTTAAGGGACGAACTTTAAACCCTTAAAAACCACCCTTAGGGGTGAAATATCGCCAAAAGATTTCTTAGTAAGCACCTAGGACGTATAAGGAAGCTATATTCTAAGTTTTGTTGCAATACATCCAGTAGTTTTCCAGAAGTCGTGATCAGTGATTCAGTGAGTCAGTGAGTCAGTGAGATAAGAATATAAAATTCGATTGCACTAGGTCTCATTCCTTGGAAAATTTGCTGAAGGACATGAAAAGGATAATTCATCCTTGGAAGAACAGATGATAATTCCGTCGTCTCTCGATAACAGAAGATGCATGTGCCTGTGTGGGAGGGAGACAGAATTATTTCCAGCTGTGTAATCATGATCAATCAGCGAGCTAGTTATCGAGCTAGACAATTAAATCGATTTGATCAACATAATGTTATATGTTGACATGACATGATAATCATCCTAATCTAGAGTATATCATAGTTTTCAAAGTTGATCATTATTTGACAATTTTAAGTGATTGGTGAGTGTTATTTTGTTATTCAATTTGGTTGGTAAGTAATCTAAATAAGAACTTTTTTGTTTTCAAATTTTTGAACAGAAAATTGAACCTGAGTTCAAGTGTATGGAACATAATCTACTTTCTGAACTAATCTACTCTACGGTGTATAAATCAAAATTCGGGAAGGAAAAGTTTTGGGCTGTGCCTGTTAGTCCTTCCCCAATCATTTTAAAGAATTGGATGTGTTCGGTTCACCAAAAGTCGATGACCGAAGATCGGTGCCACGATATTAAAAATATAAACAGATATTCATGAATATTGCTCGCCTTATATAATAGGAGAAGCCGACACTTCCAAATAATGAAATAGTATGTACCGATATCCAATTTATTTCATCATTCTCCAATTTGGTAGAGAGTTAGTGGGGAGGATATTTTTGATATTCTCCCCAAAGAATGGACATTGATATGTCCAAAGCTCCGCCAATTTATGTAGATGCATAACAATATGATTATTATCTATAGTTATTATATTACAAATTGCTTTTTCATATCATATACAGTTCAATAGTTATTTTCTTAGTCTATATTATGTAAATTCATCTATAATTTTGCTGTATTGTAAGCTATTGTATATAAGTGTATAAGCCAGTATATATTGTAATCTACATAAATAAAGTACTCAATCAATCCTCTTGAACCTTGAAAACCAAGATCAGGAGGAATAGAACTCGACAGTGAATTGGAAAGAAAATATTGTGATATTGTCTAGTCAATGGAAGATTTTAGAAATAAAAGTTCGGAACATAATTTTTGACCTCGCAGTAAGGGGGTGACAATATCAAAAGCCTTACTCCTACCCCCTGTGCTGAGGTGGTGGGGGTGATTTAAAAGAACCATATTCTGATTATTTGAATATACCTCAAAAAATATGCGTCTTTCTGAACTTCTTGTAGAATGAAAAATTAAAGCTTACAAATTAGCATAAATGTTCATATCCGTAAATTTCTTTTATATCTCATAGTTTTCTAGGTATGAGCTATTGAAGGTGTTACATTTTGAAAAAACACGGCGTGAGTGTAAGTCCTGTGCCAAAACACCTATCATCAAATTTTTGGTTGGGATCGATTAAGTATGTTATTTTGAGCACAAAATCACAAAAATTAAACGGCTGTCACTATTGTTTTTAAAATAAACTAAGTTCAAAGTAGCACAATTTTACATGCATTAAACCTATAAGAAGCAGTCATTTCGATTATCGAAATCATCAAATTATGATATTCTTAATCTAAGTTTTCCTAACCCAAAGCTTTTCATAACCTCAGCTTTCCTAACCTCAAGCTTTTCCTGAAGCTTTTCCTTACCTAAAGCTTTTCCTAACCTTAGCTACTTATGGCTGCGACCTATAGGTTAAATGCATGTGAAATTGTGCTACTTTGAACTTAGTTTATTTTAAAAACAATAGTGACCGCCGTTGAATTTCTGTGACTTTGTGCTCAAAAGAGCCTTACTAAATTGATCATAACCAAAAATTTGATGACAGGTATTTTGGTTCTAGACGTACACTTTAGCCAAAAAGCCTTCCGGCTTCGATTTTCTCATATTTTTGGCGTTTTAACTTTATTAAGTTCGATTGAAAAACCCGTGCCAATCATGAGCTAATAGTGAATAATTTTTTTTAAATTCCATTTACTATTTCATTATTTTACTCAGCTCCCTACGATTTTGGCAGCCGTTATAATGCTGTAATGGGTAGAATTATTGAGAGGAGGTGAATTAATTTAATTTTTTATTTCTCATGATACGCCAATCTAAAATCATTGAACTTTGGTCTCGATGGCGTGATCTGACTAAATTTCCTAATGTTCCTTTTTTTCCTAGACGTAAGGGTATTTCAATTTTCTCTTGTGTGAGAAATAGATTATTGTGTTTTAGAATATAAGAATTGTGCACAGTACAGCGTATTCTTCTGCCTCGTGGAGAAAAAACTGCAATCTGGTGACAGTTTTCCACGAGGAACTATCTCTCTCTCCCTCCAATTTTGAGCTCTTTCTCTGCCGTGAGAAAAAGGTGAGCTTCCCATGCGTTTTAGGCTAGGGTAATGTCCATGGACAGCCCTCGAGTCAGTCAGCGATGGACTCCTGAGCGAACGGTTACTCTCGAACGCGAGACCTACTGCGGTGAAAAAAGTTTTATTTGTTATGTTTTGTTAAATTTACATTGTGATTCGAACGATAAAAATTAAGTCCAATTGATTCGTTATATTTGTTGTAATTATTCGCGTGTTACGAGCGATAAAATTTGTCTTTAGTGTTTAGTTGATGTCGAATTAATTCGTTGTACTCGTTGTATTATGTTGAACAATTTCGTGAGATATGAACGATAAAATCTTTCTTTGAGTTTCGTTATGATTTGGTGAACTTATTCTTGAAGTGTGAACGATAAAATTTGTCTCCTGTTTTTGTGTTATATTATTTGTTGAAATTATTCACGTGCTACGAGCGATAAAATTTGTCTTTAGTATATAGTTGATGTCGAATTAATTCGTTGTACTCGTTCTGTTATGTTGAACAATTCGTGAGATATGAACGATAGAATCTTTCTTTCGTTATAATATTGTTGAAATTATTCGAGTGATACGGACGATAAGGATTGTTTCCAGTTTTTCGTTGTAATTTGGTGAACTTATTCTTGAAGTATGAACGATAAAGTTCGCCTGTAGTTTTCTGATATATTCTGTGGAACTTATTCGTGGGATTATTTTCCGTGAGAACAATAAATTAATTCGCGAGAACAACGTATTCGTGCGACTCCAACCCGAATCCCGAAGCCAAGATGCGGTTTTGGACCCTAATGAAAGTGACCCTCGGAATTATTATCACGAGTGAGTGAATTTATTCTGGCCACTATAATTGATTAAAATTTGACCGAACCTTCCCTTTGAAATTGTCGAGAATTACTTTTATCTTAGTCTATTTGGCGGCTGGATTTAGAGATAGGTTGTACTATGCTATTATTATTTAATATTATTTAATTGATCAAGTTGATAATTACTCTGAATGTTATTTAATTGAAATGTTAGTGTTTTATTAGAATTTGAATTGGACGAGAGTGGCGAAGGGTTTTTATATTCCAACGTTAACAGCTAATTGGATACTCTCGCCTACTATTGAGGAACACTTATAATCAATTTGTCTATTTTATTCAGTTGTACCATTAACGAGAAGACAGTATAATTTTGTTAACAATTATCCTGACGACAGTTGCATATTTTCATAATGTAGAGAGTATTTAAATGTGTGTACCAAAGTTTCTTTGTTAAGCCGATGTCTAAGGCATTAATTTGGTGTAGTATTAAAATCCGAATCTAATGTGAGTTGAAAAGAATTTTTTGTTCCCACGTTAACAACTAATTGGACATTCTTGCGAACAATTGAGGGATACATAATATCGATCTGTTCAATTTATTTCGTAAATTAAATCTATTCCATTTCAACAGTCGTTGTTTCTCCAGTCGCCCTGTTCTTACTTAGTTAAGGCATGTTAAATAGATAAGAGGGAGAGTCGAACAGTTCTGCTGTGGTCTGCGTCTCCTGGAGGAGCTTGTGCCTCTTTCCCTCTTTCAATTGGGGTTGAGATTTCAACCCACTTAAGCTCAGAGGGCCTTTTCCAGGGTCGTATAGGCAGGACTGGGCCGACCTCCTAACTACGTTTAAGTTTATGTCCGAACTGGTTGGGCCCAGATCTACCAGATCTACCCGCCAGTTCGGTTACAATGCTGAGTGTAATCTTCAGATCAACAACAATAGATCATTTGACAGGGAAAATCAGAGGGAATGTTCGGAACGCAATACTTGACTTCGCTGCTTTGTTTGGACTAGTTAGAAAGAGAACATTGGAAGTCCTCATCTCCACCCCTTGTGGTTAAGGAATGAGAGTAGTTTAAAAGTTGAGTTTATTCATTTCTGGCTCACACGCATGTATCTTGGAACAAATGCATATTAGCATCATGACTAACTGAACAAAAATGGAGCTGGAATCATTCTCTAAAAGTTTTGATTCGTGGAGCTTCGTGATATCTTCTTTAGTTTTCGAGACTTTTAAAAGTGTAAAATCTTTGAAAAGACAGTTTTTCTTTCAACTTTTCCCACTTTCAGGGCTTAGTACTCAACAACAATGCATCGAAAAAATAAGTACTGAAGGTTGGTTTGTAGAGCATTCAATTTGATTCGAATTATTCAACCTTTTCACTCTCTCCATCAATTTTAACAGCTTTAGTGTTGAGTGTGAAATCAATAGTTCTAAAACAATAGATCATTTGACAATGTTATTTGGAAACAATATCTGGGACACAATTTTTGACTCTGTAGCTTCATTGAAACTAGTTAGGAGCTGAATATATTGAGAATCCTCATCCCAAACCCCTGTCTTAAAGATGGATTATCATCAAGTTGACACTTGTTGCTGTGTTGAGAATTTCACACTCAAAACTGAAGCTGCTATAACAAAATTGATGGAAATCATAAAATGGCGAATACATCAAGTTGGAGAGAATTGAGTGCTTTATGAAGCAAAGCTCAAAACTTCTATTTCAGGTGCATTGTTGTTGAGTAAGAAGCCCTTAAAATGCAAAGAAATATTGAAGAATAACTAACTGTCGTTTCAAATATTTCACACTTTTTAAAGTAGATATCTCGAAAACTAGAGAGGATCATCATGAAACTCTATTAAAAAACTTGTAGGAAATTTATCCAGCTTTTTTAATAAATTAGTCATAACGCTGATATGCATTGGTTCCAAGATACATACGTGTAAGCCAGAAATGAAAAAACACAACTATTAAGCAGGTTTCATTCCTTCAGCACGAAGGCTAGGGATGAGGACTTTTGAAATTTTCACCTTTTAACTAGTCCAAACAAAGCTGCGAAGTCAAATATTGTGTTCCAAACATTCCCTTCAAATTTCCCTGTCAAATAATGATCAATTGTTGCTAAACTGAAAATTTTACACTCAACACAACAACGGCTGAAACAAACGTAGGGAGACGCTAAAAATAATAGAATAATACATTATATTGAAGAGAATATGATCTTAGAAAGACTATAGCGTAAGTAGATATCTCATGGTATAGGGCGTTTATGTCGCAACTTTTACTGTTATCTCAAGCCGATTACTGTCGATTATTGTCGATTTTTACTGTTTTGTTGAGGTGAAAGTGTATGAACTGCAAAATTTGAGAGACTACCAGCGTTACACAGCTGCATGGGAAAGATCTACATGGACTATCGGTTTGAGATAACAGTAAAAGCTGCGACATAAACGCACTATACCATGGGATATCTACTTATGCTATCGTTTCTCTATGATGTGATGCTCCAAGCTCTATAAGCACGGTATTTCCAATCAATCGTTGCCGATAGGGTTTTTCTTCAGAATTTGACACCTTCAAGAACTATAGAACTATACCTTCACCTATAGAACTATGAGAGATATGGGAAAATGTTACTATGAAATTTGTAGGCTAATTTGTGAGCTTTAACTTTGTATTCGACAGGAATGTCCAAATGACGCATATTGTTTGAGATGTATGCAAAAAACCAAAATTTGATACTTTTTTCTTTTAAATACAAAATTCATATCTATTTTTAATTCCTCTAGCTTTATGCTATTTGAGGAATATTAAAAAAAAAATACCAAAAACATTTAATATGTTGCAATAACTTACATAATAAACAAATATAAATATATAATATATTAAATGAATGTTATTAACAAAGCAAATTAGAAATTCATAAATAATTACTTATAATAAAATGTAAAACCTTCCCATATAACCATTATCTATTTGGCTATCTGAGGATTTATTCATACTGATCTTTACCCCTGTCCAATAATGGTAGGAGATTTTGTTCTCAACAATAAAAGAAGTAAAAAGAGCTTTCATCATTCACTTCAACATTTACGTGATCTAAACATGATGACACTGATACATTATTATACAGGGTGATTCATAATTATGGTAAAATAATTTAATACGTGATAGTAGAGGTGAAAATAAGAAAAAATGTTCTTTTAAACATATATCCATAAACGCTTCTTTAGCGAGCTATACAGGGTTTCGCCCAGAATTCAGTTCCTCTGGTGAAAAACACCGATGCTGAATTGTTTGGGGACTAGTTTTTAAAAAACGTATGGTGGATTATATGGAAAAAATATATGAAAAATTGAATAAAACTAGTCTGGAAGCTGTAGTGTAAGTAGTTTTTTGAGAAAAAAGTTTAAATACGCAATAAATCTACGTAGAAAAACACAGACTACTACGTTTGATGCCCAATAACTCTCTTTAATGACCAGTAAACAAAATTTTTTTTGAAATGAAAATTGTAGAGAATTTAATTCTGAAAAGACTTATGTAAGCTGTGTGAACTAAATTCTAATGAAAGTTGAATAAAATGTATCCTAATGTAGTACATTACACCACAAAAATTTGCTGTTTTATGAGGAGAGAACTAATAACTCATAGGTTGTAGCTGATTGCAAATAAAATATTCGGTTTTTTATGAAAAGTTTGATTCCTATATGAAAGTAACATATTATCTAAATGACATTAAACTTATACCAAAAGACTAAAGATGATGATCAAAGTGACCTCCGTTGTTCTTAATGCATATGTTCAGACGTCTTCTCATCGATTGTCGGACCCGTTCAAATATTCCAGGAGTCTGCTTTAATTATCATCCCTATTCCGTTCAAAATTCTTAATCGGAGTATTGTATACTAAGGTTTTCAAGTGTCCCCAAAGATGAAAATCCAAAGGATTCAAGTGTGGTGACCTAGCTGGCCATGGTACTGGCCCACCTCGGCCTATCCATTGATTTGGAAACCTGTGATTCAGGTGTTCGTGTTTACGAACAGCAACACTGAAGTGTGCTGAAGGTTCATCATGCATAAACTAAATGTATCGGCGCAACTGAAGAGGTACATCTCCAAATAAGATAAATAAGTAGATTACGCCATTAAGCCTGGGAGAAAGCTCGAACAGAAGTAGATGATCTCCTATGATTCCTGCCCAAATGTTTACTGAAGACTGATGTTGTGGACGATTAGGATTGATGGCATGAGGATTGTCAGCTGCCCAAATATGTTGGTTGTGAACGTTTACGATAGCAGCTCTTGTAAAGTGTGCCTTGTCGGTAAATGAAACGGTTGTTTAAAAGTTTGGGTTAACAAGTTTTTCTAAAAACCATCGGCAAATACCAGAACGGGGAATACAGTCTCATGGCAATAGAGTATGAACTTTCTGGAGGTGGTATGGATGTAATTGTTGCTCTTCTAGGATCCTCAAACTAATAGATTGATTGACATTAAACTGCACTGATTATTCTCTCGTGCTCTTCTCTGGATCTTCATAAATTTCATTAAGAACTTGTTCCTTCAACTCAACAGTCCAAGTGGATCGGGGTCTGCCTGCATAAATGTGCTCTTTGGACATCAAAGAACCTGTTTCAGACAGACGTTGATGAATAATGGCAAAAAACCTCGAACTTGGACATACTCGATTAGGAAAGTTTTCTTGATACAAACGTCTTGCTTCAGTTCTATTACTGTGTCCCATCCCATACATTAAATGCATGTCAGCTAATTCGGAGTATGAATAATGTCTAAAGTGACCTGCCGTTTTTTAATAAGTTAACACTCAACACAAAAAAGCAAAGTGGAATGGTTACAAATAACTGGTTAATAGATTAAACAAAGAACACTGCGCGGTTACAGTAGGCCTAACTTACAGTTTCTTGTTTTGTTCAACAGTGAGCTAAAATATTTCTGAAAATAATTTTCAGCTGATAATTTCTTTTGAATATTTTCTTATTTAGAACAAAATAGATCAGCTGTTTTGGAACAGCTGTTATTCAAATCCATGTTTTATTTGCAATCAGCTACAACCTATGAGTTATTAGTTCTCTCCTCATAAAACAGCAAATTTTTGTGGTGTAATGTACTACATTAGGATACATTTTATTCAACTTTTATCAGAATTTAGTTTACACAGCTTACATAAGTCTTTTCAGAATTAAATTCTCTACAATTTTTATTTAAAAAAAATTGTTGTTTACTGGTCATTAAAGTAAGTTATTGGGCATCAAACGTAGAAGTCTGTGTTTTTCTACGTAGATTTCTTGCATATTCTAACTTTTTTCTCAAAAACTACTCATACTACAGCTTCCAGACTAGTTTTATATTATTTTATATTATTTTTCAGGTATTTTTACATATGAATCCACCATACGTTTTTTAAAAACTAGTCCCGAAACAATTCAGCATCGGTGTATTTCACCAGAGGAAATGAATTCCGGGCGAAATCTTTCACCCTGTATAGCTCGCTAATGAAGCGTTTATGGACAGGGGTGCCCACAAGGGGGGGGCATGGCGCAATTTGCGTCATCAACATTTTTGGGGGGGGGGCATGATTTTTTTTATATTTCATGTCAACATTTTGAATCATGGCTAAAAAATCAAGGTATTAAATAGAGATATCCTAATGTAGTTAATTTTAATACTTTCTCCCACCTTTACAATGTTATATTATTTTGCAAAGTGTAACTCAATAAAAAGCATGAAAAATACAATTGATAATATTTTGTATGCAGGAATTTTAATAATTTCAAGCCTATGAGTTTGAAGGTAAATCTTTGACAAAAATAAATTATAACTTCATCATCCACTATTATTCTGATTTCCTTTGCTTGATTTTAATTTTTAATGCTCCTGTGTTTGAGCTTCCTTGCTGTTGCAACCTAATTTTCTTAAAAGCACAATGATAAGTTAAATTGTAATGTACATTTTAATCTAATAATCATTTTAATTTTGAAGGCGTTTCATGATGATATTAAGGTCTCTGAAATGGGAATGCAATTATAAACAACATCGCAAACTCTAGTGAATTTGACAGAAGAAAAAATTTGTGAAGAATATCAAATGAAGCCAATTTTAATCTTTTAAATTTACCACACATTAATCAAGTAACTATTGTAATGCTTCATTACTTTTTTCTGTTTTGTATAATAGTCCAGTCAAATGGTCGTTTTTCAGGAAACAGCCTGAAAGAATTTTTTGCGAAGGTTCTATAATTATGTATTTTGGGTCGCTGAAATCTGGGGATCTGAAATTTGCTGACACGCCAGAGGGCGACTTCACCCCCAAAACTCCCAAAAAAAACCGAAATTTCGGACTTTTTTCAAGTTCTCCATTTAATCATTAGAACCATCAACTTTTCAAGAAAAAGCATTTTCTAAAATATTAAAGATAATAAAATTTCAAATAAATTGAGTGGTCGCGCGGAACTCTACGATTTTTGATTCTGGAGCTAAGATTTTTCAAAAAAGGGGTATTTTTTAAGGGGTTTTCAAAATTATGCAAACCTACCACTTCTACACTTTACAACTAGGATCTTTTTCTAGTAATGATAGAAAGCCACACATCACGTGAATTAACAATATTATTAATTCTGAACAGAATTCCTTAGGTACCTATTTTTACTTTCCTTGCCCTACTACCATAGGTAAGGAAAGTATTGCTTTCCAAAAAAAATTTTAAGGTACCCTAATTTCAAGTTTTCTATACGTTTCAAGGTCCCCTGAGTCCAAAAACATGATTTTTGGGTGTTGGTCTATGTTTGTGTGTGTGTGTGTGTGTGTGTGTGTGTGTGTGTGTGTGTGTGTGTGTGTTGTGTGTGTGTGTGTGTGTGTGTGTGTGTATGTGTGTATGTCCTTGAACACGATAACTCCATTCCTAATCAACCGATTGACTTGAAATTTTAAACTTAAGGTCCTTATACCATGAGGATCTGACAATAATAAATTCAATAAAATTGAATTCAAAATGGCGGATAATTACTAAAAATCCATGTTTTTCACGGTTTTCTCGAAAACGGCTCTAACGATTTTCTTCAAATTTATACCACAGATAGCTATTTATAAGCCCTATCAACTGACATAAGTCTCATTTCTGGGAAAATTGCAGGAGCTCCGTAATATACTTGAGAAAAATGGCGGATAATTACTAAAAAAACATGTTTTTCACGATTTTCTCAAAATAACCTGACCGATTCTTTTCAAATTCATACTCTGTATAGCTATTTATCAGCTCTATTAACTGGCATGAGTATCCTTTCTGGGAAACTAATGGGGGGTCCACCCCATCCTTGAGAAATGGACTTTGTAACCTCCTTCTCGTGCATGAGGTAGGTAGGTAGAGCAGTTTATGAAAAGAACACATAGTCAAGATATATCATCTGTAGAACAGCTCTTTTGACGACTTTAAAAAAATGACGACTAAAAAAATCATCGAATTTCACAATTTACACAAAGGAAAAAGTACTCTGAAAACAATTATATATACACATATACAAAAGTCTGATCTTAGTTTCAAATATGAGCAATGAAAGTTGTGTGAGTGTACCACACCAGATTTTTGAATTTAGTAGTGGTGGGAGGGGGATTACAACCAAGAATAGAATATCATGTCCTACAGAAAAATTCAAATTTTCATTATAATACCTTTTCATGGCCTTCCTAACAAAAAAGAAACATATTTCGACTGAAATAACCTTACGAGGGCTGTGATAATCACTCGTTAGATTTCAGTATTTCCTAGTGGGGGGCACACATAGGGATACGTCCAGGATCAAAAGTTAAAACACTTATAACTTTTGACTGAATGATCACATCTCCTCGTACTACAGCTCGTTCATATCAGCTCGTCAAGGCGGTTGGTAATAAATTATCATCTCACCAAAATTTGTTAAAAATATAGGAAATTCCTCCTTTAGTTTATTTTAGCCAATATTTCAATGCATAGAAAAATGACCGATTTCTATATTGAAAACTGTGTGTCTCGGTAACACAAAATGATACTTGGTCTTGATTTGAAGAAAAGAATCTCCTCTTTCATGTGAGGTTAATGATTTTTGTAAAAATATAATCGTGAAGTAAGATACGTTTGTTTCAAAAAATCAAGAAATTTGCGATATTTTTCTCATTTTCACAGTCTCGACAGGTTTTCGATATAAACAGGAATGCAAGATCAATCTAAAGCAACTCAGCTTATAGAGCATGAAATTTTCTCTCATTTAAGACCAATCGCAAGTTTCTATCGTGTATTGTACTCATTTTAGAGACTCTTCAATAACAGTAAAATCGCAAGAAAAATGAGAAAATAAATTCATCATTCAATTGGCTGTAACTTTTGAACTGTATTGAAAACAGAAGTATAATTCATGGGAGTGAAAAGAGCAGAAAATTCATCACAACCTCGACTACTTTTTGGATTTTTTATCTGAAGTGTTTCACTAGATTCGCAACGTTGCATATGCGAGAATGTGAACATGGGGGAAATATAACAAATTTCTCGCACATTTAAAGTTGTGTATCTTGTGGAACACTTCAGATAAAAAATCCAAAAAGTAGTCCTGCGTGACCACTCAATTCATTGGAAATATTATTATCTTTAATATTATATAGAGAATGCTCTTTCTCGAAAAATTCAAGGTTCTCGAGATAAAATGGAAAACTTAAAAAAAGCCCAAAATTTTGGGGGTGAAGTCGCCCTATGGCGTGTCAGCAAATTTCAGATTAGAATTCAGCGCCGCAAAATACATATAGAACCATCGAAAAAAATTGGAAAACTTTCGAAAGAAAACTTTTTATAAGTAACCTTAACATTTAAAAGCAAAGCATCCCTTACTTATCTTTTAATATCCTATTAAAATATTTGTCATGTAGTTTTTCCTGATGTAATGTAGTACTTTTTAGTCCTCCCGAACAAGAACGGCTGCACTGCTCTTCTCAAAAATAATATCAAAAAGATACTTTATTTCTATTTTAAAAGAGATAAGAAACGATGGTATATATTTTTACAATATGAAAACAGAAAGAATTCCTCACAAGACCAAAGGTAAATAATGTCCTTTGGAAGATTAGAATGTAAGATGTGAATTTTATTGTCATACACTGACTAATGTTAAAAACTAAAGGGTTGGGAATTGGGGTACTTTGGGGGGGGCATAACTCTTGGATTGGGGGGGGGGCATGCGCCATTGCCCTTGGGGGGGCTGGGCACCCCTGTTTATGGATATATGTTTATAAGAACATTTTTTTCCTATTTTCACCTCTACTATCACGTATTAAATTATTTCACCATAATTATGAATCACCTTGTATATCTCCTCTCTAGTAGGCTTTTGAATACTATTATAGAGACCATATGAATACAAAACGCTAAGATAATTATCTGCACCATATCTATCATTCAAGTAACATATATTAATATCCCCCATCATGATAATATTTTCTTCATTTTTCATCCTCTCCAGAGATAAGAAACTTCCCAGTTCATCACTAAAAGAATTAACATTTTTATTTGGAGGTCCATAGAATGCTGCTACGATTACTGATTCATCCCTATCATTAACTTTCAAACATATCAATTCAGCAGATTCAAAATTACATGTAATCTCTTCTATTTTCAAATTCTATCTATAGAAGATTGCTAATCGAACCATTGCTTTCAAAACACCACCATCTTTGAGCACAGTGGTATGAGTGAGGACTCTTGATATATTCACCCCCTTAAAATCCTTAGAAAAGCTGCGACGTCTAAAATTTATTGTTTTTAGACTTTTTCCTCTATACCTTTTTCTTGCATTCGTTACCTGGACTAATAATGCTAGACTCTATTGATAATATATTATCATATATTGATAATAATAAGGCGATTCAAATTCTAATGCATGTGACTGTCCGGTCATAGAACAGGTATTACAATACAAATACCTTGGTATTGTATTTGATCATAAGTTGTGCTGGGCACTCCATGTGCAGTATCTCAAGCAAAGGCTTCGAAAAATGATCTATGCTTTTGGACAACTAGGGCGAGTCCTGAGTGCTAGCCATCGCCGGTCTGTGTGTTGTGCATATGTGCAGACTTTTCTCGAATTGAGACTTTTGTGCAGACTTTCCTCACGGCATCTTGGCGTGGAGTGGTGCTCTTTGGGAGTCCTGCGGTCACTCGCGATCTCTCAGAGAGCCCTTATCAAAAAACTGCTTATCAAAAATCATAGGTATTCAACACATCTCCTCTTCCAGGAAGGAAGTCCCACTTTTGAATATAAAACAACTGTTTATAAAAAATCTTGTTTTTATTGAGAGAAGAAACTTCACTTTCACCGGAATCCACCATAAATAGTCTAGTTTCACACACATTCGGTATCATTCGGTTCTGTTCGGTTCATTGCCGAAAACGAATGAAGCTTTCATACATATCAGGTTTTAATTCTTACGGTTCTAATTGGGTATCTCCTTCTCAAACACAGCTGTGTTGGATTTTTACAATTCATGCTGGTAATATAATATAAAAGCTGGTGTTCAAACAGTAAGATGTGATTTCTTTAACAACAAAATTTTCAATTTGATTAAAAATTGTGAACTATTTGAATAGTTTATTTCTGATTATATTAATTTTGGACGTTCAGAGTGATTTTTTTTTTCAATTGAAGATTTGTTTCAATTTTGACACAATATGGTACATAACGTTCATCTATCTCTTCTCTCCAGTGAATCATGGAAAAATAAAAATAATAAAAATTCTCCCTGAATTCTAATTTATCTTCATTTTTTTTTAGCAAACTACTCATTTAGAAAAAAATGCTCCAGTAAAGAAACATAAATGTATTGACCATATGATTTTGACATGGAAGATTGTTAAACAAATAATCACGATATCAGATTAAAATAAAAACAAAAAGAGAAAGCGTGTGTAAAAGACTTTGTTTTTATTCCCGGTTTCCTTACAACAAGCTCGAATATGATAAAACCTATTCGTGTCGAGGGGGCGTTCGGTGCTATGCGGTTGCTATTCTGAACCGAATTCAAACCGAATCACCGTTTCACACTTATCGGAATTTGCCGAAAACGAAACGAACCGAACCGAATGTGTGTGTAAGTAGTAGCCTTACCCAACCAGAAACAGATTGCATAGGCCTACCAACATTCAGATTCCTCAGTAAAATAACTTCATTCATCTAGGAAACTGTTTCCATCTAGCCCATTGGCTTTACCGTAATATTCAAGTTAAGATCTTTGACATTGAGGGGTGTAGTGTCGCCGTATACAAGCGCAGAGTGAGCAAGTGGCTGCTCTACATTGTGGCAGAGGCTTCGGAGGCTCTCCTAAATTCGCTTTATAGATGAGTATTTCCTTTGGAAATGCCAGCATATTATCTCACATATTCATCCATATTATTATGTTGTTGATTTTTTCCCCTGCACAATATTAAAATAATAAAGTTATGACTGTCGAATGAAACCCCTAAGCGGCGTTGAGTTGAAAATGATTTTTTTTGTATGTTTATACTGCAATCATATTTTTATTACAGTACTTTTTCCGGTGTTCTTCACATATCTTTTTCCTGTGGCGGTAGCAACAGTTCTCATTTATCATCGTCTTACACCATGGACATATCCTACAAAATATCCCGTGAAATGTTCAGGTGCGTGCAGATTCATGCGCCACTAACTCGCTCATTTCACTTTTCAACAGCTGATGTTATTATACAGACTGTCTCACGAAAGGTGTAACAGCCGAAGACCATATATTCTATATGAAATTCTCAACAAAAAATGTGGAGTAAATTTATATCAGTTATCGAGGTATATTTATGTATTTTTTAAATATTTTTGGAGAACGTTAATAAAAAGAAAACTATCAGTCAAAATCTGATTCTAAGGAAATGGTTGGAAAGAGGAAGGAATTTCAATATTAATATTCATATAATGAGCGCTCGAATTTTATAAAAGTACATTCGTCGAGTTCAAAGCCAATTTTCAAACAGTTTGGAAGCTTATGAGAAGTACAGAAACGTGGAACAAAGGAACGAATATTATTAGAAATTTATCTCGCTTTTCAACCATATGCTTGGAGTGAGATTCTGACTGACAGTTTTCTAGTAACAATATAGTTTTATAACGATGATTTTCTGACGTCCTTTGTAAATTTCGAAAACTAGATATATATTTATAATGTAAAGCAGATTTTTGCAACTTCAGTTATGTCGCTCCTCGCATCCCAACCGTCATCCATCCCTATTTATCCAGTTTCCATCAAAGAGACCATTTGGATGTGGACATTTGGATGTGGACATTATTGGATGTGGACATTGGATATTAATTTTTTGTGGTCTTACATAGCTATTTCTGTTCGCTGTTATCCAATTCCATACTTCCAATGGTAGTCTTCCTTCAGTCATTTTGCGTAGGTGCTCATACCATTTCAATTGCTTCTCTCCAATGACATCCATTACTGTGTTCTTTGTGCTTTTTCTCTCTTACGATTACATTCCTAATTCGATCCAGCAACGTTAATTTGTACTCCTTAACATTACTAATCAATCCATTTATAGTTTCAATATTCTGTCCTGTGCCTCCAAACTTTATTTATATTGTGTCTCTTCTGTATCAACCTTTAAGCCCTTCACTTTCCTTGCCCTATTACCATAGGTAAGGAAAGTATTGCTTTCCGTGAAAAATTAAGGTACCCAAATTTCTAAATTCCTATACGTTTCAAGGTCCCCTGAGTCCAAAAAAGTAGTTTTTGGGTATTGGTATGTATGTATGTGTGTGTGTGTGTGTGAGGGTGTGTGTGTGTGAGGGTGTGTGTGTGTGTGTGTATGAGTGTATGTGCGTCTGTTTACACGATATCTCACCTCACAATCAACGGAATGACTTGAAATTTGGAACTTAAGGTCCTTACAATATAAGGATCCGACACAAACAATTACAATCAAATGCAATTCAAGATGGCGGCTAAAATGGCAAAAATCTTGTCAAAAACAGGGTTTTTAACGATTTTCTCGAAAACGGCTTCAAAAATGTTGATGAAATTCATACCTTGAAAGTCATTGATAAGCTCTAGCAACTGCCACAAGTCTCATATCTGTAAAAATTTCAGGAGCTTCGCCTCATCTATGAAAAGTTTAATTTCAGATTCCCAATTATCAGGCTTCGGATACAATTAGAACAAAAAATTTCAGATGCAGAAGATTGAGCATGAAAATCTCTTCAATTGATGTTCAGTAACATTATCACCTTAGATTGTAAATACGCTTTAAATTCAAGAAAATGTGATTATTCAATTGCAAATTATTGTTGATTCTATCAAATCATTTACTATGAAGAGATAGCAGACCTCATGTGTGTCTCCAGCGTTATTGCCTTGTCACCAGCTGGCTCAAATCTTTGAATAGTAGACTTGAGATGCGTAGGAACACTAGCGTCAGGTGATCAATTTTCATAACGGCAAGGAAAGTTGTGTGAGTGCGCCACACCAGATTTTTATGTAATGGAACCGAAACAAATGCTTTACACAGAACTATAAAAGTAGCGTGCAATTCCATATCTCTTGGTAAATGCTAGTCGCATTTCTATTCATGTCTCAGGGTGAATAAATTTTCCACATAGGAAAGGCCTGGTCTAAATCCACTTTGCTCCTCTATTCTACTATTTCCTGTCCTATTCCGTTTTTTAAAACTCTCTCATAGAGCTTCCCAATTTAACATTAATACCACGATAAATATTATTACAATGTATCCTTCGATTTCTCTTTTTATAAAATATGGAATGTATGGAATACATTATACATGGAATCTTACAGTCTGTAGGAATCGGATCTCAAAAATCATACTATTCTATTCTATTCTATTCTATCGTAAGGTGTTATGTCTAAGTCTTGTTTAATCACTACATAAACAATTATAGTAGTTACTTATTACAGGAGCGGCCTACCCAAACAGTGGTGTGGCCTTGCTCCCAGGACCCGGGGACCAGCGCCAAGGCCAAATCCCACCCCCTCCAGGGGTGGGGGACCAGCAGTGGTCATTGACCTGTTATCTCTGCCCACTCAGAGTCATGAACCTATTATCTACACCCAATTCCATCAGTTTGATCCCCCCCCACCACATCCAAATCTACCATTTTTGCTCAAAGCCAGCCTTCTATCCTAGTCAGATGTTTTTTTTTGGATATAGCCATCATATTGATGTTTTAATAGATGTAATAGATGTTCTTCTGGCATTAAAAAATCATCCTTATTGAATGGAACTTCTGGTTTAGATATTTCAATTCCTTGAAAAAAAAATCCTCCACACTTTGTTCTAATGTGAAGCCATGACCTTCAAGCTCTGCCCAGTCAAATGTTCTTGAAGCCATTACACATTCTCCTATCAGATAATATGCGTATCGCTACATTGCATCATGAATATATTGCTCTCTTCTAATAGCCTAATTCCAGTCTTAAGATTATCATAACTAACAAATCCAACCTTTTCTTTTTTGTACTCATCTTTAGTTAATATATTATTAATACTAGTCTTTGCTTCTTCAGTAATTATCTTCAAACTTGATTTGAGATGATCAAATGACACTAGCTCAGCCTACTCCTTATTGAAATCTGATATTGTCAGAACAGATTTTCAAGTTCTTCCAATTGTTTCTTCAAACTATCTTTGGATGTAATTGAATCCGCCTTTTCCTTATCAAAGTCGGATCTAGTCAGAACTGTTTTCTTATGTTCACTAAACTGATTTTCTTAATATTCCTTAGCATCTATCTCATTACTTTTATCATGTGAAACATGTCCAAACCTGTCCATGGACATGTTGTAACTGAAAGAGTGAATAAGACACTAACTTCAAACTTCCCTAATACATTTCCACTCAGCCAGATCGAAAATAGCCTCCCACAATTGATTACTATCTGTGATTATTGTTATATAATGATCATTGCTACATCCATAAAGGAAATGGCCACATTCCTCTCTTTTATTACCATTTTATCTTGTGATGATAAAACTCCAACCAACATACATCTCAATAGGTTCTCCATGGTAGCTGTGATTTTGGAAATGGTGGTTTGAAATGTCATATAACATAAATATCTTTAGGATCAATCATTGCGAATTCCTTCAATATAAGATGATTATTCTCATCTTTGAATCCATGAAACTCAACAACAGTAAATATGTCATCAATTCTAACCTGGTTGAATATGCTGCAATCCCTATCATCTCCTCCCTCAGCAACCCCTCCCTCCTCCATCAACTGCTCTCCCTCCTCCTCTTTGTCCAAGTCACACTGCACACCCACATCTGCATATTCCACTTTCCTTGATGGTTTTGGATGACAATTTCCTCCCATCTTTAACCCCAATGATAAGTCACCAGTATAGTGAGATAATAAACTATTGTAGTCCTTCCAGTCCTCCTCTTCTTCCTTTACAGTTTAAAGTAAGGATGATGGAAGAGAGTCGTGCAATGATGATGTTGAAGTTCCGCTTGATAGCATGGTTCTTCACCTACTAAAGCTTTTTCAATCAGTCTTAGGTTATATACAACCTGCTCTCATCACATCCTCTACTGGTAAAACTACTGCACCTCTCGAACCATTGATGTTAGTGGGGTATATTCTATAATATTATCACTTACTAAAATGCAATAAGCACTGGTTGAAGTGGGCACATCACTCTTAAATTCAAATTTGAGTCACACATCTATTGATCCTTTCAATGTACTTGGCTGGTATGAACAATCAATTACCAAAATTGGTGTATCTTTTGTAGATGTGGTATAATCATTTTCATTACCATGTTCAGAGCTCACTGGTGAATTTGAATAACTACCGGCAAAGTCTAAAAACATTTTATACATTAACTGTTTATTACCTAATAGATTGTCATAATGGTAATGAATGATATTCAAATATAATTTCATATTATACAGCTTTCACAAGTCAAAATTTGCCATTGTAGTCTTCAAGAGCAATTTTCCATTTGTTTGAAAAGCTTAAATTACATATTTTGGTGCATCTGTATGTGCCGCAGTTTTAATTGTCCAACTATGTACCTTTGTTGTGGGTAATATGGGATATTCATGTATTTCCCATTCGCGGAATGCCAATTTTAGTGGACGATCACTATCTAGTATATGTAAAAACTTGAGTTGTACAGTCATGATCCTCAAATTGTAAATATGGTACTTCCCACTGCAATTTTGTAATGTTGATTGATATACTTCGACCATCTGTTGTAGTAATACTATTTATATCTGTTGATGATCTTAATAATACAAGTTATTGTTGTACAATATTATTTGTTGAAAATCTTCAAAAAAGGCTAGGAGCAACCTTAATGGAATACAAAAATTAAACTTGTTATTGTCTAAAGTATATCCTCCCCGATCAAAACCTGCTAGATGATATGTATTTTTATCAAATACATTTTTCAGGAGTAAGCCTTTAATTGTACTTGTGATTCCTACAAGACGCAACTTTGCAATTGGATGACCAGCCAACTCATATCCTATTTCATCAATCATAAATCCTATTGCATTACCTACTAGTTTATATGGGTTGCATCTAAATCGATCTGGCAAAGTAATCTTTTGTAATAGATTGGCAGAGCTGATTGAAAGCCGTTTGCAATCCTCTGGTTTAAAAACAGTCAAAAAAACAAATAACGATTTTTTAGTAAATTGGCTCAAAACAGGGAAAGGGAAATAGCTACAAATGCTAGAGATAGAGTAGCACAAGATGGTAAGGTTTTTAGTATTTATCATCAAAATATTCAGTATCTTCGCAACAAAATTGACAGATTAGAAGTATTTCTTAAACAGGAGGATCCTGACATTGTTATTTTCACAGAGCATGGCTTAAAAATAAAGGAAATAAATCAAGTTAGGATTCCAGGCTATTCACTGAGATCAGAATTTTGTAGAATAGCTCATAGAAGTGGTGGTGTATGTATATTCACTAGCAATGCTAAACATACCCAAACTTATGAACTGGATTTTGTTAAGAGATTTTCGGTTGAGATGGATTTAGAGGTGACAGGACTAAGGTTAAAAATTGATGATCGATTCGAGGTAGCAGTGTTAGGTATCTATAGGTCACCAAATGGAGACTGGCAAAAATTTTGTGAGCTGCTCCATACACTTTTGGAAATTACAACCGCTCGTTTCACACATGTTATAGTAGTAGGAGATTTCAATACTGATTTTGCCAGGCAGGATAAAATGACAGAGGATATTAGAGATATTATTAATATGAATAATTTAGAAATTAAGGTCCACGAATATACAAGAGTAACTCGAACTTCACAAACAATTATTGATAATATCCTCACAAATATAGAAGGTTGTAATGTCAGGTTGGGTAGCTCAGATCTATCAGATCATAACTATCAAATTTTAGATGTTAAGTTGCAGGGCCAGAATCCAAGCAGAAAAAAAACTTTTGTGAAAGAAATTCAGCAATATGAGCTAGGGAATATAAATTGTTTGAAGCAGGAACTGCTTCAAGAAAATTGGAGTAGTGTTTATAACAGTTGTAACCTAAATTACAAATATAAGCAATTCATTGATACTCTAAGATTTCACATTAGTGTATGCTGTCCGATAAAAAAAGTCAAAGTAAAAAGTAAATTAAACAAAGTAGATGAATGGATAACTGAAGATATTCTTACTCAAAGAAATATTGTTAGGGAAGCTTATGAGGAATTGAAATTAGTGAGGGATGTTCCAAGTGAGGTCAAATACAAATGTCTAAAAAAAAACTATGCAAAAGAAGTGAGGAAAGCTAAGTGTAAGAAAACAGCTGAAATATTAACAACTAGTACCAATTTTAACTCTGCTGTTTGGGAGGTAATTAATAGAAATAGGAGAGCAGCTCAAAAAGATACAGTTACTAATGTCCCTAGGATAATCGATGAACATGGAAATTATATGGATGATAGTATAGACATTTGTAACTTTTTCAATAAATATTATCAACAGGTTGCATATAATCTCCAAAAGTCACTGAACACTAATACTTATAATACAACTACATTAAATGCTGAGCCAATTGAAAAGGTATTTAAATTTCATCCATTATCAAGAGATGAGTTGTCAAGAATAATAAAAAATTTGAATAAGAAAAAAACAGTAGGATTGGATTAGGTCTCAAGCAAAATTTTAAAAGAATGTGAAAATGAATTACTGGACCCTTTATTGCATCTCCTTAATACTTCACTAGAGCAGGGTATTTTCCCTGATGATCTGAAACAAGGAAAAATTTTGCCAATTTTCAAGAGCGGTGATTCTGAAAGAGTTGAAAATTATAGACCCATTAGTATTCTAAATGTAATAAGTGAAATTTTTGAAAGAGTAGTTTTAAATAGGTTATTGATGCACCTGGAAGAAATTAATTTCATATGTGATGAACAGCATGGGTTCCAGAAAGGGAAATCTACTAAGACTACAATAGTATCCCTTGTTGAAAGACTAATAGATATAATAGATTCAGGTGAGAAGGCAGCCGCAATATTTCTTGATTTATCCACAGCTTTTGATTGTGTGAACCATAGAATATTATTGGAAATACTAAAAACTGTAGGTGTGAATGGTATAGAACTAAAATGGTTTGAATCATATCTCATAGGTAGAAACCAGTGTGTTGAGCTTACCAAGGTGGATGGGAATGAAATAGTAAAAATTAAATCTCAAAAACTGGAGGTCCAGGCTGGAGTACCTCAAGGCTCAATTCTGGGTTCCTTACTGTTTCTGTTGTATGTGAACCAATTACCAAAAGAGTTAAAAGATCACAGAGCTCTGTTGTTTGCTGATGACACATCGCTTATCTTTAACAATTATTTATTAGATAGTCTAGAAATAAATGCTTTCACTGGAGTACAGTCAATTGTCCAATTCTTGAAGCAAAGGCAATTACCAATAAATAGTAAGAAATGTCAATTCCTACAATTCAAAAGTAAATATAATTCAGTAGAGGATAGAGAAATAAATGTGTTTGTAGAGGAAAATGAATTAGACCAAGAAGAGAAAGTAGCATTCTTGGGAATTTTATTGGACAGGAAATTAACATGGCATCCTTACATTGAGAGGATATGTAATAAGATATCATCTGGGGTATTTGTCCTGCGGCAGCTTGCTAGGCTGTATGATAAAAAACTACTGTTAACTGCTTACCATGGACTTATACTATCTCATATTAGGTATGCTATTTTAGTATGGGGTAATTCATCTCAACAAAATATGGACAGAGTGTTTAAGATTCAAAAGAAGGCACTCAGATGTATAGAGAAAGTGAATAGGTTAGACTCTTGTAGGCCTTTATTTAAAAAGCTTGGTCTATTAACTGTGCCATCTTTGTATGTATATGAAGTTGTAATGCATGTGAAAACGAGTGGTGTGATCCAGAATTCAGATGTTCATGAGTATAATACGCGAAACAGAGCAGATTATCATATAATGGGTCACAATAGTAGGTTATTTGAACAAAAACCAGATTATATTGGTAGGAAATTTTATAACAAGCTACCTCAAATCTTGAAAAGTAATGATGATTTGAAGATTTTCAAAAAACAAATGAAAAAATATTTAGTTGATAAAGCTTTTTATAGTGTACAAGAATTCCTTTCAAACCTAAACTAGGTTGAACTACTTAGTGTTAGAATTATTATGTAATAACATGACTTGTCTTATACTCCATGACTGGAGTCTTTAGGACGTAATCTTAAAAAAAAAAAAAAAAAAAAAAAAATATATGTCACATTTTGAATACTTGTTTCTCCCTTGTCATCTCTCATACTTTCAGCCTACTTCATTTTATTAATCAATTATTTGATTTTATCTACCTATATAATTATTTTACTTTATCAATTTTCTGTTTTTTTCTCTTCAATATTCATATTGATTAAAACTTTTACAATATTTCCATTAATAAATAAATCCTTAGTTTAAATAACGAAATTAACGTTTTGGTAGAGAGTTAGTGGGGAGGATATTTTTAATATTCTTCCCAAAGAATGGACATTGATATGTCCAAAGCTCCGCCAATTTATGTAGATGCATAACAATATGATTATTATCTATAGTTATTATATTACAAATTGCTTTTTCGTATAATATACAGTTCAATAGTTATTTTCTTAGTCTATATTATGTAAATTCATCTATAACTTTGCTGTATTGTAAGCTATTGTATACAAGTGTATAAGCCAGTATATATTGTAATCTACATAAATAAAGTACTCAATCAATCAATCAATCAATACTCTTCTTACATGTAACATCACCCTGTATAACAGTGGCTGCCAAACTTATGAGTCTGTGAGCTAAAATAGCATTTATAAATCTTCTAGTGAGCTACCAAGGAATATTAGAATAAAGAAAGTATATTTCATTGCCTATAAAGATACATTTCTAGTGTTGAAATCTACTTATCTCATAGCAAAAAGTATAACAAAAGTTGAAATGCACATTTCAATGAGAGCAGAGGAACTCTTTTCGGTGATCAAGTATTTTCTTGATGTCTGGAGTGCACGTTGTAGCCGCCATTCTGATGCAGTTGTCCAAAAAATGTTCCTATTGTCACCTGGTCATATGGGACATATATATGAATCATATATCTATCTAATATTGATCAGGATTTTTGAGTTTTTTATTAAAAAAATTTTATGAACAGTATTTTTGTCTTTGAACAATCTTTGTCACGAACAGAAAGATTGTTTATTTCATTTGTTGTCAAAATTGATGTAGCTTCTCTTTTGTTTTTAATAACAAACGTGCCACTTGTGCAATGGATAAAATATGTAGCCTACTTGGAATGGCTTTCATGTATGGCATTTACTGAGTTTATATTTAATACCCAAAATTTTACTTTTGGTCAGAGTGTGAGCTCGTTCGATAGGACTGAAAGTTAAGTCTGGCTGATCCAGTGAAAAAGGCTAGATTTCGGTTCGTTCAATAATACAGTTATTCTGTCACAGATCGGGCAGTATAAAAATAATTGTATTGTTAAGGGAGACGGGTTCTAAGCCTATTCATTGGTTCAGTTAATATTTGTTCTTTTTAAAATACCAAAGTCGCGAAATACCAGTGGATGCCAAAGTGGGAAGCCAATTCAAAAAAGTAGGTGACTACTGAATCATTGTTCTCAAATTTTCATAGCCACAAACATTGAATCATCATTAGCAGCAAGCAAGTGTTTTCCCCATAAAATTCATATCAATAATGTTTTTATGATCAAATTAATCTTGTTTTGTTCAAATGTATGAATGTATGTGTTTGTTCAAAGATTCATTAATTAAAGTTCTAGTTATTCTGTTTTTTTTTTTTTTTGTTATCATAATTTTTCCCCCTTACATAATTGGTGAAGGCATATCCGTGCACACATATTTGGTGGAGGCTCAAGGGTTTTTAATCCAGCTTATAAAATTTGGACTTTTCCGGTTACCTCATTGGAGATTCAATTTTTGTGGTTGTATTTTTCATCATTGAATATATGTTTTTACTTCAGTGAAATTATGGGTGAAATAGTTGGAATTAAACCTTACGGGGCTGTAGAAACAGCTTGCAGGATGAATTTCAAGGATTTAATCAATTGGAATATTGTGAAACAATAATGGATTACTAATAACGGATTTTAACGGATGGAAAATAATAATTCTAAATGAACAGACTTTGAGATTTACAATATTAGAAGATTTATGGTTATTGATTTTGAGATTTTGAATTGTAAAAGCTATGGCAGTTGAAGATTTTGTACGATTGCAAGATTTATTATCGATTCTTATTAGAAAGAGTTAGATATTCATGATCAGATGAGGAATCAATGATTATTAAGATATGATTGAATAGGATAAATTTATTATTATTGAAGAGATTTTGAGATATGGAGAATTTATGATCATTGAAACCAGATTAATTGGGAATTTATTATTTATTATTGAATAGAATTGGATTGGAACAGATTAACAATGGAAAAACTTAGACCGCTACTATTAACAAAATTTTTGATGGAAAAGATGAAGATTTTGACATTGATGATTTTTTCAACTATTTTGAAAAGGTTGCCTTGGCCAACGGCTGGGATGAAAAGGATAATTTATTATACTTGCGGTTTTTTTTGAAAGGAAGTATGGATTTTTTATGAATTTTATACGTGAAAATGATGATTCACACAGGTAGGTAGAGCTGAGCATAGCTTTCAACCTTAATGCAACTTGAATAATAATTGGATATTTTCCTTTGGGGATTTGAGGCCAAATATTTCCAGTTGTAGAAAGTGATCTGAGAGACTAGATCATTTTAAAAATCCACAAATTCTATTTCAACTGAAGCCTGATCCCCACCAAAAGTTTTTACAACACAAGCTGCAATACTTCTGCATCGATCTCTGCAAAAGGAGAGTTGACGAATTGTACCATATTTGATATGCTTTTATAATCTTGAAATCGTTGATCAAACTGTTGTCTCAAGTCTGAACTGTAACATATTTCTGGTTATTGCTGAGGTGCTGTGAAGGATTTTTCTCGTCATTGATTTTCTTCAGACTGGAAGAGTGTTTATATTCAAACTGGATGACATTCTTTCTCCACATCTCAAGCTCCTTGGAAAACAATTTTACAGTTCAAATCATTCCACCGATGTCCTAATCTTCTCCTTGAAGCTGCAAATTTGAATCATTCAACTTCATATCTTTGAGACATACAAAATTTTGTAGTCATGTTTCTCAATGCATGGTTGACAACCCAAGCATTTCTGTGAGCTACCAAAAACTACCCAATGAGCTACCGGTAGCTTGCGATTGACTGTTTGGCGACCACTGCTGTATAAGTATAAACGATTTACATGGAAGGCTATAATTATCTTGTGAATTTATTGGAATTCTAATTTCATCAGATTTTGTTAAGTGTTGATTTGCATAAGGAGTGTGGGTGTGATATTCCAGACTCTTTATTTCATCAAGAAAATGTATTTGCCTCTCAACATCCAAGATCTCACTTATTGCGGCCATTGAAGATTACATTATCCCAATTTACCCAAAATCCTCGCATTTTCAGATGTTATCACGTTGGAATGTGAAACTCTACCAAATGTCCTATTACAAGACTTACTCACCTTCCTCTTTTTCCTCATCTTTAACCTCTCAAAAGTTTCATCTCCTCTGCATATATTATGATTTGAGGTATGCGATTTGAATACAATGAATCTCATCTCACTTCTTCTCTTGTATATGTAGTTTAACTGATAATCTATCTCCTCTGAAATCGACTAAAGATCCGTTCTGGTCAGTTACTTTGACATCAATGCACTGAAACTTGTGTGTATTCAAACCCACATATACAATCAGATTTGGTGTCTCATTAATTCAATATCCTGGAGGAACCTTCGGGAGAAACTCATAAATAGTATGTTTTCCTCACCATTGCTATAACTCCAACAAGCCAAATTACATGAAACTTCTAAACATGTGATGTTTGATATTGAAACAGGTTTACTGGGATGATGCCAAATATTTGGAATTAACACCTTATGTTCAAAACCCAGTATTGCGCTGATTGAATCATTATGATTTGAATCAATAGTTCTTTCAGAATAGATTTCAGTTTACATTGTATTATTATTCCCACATATAACTAGAATTTTACTAGTTACATTCAATTTTTCTCTTTGCTTTAATGATATAATCAATTTCATAAGAACCTGTTTCAAGCATTATAAATTGATCACCATATATGAAACTGGAATTCTTCCCTCTAATCACATTTGGAATAGAATTAAAAGTCCACAGGCTCACTAATCCAATCTCATATTCCATATTATTATCTAAATCCAAAACTTGTGATAGATTTTCATCACTACTCTTTCCAGAAAGCATTATCACAAACATAGTAATCGTGGTAGTAGTACTTACCTCCACCTAAAAATAGTTACAACTGACCAGACAAGAATAATAAACATTACAAACATTGTGGTTGGGTGACCACAAATATTTGTATTAGGTTTTGTATCTCATCAGCATTATGAAATACATCCACAACTTCCTGCTTCTTCCAGTACTTTACCAATTGTAATGGTGGTTGTAAATTGCCTATGGGATCAAAATAGTATACATTATCACCTTGTTTGTCATAGGCCACCCAATGTGTACCTGGCCCGGTATGAGAATCCAGGTTAATAATAGACATCTCATCATGATGGATTTTGTTAGGCAGCATATCAAGCATAATACACACCACACAGCAGAATTTTCAACAATCCTGCCCATTGTTCTAGATCATGACCAGACATAGCTTCACTGAGTTTGGCAATCATTTTTTACTACCTTTCCTTGATCTTCCTCTTGCTCTATGTTTTGATGGCTTTGATGTCCTTCTCCTCTTACTTTCCCCCATCAATAAACCATGCACATTATTAGGTGGTGCTGATCCAGATGGAGAATCCAATATTCTTCCACTGCCACTACCACCACCAAAGTAGTTGAGGTATGGTCTGAGATAATAACCTTTTCCTTCAACATGATTCATCAAACGTTAAACCAACTCCCTCTGTATATATTCACTATTCCTTTTTGATACACCTTCACTTCTCCCTTCCTGCTGGACTTCTTTTGTGCTAACCTTTTTCTACGAATATGTGGTAATTTCATTCCAGATCCAATTGCCGACTTTGTCTTCATTGCTAATGTGACTAAATATGCTAATACCTTCTGACTATAGTCAGTTTTGGGATCCTTGAATATTGCCCAAGCACTATCTGCTGGAATTTTATCTGCTCTTGAACGTGATAAGTTATCTAAAGATTGTGAATAACTCATATCATCAATATGACAAGCTTTATCCAAGGAATTTATTCCTTGATCACCTCGCTTAAGCAGTTTGTCTAGCTTTGTGCCGAGACCGCAGTATTGGTAGCCCCTGGAAGGTACAGGGTGCGGCAGTCAATCCCGCATTTTTGAAATAGGTGTAAAAAATAAACGGTCGTAGATTTCAAAATTATATTCATAAAATATTTTTCTACATTGAAAAGCATTTGAGAAACATTGAAAATAATCACTGTTTGAAAATAACATCAGCAAGATGGCGGCCTTCCCGAGTACGGCATTCACGCAGGCGATTTGCAAAGCTGTTCATAACATCACGAAGCATAGGCTGAGGAATTCTCTCAATTTCTAGCTGGATTCTTGCCTTCAGTTCACCAACAGTATGAGGTCTTTCTTCGTATAATTTACTTTTTAGGTAACCCCACAAGGAAAAATCACACGCAGTGAGGTCTGGTGAATGGGGTGGCCACGGAACCGGGCCATTGCGGGGAGTCACTCAGTTTGGAAAAACTCAGTTAAGAGATTTGCGACTCATGCTCATGCGGGCTGTGTGACTTGTTGCTCCATCTTGTTGAAACAATGTTTCTTCATTCACTTTTTGTGTAGTTGAGAAGTTGATATTGTGGTAATTATTCATATTGAATGAAAAAAGACTAAGAAATTGTCAACTACTAGTATAAATTCTGCTGCTATTTTATTTAGTTTTAGTTTATCAGAGATTGACAATGGTGTAATAACCAAAACCGGTCTTTCTATTTATCAATAAATCAGTGGTTTTTTGACAATTTCTTAGTCTTTTTTCATTTAATATTTCTTCATTCACTTCATGTTGCCGAAGCTGAGGAATGAAGAATGTCCTTAACATTATTGAATAGCACTCAGCATTCACAGTAACAGATCGCTCTCTTCCGTTTTCAAAGAAATAAGGGCCTATGATATCCGACGAGGACATTGGGCACCAAACTGTTACCTTAGATGAATGGAGAGGTTTTTGATGTAATTGTTGCGAGTTCTGGTCACTCCAATACCTAAAGTTATCAGCCTAAGAATTCCTCAGCCTATGCCTCATGATGTTATGAGCAGCTTTGCAAATCGCCTGTGGTAATGCCGTACTCGGGAAGGCCGCCATCTTGCTGATGCTATTTTCAAACAGTGATTATTTTCAATGTTTCTTGAATGCATTTCAATGTAGAAAAATATTTTATGAATATAACTTTGATATCTACATCCGTCTATTTTTTACACCTATTTCAAAAATGCGGGATTGACTGCTGCACCCTGTATAGCTTAATCGGTAAGGTGTTATTGTCCTATTCAGAACGCCTGAAGTAATGCTACCCACTTCATTCACAATACCTTTAGCAATATTACCCAATGTGGATAATAAACCACTACCTATCACCCTTCTCTGTCTGTGTCTGTTAGTCTTCTTTCTACTGGTATGACAGCACAACTTTACCATCTTCCCATCTAGACTATCTCTAGGATACTAACAATAACTCAATTGCGCTACCCACCCACCTATCAATATATTATATATACGATTCTCTTAGTTCTTCTAAAATTGAATTTATTTCGATTGAATGAGAATTGTTACCAGCTTTATGTGATTTTAATAGCATTTGCAAACATGTAACCAACTCATTTGGATCATCATAGTGAACATATGATCTATTATTTGTTATATTCCTCAAGAAATTCAAACCTTTCCCCATTGTTGAGCATGTAGTTCTACGTGTTTTTGATGGGAATAGTTTCTGAATTAACTCCATTATTCCTCTTCACATAACCCAGTCTGTTTAAATGTGCACCTGTTGCAATTAGAATCTTTCTATAATTGTGAAAATCAATCATGCTACAATAATCCTCATTTGGTTGCGCCTTGCATAATAACTCTAGTAAACCTCTTGTTATTCTGAATTTACCTTTTCCAACAAAAATATCTTTATCTGGAAATGTGATCATGACTTTTTTCCCATGAAGTATGAACTTATTTTAGAATCATACTGTATACCTTATGTGATTCTTCTTTTTGTGAAGACTTCTTTTTTAACAAATGAAAAGTATCCAAATAACTGTCAAGTATATTCTGTAACATGGTTTTCCTAATAAGAAAAGATTTGCTTAAAGGAGGCTGTTGAGTGGCTTCACGACTGAGGACCGAGAGTTTACTTATGAGAATGAAATTGTAACTTTCAAAACAATATTCGAAATGCGGTTTTACCTGAAAGAGCGGATGAGCAAGCAATTGATATGTAACCAATGACATCTGAACTTCAACTGACTGCAACTCTTGAAGAATGTCACAACAAGGTGGAAGGGTGAGGAGGGGCTAGGTACTGCTTGAGTCGACAGTCAATACACACACTTAAAGTTTATGGGAATTCTAACCATACTGCCCACATAAAATGAACAATGTTCATTTAAAGATAAAAAATTTGTAGAATATGAATGTAATGTAGCACAAACGAAGTGAAGAAGAGACTAGAGTTTATATAAAAAAAAGAAGGTGAGTAAAACATTTTATAAAGATGAGTATCTTTGAAGAAAACACATTCAACGAAGATTCAATTACACTTGAAGAAAGAAGATTATTCAATGTGGAGTATTATCAGACAATTAACAGCTCATTTGATAATTCCAGTTGAGGTGCAGAGCGCTACTTTTCTTATCATCTTATCAATGCTGGGATGTACATTTTCAACTTTGGCCAGTGGCCAGACAGAGGGAGGCATATTCATATTTTGAATCAGCATTAGTTGTCCTAGTTTGATTTCCTCTGTGTACTTCTTCCACTTGAATCATCTTTCTTCAACATCTTCTTTCTTTGGATCATCGTGTGGAGGTATTCTGTGGACCACTTTTTCCAAAATGCTTGCACAATCCGTTCTAGATGACTCCAACGTTGATTGATTGAAATCTTTCCATCAAGAGGAAATTCAGGAACTTGGAGTAATGGACGAGCAGATATAAAATGACCTGGTGTTGGATACAATGCATTTCCAGAAGGATCTGGTGACAAATCCAGAATTGGATGGCTATTCAATATAGCCTCAACTTGTGCAAAATTAGTTGAGTACTCTTCCATGGTGAGGGGTGTTTCTCAAATTTTGTTTTTTATCAGTGTTTTTGCTGATTTAATATTACTCTCCCACATTCCACCAAATGTAGGACTACCTGGTGGTGAGAAGTGCCATGTAATTTTTCTTTGTATCAAATTATCATTGATTCCATTTTGATTCTCTTGTAAAAATTTGGAAACTTCACATAAGTGATGGGAGGCTCCAACAAAATTGAGGCCATAATCGGAATACATATCAGAAGGAAGACCTTTTCTTGAGACAAATCTGTTGAAAGCGGCGAGGAAAGCTGCAGTTGTGAGTTCAGAAACATACTCCAAGTGTACAGCTTTAACGGTCAGACAAATGAGAAGAACCAAGTAGCCCTTTCACTGCATAGCATTTCTGAGTGGACTAGATTTAGTGGTGGATGGACCAGTCATAGCAACTCCAACATGCGTGAAGGGAGCAAGCTGATTTACTCGAGATTCAGGGAGATCTGTCATAATAGGCTGACAAGGTGTTGCTCGCATACAAGTGCATTTTACACAATGATTAATGCAACTTCTTACAAGATTGCGCACTGAAATGATTCAGAATTTTTGTGCTATCAACGACTGAGTGGTATGTGGACTAACATGCAAATGTTCAGTATGAATTTGGCGACAAATAATTGTACTCAAATGACATCATTTTGGAGGTAACATAGGATGTTTACTACTGTACTTGAGGTAAGACTTTCCGAGTCTACCGCCCACCCTGATCAAACCATTTTCGTCAAGAAATGGTGTTAGCGAAGACAAATTCGGAGGTGGTGACTTATTCTGTGACAATAGTGGGATAGCTTCATGGGAATAGAAATGTTGAGTGTCCTTCACTATGACTGATAACAAGAGACGACATTCGATGACAGAAGGTGGTAACACAATATTCTCGACCAGCTTTGTTCTATGGCTTCAAAGATTATAACCCGATTTTTGACGTTTTGTTTCATAATTATTAACTCTTAGCGCTCATGTGGCGGGAGAGCCCCGACATTGCTAGATTCCTCTCCCACTCATATTTTACTACAACTGGATTCCCTGCCCACTCGTATTTAACCACAGCACTACACTTGGCATGCGCATACATTACAGTTCCATCCTATCTCATTCAATTCTGTCATTCTTCTACTGCATGCTGTCAATCTAATTTAACGTGCTATTAATTTAAGTAATATTTTTGATGATTACCTTATTTATATTTCTCCATTGAATGATACTTCTCAAAGCATGCACCAGGATGGAGCCCAGGTTTTCCGGTACATGTCTTGCAGAAAAATACAGTCTCTCTCCTTTCACCTGGCACTTTCCTGTTGCTGCAGACTGCACAGTCCTTCGAATTGCTTTTTTCATTCGAATAGATGAAATTTGGTTTTCCATTCAATCGTTCTTCTTTGTCATTTGATGATGGTCTTCCTCATTTCTTCCCTTGTTCATTGTTCCTTATATTGCCAGTCAATTCCAAAATCAATTCTTGACAGGATTTTTTCTGTTTAATTGGCTTCAGGCTCAGTTCCTTCCTCTTATAATTATATATAACATAGCTATTTACAATTGTTACATCTAGAAGCCAAAAAAAAAACATTTTTTCCCACCATTTTCTTGACTGTCTTGTGAAACTATAGGGAGCAACATAGTGATCTGCTAGATCTACACCTCCCATGAAACGATTGTATTGGTGAATCACTGTGGGCTTTGTGATTTGTTTCTTCTCTCCTCCTTTTACAATTCTCTCAATAGTTTCATTTTGATTCCCATATAGGGTTGTGGTCATGGCAACTAGATTCTAATCATTCCAAAGTAGAACCATAGTATTTTCGTCTCTGTTCACAAAGCTCTTACTATCACCTTGTTTCAATTTTTCTTTTTTCAAATTCGGTGGAAGACCTTTCCTGTTTGTCATTATTGTTCCAGAAGAATGAATCCCTAATCCTTGAAGTTCTATACCTAATAAATAACTTGAGTATAATCTATCTGTATATACATGAAACCCTCTCCCATTTGTTGACTAGCAGCTTCTCAATCAAATGCAAAACTATTCTTGAACTAAATGGCAAGTCAGGCCTGAGTAGAGAGTCTGTAGTTTGGGAGCCAAAAATGGCTCAAATACACTGACATTGCCTGTGAGAGAATCTGCCAATACATAAATTCTCAGTCTCCATTTGGTAGGTTTTTTTCGGATTATACATTTTAGCACCAAATCTTCCTTTTAAGCCAACTGTCGATTCATCAATACTGATATGTTCACTTGGAACAAAGTACTCCTAAATTTATCATTTAGATAAATTGACACATTTCTTTTTTTTCCTCTTGTTTTAGTAGCTGGTTGAACTTCAAGTGGACATAAATGCAAGCACCAAGGGAAGAATCTCTCCCTTGCGAAAACATTTTTGAAAAACGGTTGATAATCTAACCATTGTTCAGAAAAAATCTTGTGATCCTGGCTTAGGATTCATTGCCATGTTCAGAATTAATCCAATAAATGCCTTCATTTCTGCCACAGTGACTGAACAGTTAAACAGTGACTGAACAGTGACTGAACAGTGACTGAACAGTGACCGATCAGTAATTGAACAGTGACTGAACAGTGACTGAACAGTAATTGAACAGTGACTGAACAGTGACTGAACAGTGACTGAACAGTGACTGATCAGTTATTGAACTGACTGACTGATCAGTAATTGAACTGACTGACTGACCACTGAGTGGATGACCCTGCCATCCCACCACAGACATGCTGAACACTGGTGAACATGGTCCATGTGACAGGAGGAGCTAGGGTCATTGAGAATGCCCATGATAAATGTTCTAGCATGGAGGAGGCGAAGTGGGAGTCGCTGAAAATATCCATCTTCAATGCCACCCTGATCCAGAGTGGCACGGTCATGCTGATCCAGAGCCTCCCATGGACATCCCGATCCAGCATGTCCACCATGGACACATTAATCTGGTGTGATAGAGGTCTCCATTACCATGCAGAGTGACAGGTCCTGCATGACCATCCCGAGCCAGAGTCCCCTATATATGAGGGGCCACTGTCAAATTGAAGCCATCCTGGCCTCAGCTGGCGGGACAATTGCCAGCCACAGCGGGTCGACTGTTGGTGGCGGGATGGCAGCCGTCGGTGGGGCGACCGGTGGTGGTGGGGCAACCGGCAGTGGTGGCTGGATGACTGGCGGTGGTGGAGTGACCCGCGGCGGCCGGACGACCGGCGGCAGGGTAACTGGCAGTGGTGGGTGACCGGCGGCGGCCGGACGACCGGCGGTGTGGTGACTGGCAGTGGTGGGGCGACCGGTGGCGGTCGGACGACCGGTGGCGGGGTGACTGGCAGTAGTGGGGCGACCGGTGGCGGCCGGACGACTGGTGGCGGGGTGACTGGCAGTGGTGGGGCGACCGGCGGCGGCCGGACGACCAGCGGCGGGGTGACTGGCAGTGGTGGGGCGACCAGAGGGCTGTTCAGGAGACCCTGCTCTACTAATATCTATCTACAGTGCTGCTTTCCGGGATACTGTACAAGCTGATGGAGTATGCAGCATTTCAGAACGAGAGGAAAGGTCAGCAGAGGTCTATCAGGAGACCACAAAATATAGAAGAGGTTTTTCAATGACTAATATATATATATATATATATATATATATAATATATATATATATATATTCTGTTTTATAATGAGAAATAAATGTATATGGGAAGAATAAAAATATGGTTTTCTCTACCCACTACATACAAAAAAATATATCCTCTGGTTCTGTTGATATTGACCTTTAATACTTACCTTTACCGCCTTGGATTCGAACCTAGAACCTCCAACTTGGGAAGCTGACTTGCTAACCACTATACCATAGAGGATTTATGTTTGAAGACTTAAATTATATAGAATATGATACCTCTTCATACTAATGATAACGAAGAATTGAGAATTGAGTCATGATGGGGTGGCATTGTCATAGACCTGTTGACAAGGAAGGTTATCCCCACCACCAACACCACTTTTCTCTGTTTGGTATAAGACGGCTTGTCAGCACTGAGAGGCATTCCGTCTACTGCGACATGTTGTCAAACAGTGAGCTATGTCTGCGGGATGCAGTGATTGACCTTGAGGAGGAGGAACTAATCATGGTATTATCTCGTTGACAGACATTTTCAATGATGCAGGACATTTGAGTTCAGAGTTTAGGGTCCAGAGTCCAGATGTCCAGAGTTCAGAGTCCCGAGTCCAGAGTCCAGAAGTCCAGAGTTCAGAGCCTTGAGTCCAGAGTCCAGAAGTCCAGAGTTCAGAGCCTGAGTCCAGAGTCCAGAGTTCAGAGCCCCGAGTTCAGAGCCTCCAAGTTCAGAGTTCAGAGCCCCAAGTTCAGAGCCCCGAGTTCAGAGTTCAGAGCCCTGAGTTCAGAGTTCAGAGTTCAGACCCCCAACTTCAGAGTTCAGAGCCCAGAGTTCTTTTTTTTTTTCATTTATTCCCGATTTCATGTGCTCTTAATTTTTTTTTCATTTTTTCTTTTTGATTTTTATTTATTTATTTATTTTTTTTTTAATTTGTTTTCTTTTTTTTATTTTTTTTTTAAATTTTTTTTTATTTTTTTTTTTGACCTGGATGACCTTGAGGTTAGGTTTGATTGACTTGGGTGACCTTGAGGTTTGGTTTGGTCGACTTGGGTGACCTTGAGGTTAGGTTTGGTCAACTTGGGTGACCTTGAGGTTAGGTTTGGTTGACTTGGGTGACCTTGAGGTTAGGTTTGGTCAACTTGGAAGACCTTGAGGTGAAGGGTAACTCTGGCACACTTGTGTGCCAGAGTCGCCCTTATTATACTACTGATAATCTTCTAAACTATTTCAAATGTTGTTACAGTAAACACATGAACAACTCCTCACTTTTTTGTTCATTAGGTTTCATGCATGAATGTGAATAGATCATGCATGTAAATCAGTCCATGTGATTGAAACGTAGTTCCCTTAACCAATGCTCCAGCACCTTTTTCCAGTATGGTACCCACAAAATGTCTCAGTTATTTTAAAGAGTAGTTTCCACCGGGGACAGGAGGATACATGAATCTCCAGTAATATCTGGGAACATGGAAATATCCCTCCCCCAAATATATTTTTTGCACTTGAGTAAAAATCATGAATATCATAGGTTTGAAGACTATAACTTTGAAACTATTTTTTGCAACTATTGAATAATAATTAGCCCACTGTACATAAAGAAACTTCATTATTAGGTTGTAGTTTTTCAAGTAGAAATTGCTTGAAATCACACCAAATTGAGGGTATTTTTCCCCTTCTTGTGAGAGATATAGGATTTTCTTGTTGTTTGGAGATGTTTTCATTTTCACTTTCTTATGTTATATTATTTTAAACATCAGTGAAAGAACATTTCAAATATGACTTTATGGGTAATGAAATTGTTCAGAATTCAAAGATGAACCCCAATTTGACAATGGTTTTTTGATAAATTTTTTTTTCTTGATTTTTATAGCACCTAGTTAAAGACTAATAAGCTATTCTATTTTGACATAAATTGATAAGAATATTGTTTGTGAAGGTAAAACCCATTGGTTAAGCCTTCTATATTGGTCAAGGATTGAATAAAGATTATTTTTAGCATAAAAGGATACAGTATTCTGCCTTTGCACTTCCAATTGAACACTTTAGCACTAAACTAATTCGTGTGGCTTTCTGCGTTACAGTCTTCTTACTCCATGCACGTTGAGCAGCTGGATTGCTTCCACGTTCACATGTTGATGAAGTCTTTTCTCATGTTTTTCTGCAAATCTTTGGATTTCACTGATGACTGTCGCCACTCCCAGGTCGCGGTGGAGATCAGAGTTCCTGATGTACCAAGGAGCGTCTACACAACTTCTGAGTACTTTGTTCTGGAAGCGCTGGATGATGTCGATATTGGATGGTCGGGTGCAGCCCCAGAGTTGAATTCCGTAGGTCCACACCGGCTTGAGAATCTGCTTGTAGAGAAGCAATTTGTTATAATTTGACAACTTTGATGTCCTCCCAAGTAGCCAGTACATTTTCTTGAATTTTATGCCAAGTTGTTCTCTTTTCTTCTTCACATGCTCCCTCCATCTAAGCTTGGCATCCAGCGTCATGCCTAGATACTTTGCAGTGTTGGAGTAGGGTACAATATTCCCATTGAGTGTTAAGGGGATATATTGAACTCTTCTGTTTGTAAAGTTGACTTGAACTGATTTTGCTTCATTCAATTTTATAAGCCAGTGTTTTGTCCAAACATTGATTTTGTTGACTGCCACCTGCAATTTCTCTGTAGAAACTTCAACAGTTTCACCAACTGATAAAACTGCTGTGTCATCAGCAAATGTTGCTACTGTTACGTTCTCAGGTTGAGGTATATCAGATGTGTATATGAGGTACAAGAGGGGACCCAGCACACTTCCTTGAGGAACTCCAGCCCTGATTTCTCTGAGAGATGAAAAAGCATCATCTTGTTTTATCCTGGAATAACGGTCTTGAAGATATGATTTCAGTATCAGACTGTATTCTGTTGATAAGAACTGGTTCATTTTGTAGCACAATCCTGAATGCCATACTTTGTCGAAAGCCTGTGCTACATCAAGGAAAATTGCAGAGCAAACTTTCTTTTCCTCCAATGTATTTTCAATAATATTTGTTATTCTGTGCTCCTGATCTATTGTACTATGTTTATCTCGAAATCTGAATTGATGGGTTGGTATGAATCCATTATCGTCCAGATAAGGCTTTACTCTTTTCAGTAGAAGTTTCTCAAATAATTTTGATATTACTGGCAGTAGTGAAATTGGCCTATACGAGGTTACATCATGTGGTGGCTTTCCAGGTTTTGGTATCATGATGACATCGGCTACATTCCAGAAACTTGGCACATATTTCAATCGGAATGAAGCGTTGAAGAGATGGCATAGCTTCACAATTGCTTTTCTTGGGAGCTCCTGTAGAATCTCTCCAGTTATTAAGTCGAAACCTGGCGTTTTCTTTCTGCTCAAATTTTTAATCTCATATTCTACCTCCCTTGGCGATGTTGGAGTGATAACTCCTGCTCCAAGATGATGAGGATTCTCATCTATAATTGTTTCCTCATGAGGTGAGAAAACCTTTTCCAGATGATCAGCAAACAAATCAGCTTTCTCTTTATTGCTCCTTGCCCAGCAATCTTGATTCTCCCTTATCGGTGTAACTTGTTCAAGAGGTCTCTTCAGTTTCCTGGTTGATCTCCATAATGAAAAATTTGTTGTAGACTCATTGGTTAACTCTTCTAAGTATTTATTGATATCATGTTGTTTTACATCCTGTATCATCTTTCTCAGTTCATTAGTAATTCTATTAAGTTCTGTTTTAATTCTTGGATTTCTTGTTGATTGCCATGATCTTCTTGTTCTTCTTATTTTTTCTATCAACTCTCTTACCGCTACAGGATAACAATTACCTTTGAAAATCCTGCTTTGAAGTAGTGGTGTATTTTCCCAGGCACATTGTTGGATATTGAGTACAAACTTCTGGACTTCAGTTTCTAATTCATCTATAGTTTGCAGAGATGTGTTCAAGTCTATTTTAGAGTCTATCATATTTTTAAAAGTTTCTAAATCTGTGTACCTGTTGATGAGTCTAGGTGGCATTTCTTTTTTAACAGCTGCACTGTGCATTGTCAAAACTATTGGCGAATGGTCAGAGTAGAGATCAAATTTTTCTTCAACTTCAACACAGTTTGGTGAAATATTTTTTGTGATGAAAAAATCTATCAGGTCTGGAATTTTTGTTTTGTCTGTTGGCCAGTAAGTTGGTTCCCTTGTTGAGTGAACATCGCAGTGGTATTCATTAACAGCCAGTAATAGCTCCTTTCCTTTAGTTGTGGTCAGTCGGGACCCCCATTGTGTATTCTTTGAATTGAAGTCTCCTCCAATGATAAATTTCCCTGTGAAGTTGCTTAGGAAATCAATATATTCTATCTTCTTCAAATTAAATCGTGGTGGACAGTAGACGGCTCCAATTGTGATCGTACCAGATGGTCTACCGATAAGTTTGACTTTGATTGAAATCAACTGGAACTCTTGCAATTCTATCTTCTTGAACTCGTGATGGTTTAGCTCTTCTCTTACAATAACCGCACTTCCACCTCTAGCGCTGTTGTTGGGATGTATGGCATGGTACGTTTTGTACCCTCTAATTTTGAAGTAGGATTCTTTGGTGAAATGAGTTTCGGAAATGAGACAGGCATCTATTTTATGCTCAATTAGAATTGCTAATAGATCATCTTTGTGTTGTAGTAATCCATTAGCATTCCAAGTCATAATTTTGAATCTATCCTCCATGCTTCTTGTGAATGACTTCTGGAACTGAAATATTTTCCAGTTTTTCTAACCTACTTAAAATTGATTTATTCAGGCCTTCTTGCACAACTAGTTTCTCAAGAATCAATTTAAGTTGAGTTGTAATGCTCAGTTCCAAACCTTTACTCAAGTTGTAATCTTGAAGACTTGACTTTTTGTTACTGTTGATAGGTACTCTATTTTTCAGCTTATTAGCATAACTCTGGTTCTCCTTAACTCTACTGTCATTTATTAGAGCTCTCTGTGGCACAATAGGATCGTTTTTTTTTTGTTGACTGACGAAATAGATTTTATTGCTTTCTTCTTATTTCGAAGTGCCTGCAACTCTTGTGCTACAACACATCCTCTATAATTAGCAGGGTGCTCCATCCCACAATTGTAGCATTCAGGCTTAACTTCTTTACTCTTAGTACAGTTGATAGTGATGTGGGGACCAGCGCATTTCACGCACCTAGGCTCCCTCTGGCAGTATTTTTTAGTGTGTCCCCAGGTTTGTCAATTTTTACATTGCGGTAGAAATTTAGATTTTTTCAGGGGACTACTTCAACCTTCATACCCATAATTACACATATTTCATAAATTCTATTTATGCTCTCTGTGTTTTCAAAAGTTAACATGAATATTGGGAGTGGTTTTTTTGTTTTCCATTTAAGAATGTTTACCACGTCCAAAATTTTAAATCCTTTTTCCTGAAGTTCCTCTTTTATTTCCTGTGGATTGCAAGTGCTGTGCAACTTCTTCACTATTACTCTTATGGGTCTCGTTTGCTTGTTTTCAAACGAAGACCAATTCATTTTTTTGTCATTCAGCAATGATGTAGCTAGTCTATAATTATCCTCAGATTCAATGTTGAGTTTTAAGCTACCATTATTCAATAGTGTGATCTTATAAGAGTCTTTTATTTTTTCATTCAAAATCTTATACACTACTTGATAGTCTTGGATGTTGTAGAGTAGGCCTATTATTGGAGGAGGTCTCATAACTTGTTTGATACTTGGAGTTTTTTTTGGTTCAGCATTCTCTTTTAGTTCAGTTTCTCTACGTGAACTCACTCTCTGCTCATTGGATGATTGTGTTTGAGGTGAGTCAGATTGTTCTCTCTTCCTCTTTCTTTGCTTTTGACGAATCCATTCTGTTTCAGTAGATAATTCTTCTTCATCGGTATGATAATTGTCCGTATTTTTTTCTTCATTCTTAGATTTAGTCTCTAACGCTGATAATCTAGTTTGAAGCTGTTCAAGTTGAATTTTAAGTTCAGAACTTATTTTTTTCTGTTTGCTGGAATTTTGTATTAGCTTCGTTCCAAGCTTTAAAAAAAAGTTTCTCACATTCTGATTGAATTTTATCAGTTCGAACCTTGTAGGAGACAGGTTTATTCTCTTCAGTTATAGTAACTATTATTAGTTATTGACGTATTATCATCACCGTTCATAGTTACGATAGTTCAGTTCTCACAATAAAATTGATAAAATTGAAACAATAGCAAGTTAATAGCTTAATCCCGAACTTAAACCTGCCTCCCAGCTGGTCTGAGTTGGAGTCTAAAATCATCACTTCTGCTCCTGAGATTATCACATTTTAGCCTCATCCCGTTCTCAGCAATCCACCAAGATTATCTTTTAAACCTGAGTTGATCTACGCTTGAACTCAGCAATCCACCAAGATTAATTTTTAGCCTAGACTGGAACTCAGCAAACCGATTTTTTAACCGCAGGTTTTACCCTGCAATAATTGCCGGTCGGCCAACTTTTGCGCTCGAGCATGGTTAATCCCGAACTCAGCAAACCGATTTTTGATCTGTGGCGCAAAAACCGGTTTTTAGCCAAGCGCAAGAGATAATCCCGATCTCAGGAATCGCCCCTAAATGTTTACAAACAATGAAACAATGTGAATTGAGTATGAGGTTAAGAACACTTTGAATCAGCAAACAGCGGCAGTAAGTGATGGTTGAGGAAAGAAAGACACAATGATCGGAAGAAGCACTGCGTATCATCAGAAGGATACAGAACACCTTGCTTGTGACATGAAGATGCAGCTTGAAACGTTGCTGGATGTGGAGACTTGGAGTGTTGCTGGATGCAAAGACGTAGCCAAAGAGCTTCCTCTTGTTTGTATACTGGTACAACACTGAACTGATGGTGATCCCCTTGGAGGGGATTGGAAACACATGTTATTAATTTGACTTGGAGTTGCGACAATGAACCCAACACACCATTTTGTTGGCGTACTTTTGAAAAATAGACATTTCAAAATTCAATAACTTCTGAATGCACAGAGATAATCACATGAAATAAATGTATTCCTTTGTAGAAAAAATAGATCTTTCGAATGAGATGAGTCCCGAATACGTGATACGAAAGAAATGAACTCTGAAAATGTGAAGTCTGAGCATTCACGATGTGAAACAAAACTTTCCACTAACACTTTTATGAGCTGATCGATCCGTCCCAGTTGGACCAAATGTTAAGCGGCTTTATGATGGAGGACCGAGAGTTTACTTTTAAAAATGAAATTGTAACTTTCAAAACAATATTTGAAATGCAGTTTTACCTGAAAGAGCGAATGAGCGAGCAATCAACACATAACTGATGACATCTGAACATCAACTGACTGCAACTCTTGAAGAACATCACAACAAGGTGGAAGGGTGAGGAGGGGGAAGGTACTGCTTGAGTTGACAGTCAATACACGCACTTAAAGTTTATGAGAATTCTAACCAGAGGCGGATCTAGCCCTCTGTCAGTCTTCCCTTCTCCATCACTGGAATTTCCAGATTCATCTTCATCATCATCATCTACAGAAACTTCATCATCAGTTGGGTCTTCCTCTTTCTCAATATTGAATTTACCTACAGAATCATTTATTCCATTCTTGATTTTTTTCTCAATTTTCATTGATGATTTTTTTAATTCTTGAAGAGGATTTATGATTGGTGCTAATCCTCTTTTCAAATTCAACTTTGATTCAGATTGCATACCTCATAAAATATTATATTTTCCAATAATTGATTTTCTCTAATCATGAATTTTATATGTTAACACATCTCTACCATCCCTCACATCTGTAATCTTCCCTATTCCTCTCTTCTCCACCTCCACCTCACCTCGCCTATTAACAATCTTACTCACTTTAATCACTTTAAACACTCAGTAAGAGTACTGTTTGACAACTAACTCAATATTATAATTTATTTTGCTAAACTAACTTTCCATGTTTATCACTGAACTTTGTTGGATCTAAGAATGTGTCCAAATTCAATCTATACCTACCATCATGCTACTTGTTCTGATTATAATAGTGATGAAATTATGTCTATTACCCTTCATCCAAACATCTGAACGCATATTTTTGAAAGTGTTAAAGTTCATATTGGACTCTATGGACTAGCTTCAAAGAAAGTAAGTCTATTCGAAAAACCAAAATCAGATTTGTATTTTCTCTGATTATATGCTTAGGTATAGTCGCATAGGACTGGTTTAGATATATCACATCAATACTCATATGTCTTGCCATGCTAAAATAATCTTGAATATGTGTAACTTTCTGCAATTGCAAGTCATCAAAAATCACCAAACTATCCTTTTCTAAATCATTTGGATTTGGTATGCTTGAAATATCATTCAACATACAAAACTTTATGAATTTCAGTGTGGAGAAGACTTTTTCCAAAAATACATACTTGGGCTGATATAAGGATTCACTGAACAAATATAAGCTTTGAAAACGTGATGTTTTTCTATGGAAAATAGGGTTTAGGAGAATGTTTGTCTTGTCAGAAGAAGACCCACCAACAATTATTGATCAGATATGATTTGGAAGAAGCATGCCATGCTTACTTTTGTTCATGTCAGCAATTTTTGTAGTGACAATAAGTTCATCGAAATTTAAAATAGGAATCTCAACTTTATCTTCATGTAAAATTTCATCTTTCTTCAGATTCTGCTAATAATTCATGTCTTATGTGTTCATGAACACAATTCACCTATGACTAACAGTTCAAACACAGGTTTTCACAAATGATATGAAATCAAGATGATATGCTATTATATTTACCTCTCAAAAAATAACATACACTACATTCAGAGAACAGCATAATATTCCAGAATATACACTAATCTCTTACTAGAAAAAAATATTTTACAAAACATGCTATCCTTGCTAATGATACAATATTCTATGTTCATGTTTAAAACATATTAATAAATGTTACAAGCAAACGAATAAACTACATATATTCAATTCATAATATTACTAAACTTTTCTCAATTTATAATGTACTGACAGTTGATTTTAAAAGAAGCTTTTTCATTTTGTCTTAGAATTAATGTAAGCTAGATTTGCACATTTAATCATTGTTTCCATAAAAAGTTTATCTGTATCCATATCTGGTTTTGCTCTTTCTACAAAAACATCATTCAGGAAGCTCATATGCAGATTTCCTGCATATCCTTTCACTTAGTAATCTGCTACCAGAATAACATATACTCAAATGTAGCTGTCTTTCTAAATCAATTTTTTCCTGGTCTCACAAACCATAGAAATGAATCAAGGTCTACATAGTTTTTCCTGTAATTTGCTATTAAATCAACAAAACTCATGAGAATGTCACACATACAAAATTGATAACGTGGAATTATGCTAGCTATGATATCCATGTCTCTGAAAGCAAATATAATAACAATATTAGTATAATCGCTACAGACAATTATTTTTTTTTAATCCTGCTTCTAGTCCACACTGTTCTAATAAATTGTAAGAAAAATCGTCACCAGCTGATTTTAAAGTTTTATTTTCATTAATATGCTTTTGTATGATAGATACTTTCTTAGCTAGAAAAGAACAGGGACATGTATCTGTTACATCAGGACATCGTTTCCCTTCACGTTTTAACTTATCAAAATCTATTTTTGACAAATAACAGAATCTTAAATGTCCAAACTTTCTTTTAGCTTTTCCATCTAGAAACAAAAGATAGTCCTTTAATGTAAAACCTGAATTAGCATAATCCTTCAAGCTATCAATAAGATTGCCAAATAACACTGTAAGACTACAACGGTGAGCCCAACCATATCTCACATTGGGAATGGGAATGGGAATGTTTGAAATTTGCAGTAGATGTCATAATCTGAAATAATATATATATATTCCACCTTCAAATTTCATCTTCTCATATCATCATAAAACTAGTCTTCATCATAAAATAATCAAACATCTATACCACAAACTTTAATAAGTTTTCTTGCAAATTCTTCTCTAACATGATGATCTAGAAACACTTTATCACTCAGATATTATTCTATTAACTTTTGCATTGCTGAAGATAGTTTTGAGCATTCACATTGATTTCTCTTGCAATAACCCCAATGATCAAATTTCCTATTTACATCATTCAAATTCCAGATAAGCTCATTGAGAAGGAAATCATGTCCAACATATTTTTTCATCTCAGTTATGATATTACTGAGAAGCTCTAATAGAATACTCTCTTTGAACATTGTCATGGGAATGTGTGACTCCATATCTGAAAAATACATATCTATTATTATTAATTCGAAATAAGATCTTCTTTATCAATCCAACTTCGTTCTATGAACCCAAACCATTTAACTGGAACCTTTTGCCCCTTACATCTCAATACCTTTCCAACTAAGTAAACATTTCTATCAGATTCATTTGAGTTCTTTGTAATTCTTGTTCATAGAACCTTCCAATAATTATTTTCACCAGACAGATATTTTAATGAATATGTTGATAGTATTGTAGCATGAACTCCAACTATTTCAAATAATTCTAAACTCCAATTTATTTCATAGGCTTTTTCAACGATTTTCTTGTATTTAGAAATCCTCACTATATCACCTAACCCGAATTTGGGAAGAATAGGTTTATTACTCTTTCTTAAGTGTTTTTTATTCAATTCAGCAATGATTTGTTCCCCATGTTTCAATGTTACTTCAGCTGGTTTCATTTTGATAGTTGAATGAAATGAATTATTATATTGATCAACAATCTTGTCTAACCAAGATTCCCATTATTTTATAATTGCCAGTTGCAGTGAAATAATGATATATGCGCTACTTTAGAGCTCTGTTGAAACATTCAATAAATGCTGCATGAAAATTGGAGTAGACACTATAGTGATGTATCTTATAATGTTGTAGTAGAGCTTTTACTTGAGAATTATAAAATTCCTTCCCATTGTCTGTACAAAATAGCTTGATGCCAAGATTTCTCTTGAATATTGGTCTTAAAGCATCACTCACTTCATGAGCTGTTTTTGTCCTTAGTGGCACAGCATATGCAAATTTTGTAAATGCATTCATAACAGTTAAAATATATTTATAGTTCGAATTCATTTTAACAAAATCCTCCGTTTCTATAAGGTCTGCCTGTAACATGTCATTAACCCATTTTAGAACATAACTCCTTTTCATAAAGTTTTTATGGACAGGTTTATGCAACTCATTTGCCAACTGCTCTCATACATTGCTCATTTTATCCTGTTCTCTCTTCAACTAGCAGATGGATACCAAGGTCTCAATCATATCCATGCTTCTTCTATACACATATTAATTACAATCAATATGGTTGAGGCTATCCAGTTTGCTGCATTGGGATTTACTGTACCAACACTTCTTCTGTATCATTTCCATCATTATCTCCTTCTGCTACATTCAATTCTTTTCCAAGTCTAATATGATGTTCAACCTGATTATGTCCCCAGGCTAGCACATTGATATTATTGGGTAGAATAAAGCATTTGTCATCAAGTGGGGAAATAGCTTTTTTTGATATCCTAATCTCAAAAACATTATGCAGATATGAACATAATATGTTGGATGATTCATAATGAATCTTCCTATTGAATAGACAATCCTTATAGTCTATATTTCAAATTCCAAATTATCATCAATTATATAACGTGACACACCTTCAGCTATATTCTTATTAGTGGTTTCATTTGATTTATTCACATATAAGAAAGAATAAAGCTTTGGTCTCAAACCTGAGAATTTTGTTATTATTTTCACCCTTCATGACACCGAGTTTCCTGTAATTGGTTGAACTATAACATTTTGTCGGTGGGAGGGTATACACTTGTATCAAATAAATGTTAATTATTTCTCATATTCTTATGAGATTCATCTATTTCTATATGATAAAGAAAAGAATCTGTGTCAGACATGAGTATTTTCACCCTTTGGTAATTGTACATTTAGAAAATCTTATTATAATGAAAGTCATACATAACTGGTTTGCTCAAATCTAGAACTGTAAACCCACAATAAATTGGTCGGTTCAATACAATATCATACCTTTTCAACTCCACTCCAATCACATTTGCATTAAACATATTCCACTGCTTTACATTTGGGTGTGATAATAGTCTCTGTAATCGCTTCTCATCTGTAATCAATCTCATATTCAATCTATTTCTAACACGTTCAATTATTGATTTCCCATGAATTGAATTCGTAAGTTTCTTGTACTGTGTTGATTCAAATATGTTTTTACTCTCCTGACGATGATTTGTGTTGAGGTCAATTCTTTCAACCAAGCAGATTGGCTAAAAGTGATAATACAATGAATTTTTGTTGATACCATTCCCAGTGTCAAATATAGTTTCAAATTTCAGTAATGTAATACATAATTCTTTCCACAATCCAGTATGGCTAAAAGCTTGGTTGACACTCTCTGTGTTGGAGAATAGCTCTACAACAGGTGGTAAACCTTTTATTGGGGCAAGAGGGTAATCATTGTGTTTATCATGAAGATGAGAGGGGTAATTTAAATCCACATCTAGAACATAGCCCGTTTGAGCATCATCTGGAATGTTAAATACATTGAAGAAAGATATTTCCATCTCCGTCAACCACCTAAAACCACCATATGACAGATAATTCTTCATACAGTAACCATACAAGCCATTCGCATCAAGGTAGCAACAATAGGATGTAGGTTTCCTGCTATCATATTCATTATCCATGTAGGGGTTCTTGGCTTCCGCATATCTGTTTGGAATCACAGATAAACAACCTTGTATTGATGATTCAAAGAGAAGGTGCATACATGGATCAGTCAATAATTCTAATTTAACTTTAGTTTCATATAGCATAGCCTGAAATGAGTAAGGAGCTAATGATAAAAATTGAGCTACATCAAGACCATAATTTTTATAGAAGATATATCTTAAATCTTCAAATACATCTGATGAGCAGAGGACATATATGAACAGATTCTCTACCATTTGTTAAATGACATAAAAGATGGCTAAGCCCATTCTTATTCTGACTCGTGTTTATAAGAACGTAATGTGAACGGTTTGGGTAACATTCTCTGAATAGCAGAAGCAAATGTATATTGAACATATTCTCTCTCTCTCTGTGTAGTCACATGGTATGGGAAAAATTTCTTATGGGCGCTGTCATAGGTGATGACAGTTATGCTTATGTTTGGGTTTAATCCTTCAAATTTTAAAATATCACGTGAAGAAATAGGAAATCTTATAGAATCAGTTCTAAGTTCACTTTTAAATTGTTTCAAGTATTGAACATTCAAATTTCTACGTCTATAATGGAAATAAGCCAAGATGCTCCAAAGAAAACAATATGAATATTTATTTCCAATGTTTATCATAACTCTCTTGTTGACAAGTTTTGGCGGTGTTTCTATATATGTTGAATCACCACCATAAATGGGATTATATTTTATAGAATTGACATCTAAATTAAAAATACAATTCACCACCCAACCAGAACCTTGAGAGACAAATCGCTCCAAACCTGTATTCAACTTACTAGATGCTAAGTCAAATTGATGTATTAATTCATCGGTATTTTGATTTATATTAATAATATTATAAGATGTGCTATGAAATGTTGCAATTGTCTCCATGTTCATAGTCTGTTCTTGACCATCCAATGCTGGCAGTAGAGGTGCTTTTTCTATCAGATGAACTTTTACAGCAATAAATCAACATAATATGTTCTCATCAAAAATTATTGAATTATTGATTAAAATGTTGAATATTGTTTCTTCCAAAGTTGTTAAAATCAACTGTAAATCCAACTGGGTTTCAATGAATGAAAATCTATATTTCACATTTCCATTAATAACCATATTCTCTCTGATATATATTCCATAATAATTTTATAATAGAAAATAATAATTGAATTTCACCAGTCTAGTGTTCTCTACTGTTGAGTGTTTGCTCTTATGCAGGTTCTAACATGAAAACTAAATTTCATTTTTACTCTTTGTAAGTGGCCTACTATGAAATAGACCAGCTTTTGCACTCAACCTTCAGTCTTCACCTAGTGTTCAATGTGAGATCCATACAGAACCACCTATCAAGTGAATCCAAGGAATAAGGTAAGTCTTTTCGAAAATATACAACAAATATAATATACATACATCAAATACTTATTTCGATTTAATTTCTGATCATATTTTTCATATCAAATCATTCAAACTCGATTTGAGGTGATTGAGTGAGACTAATTCAACCTTCTCCATTTCAAATCTGATATTGTCGAAACTATTTTTAAGTTTTTTCTCAAGTTTCTTCAAACTATCTATGTGACCAAATCTGCCTTTTTATTATCGAAGTCAGATCTTGTTAGAACCGTTTTCTTATGCTGACATAACTGATTTTCTGAATATTCCTTAGAATCTATCATATTAGTTTTACCATGTGAAACATGTCCAAACCTGTCCACAGACATGATGTAACTGGAAGGCTAGATACGACATTGCTGAGATCGGGATTATCTCTTGCGCTCGGCTAAAAACCGGTTTTTGCGCCGCAGATCAAGAATCGGTTTGCTGAGATCGGGATTAACCACGCTCGAGCGCAAAAGTTAGCCGACCGGCAATTATCGCAGGGAAAAACCGGCGGTCTAAAAATCGGTTTGCTGAGATCCAGTCTAGGCTAAAAATTAATCTCGGTGGATTGCTGAGTTCAAGCGTAGATCAACTCGAGTTTAAAAGATAATCTCGGTGGATTGCTGAGATCGGGATCAGGCTAAAATGAGATAATCTCAGGAGCAAAAATGATGATTTTAGACTCCAACTTAGACCTGCTAGGAGGCAGGTTTAAGTTCGGGATTAAGCTATTAACTCGCTATTCTTTTGATTTTATTGAAAACAAATGTCAAATTGGGGTTCACCTTTGAATTCTGAATAATTTCATTACCCATAAAGTCATATTTAAAATGTTTTTCCACCAATGTTTAAAATATTATAACATAAGAAAGTGAAAATGAAAACACCTTCAAACAACAAGGAAATTCTTTACCTCTCACAAAAAGGGGATCCGGGGGGCCTCCCCTGGAAAATTTGAGGAAAATACCCTCAATTTGGTGTGATTTCAAGCAATTTCCACTTGAAAAACTACATACTAATAATGAAGTTTCTTTATGTTTAGTGGGCTGATCATTATTTAATTTTTATAGAAAATATTATAGGCCTATGTTATTCCAGTTCATATAACAAATAGAATGGAAATATAATTTCATTAGTCATTCAATTGTTTCAAAAAATAGTTTCAAAGCTATAGTCTACAAACCTATGATTTTCATGATTTTAACTAAAGTGAAAAAAAAATTTACTGTGGGGGGATATATCCATGTTCCCAGATATTACTGGAGATTTGTATATCCTCCTGTCCCCGGTGGAAACTACTCTTCAATCATAACATAACAAGGACATTTTGTGGGTAGCATACTAAAAAAAGGTGCTGGAGCATTGTTCAAGGGAACTACGTTTCAATCACATGAACTGGTTTAAATACATGATCTTTTCATATTCATGCATGAAATTGAATGAACAATTATCAATACATGTTAAATTGAACTTTCAATTGCTAAAGATGGTAAAAACAAAACTGACTTACTTCAAAAAGATTTTTCTGAAGTATTCGCTATATGCAGTTCCATAGAGTAAAGATATTGTTTGAAAGATACCTATTTATTTGTCTCTGGCAGTACTAGCCCATCACTGAGTAGCCCATAATTCTATTATCATTCTGATATTCTCTCAACACTCATATTATATTATATTTTTTGGTTTAAACAATGAAAATATATTAAATTGGAAGCCAATTCTTTTGACTCAATTTCTATCAGTGGTCGATAACCTTCTACGAATCTAGGCTACACGTTAGTATCGATGCTATCTATAATTGGCTTGAACATAATATGGAACTGCAACTATATCAGTAATGAAGGAGAACTGTATTAAATACGTTGTAATTGTAAGAAAGTGTGAGATGATAATATCTATGTGGGGTTGATTGTTGCTAATTGGAGGCAGCTGTGTTTGCTTGCATCATCACGGGATGCAGAAATAGTCTGCATTGCATAATTGAACTATTAAATTGAGTCCAGATGGTGATGAGCGACCCTTCGTTTGCGTGATCCTTTCTGTGGAATTGATTTTGTGAGTGGATGAAGTGATAATGGATTACCTTGAATATTTGGATTATTACAAACCAATAACTCTAAGAACTAAAGTTGGCGAGTACGGTATCAGAATTTAAAACTGAAGAGAAGTGCTGATTGCTATCAGATTTTTTGCTGATGGTAGTCCACATAGAGACTGGTGATTTATGTGAGTACTGCAGCATCATGTCGCATTATACATAGTGTTGCGGCAATAGCTATTATTTGTTCAATAATTGAAAAATATTACATTAAATTCCTAGCTGGACAATACGCTAGAAAAAAACTACATTCTGGAGATAAATGGGAATGAATTCCAAATGAACACCAAAAAGGTGAGGAGTTAGTTGTTCATGTGTTCACTGTAACAACATTCGAAAGAGTTAAGAAGATTATCTAATCACAGATAATCATTATAACGACGGTCAAGAGAGGATCAAGACTGAAATAGAGAGAGAATGGGAGTAAGTGGGGGAAAGAGAGAGAGAGAGAGAATGAGATTGATTGATTTTTTTTCTCCAATATGCCCTAATAAAGGCATATTATGCCTGAGAGAGAGAGTGAGTGGGAGGGAGGGGAAGAAGAAAAAACAAGAACGAAACGAATGATGGGAGAGTGAGTGAGTGTGAGTGAGAGAGTGCAAAAGCAATACGCAAAGACAGCGTGTGAGAGCCAAAGTAGCATTCAAGATGGCTGTTGCCAACATTGCGACAATAATTCCCCGTTGATTCCTTCAGTTGCTCCTCGGTCTGGCTAAACTTGAACGTCGGTCTGGCTAAACCCGCAGATCAAAGTTGCTCTCGACCAAGAGATAACCGACAGCTAAACTCGATCTCAGAAAATCGATTTTTTAGCCGAGACCAAAGTTGCGCTAGACCAACGTTGCGCCGGGGTTAGCCAGACCCGATCTCAGCAATCGCCCCTAACTTTAACCTTCCCTAATACATTTCTACTCAACTAGATCAAAAATAACCTCCCACATTTGATTACTATCTGTGATTGTAATTATATGATGATCATTGCTACATCCATATTCCTCAATTACAATATATAAGAATTCATACACTTCAGATAAGATTGGATACTTTAAGCTTGAATTCAATCATTTACTATCATCTGACAATTCTTTATCATCATCATTATCTTCAACTAAACTATCATTCTCAATACATTATTATGTATAAGACATATAGTTCACAGTATTAATGTTGTACTGTTCCAGGATATTGGCTTATTTTACAAACATCAAATTCCAACTTTACCAATCAAAGCAAGCATCATCCCATCAGCAATAGTGATTACCAAAGAACATCACACATTTGCAGAGAGCTGTGAACTTTTGATCACTATATCAAGGAGTCGCGTTTACACCGGAGTTGGCAACCAATGATTGCCGACATTTATCGGCAATTTTGAGTTGCACGCATTAAAACAACTGCAACTCGCATTGCCAACCGTAGTTGGAGACCGATTTTGCGAGTTGGCAATCGAAATTTGGTTTTCCGACCGGAGTCGGTAAAGATCAAAGGCGGTTGCCAACCCCGGTTGGCAATGCGAGTTGCAGCGCTAACTTGAGTTGCAACTTGAGTCTGCAACTACCCCGCTACCCCTCCCGCCTGTTGGCTCCACATGGACGCGCTGCGTCAGTTCCTCAGTTCAAGCAGGCTGGTCGTCGTGACTTGTTGTGTTTTGTTGTTTGGTTGTTGTTTGTGCTAGTGCAATGTAAGCTATAATGTAAGCTAAGCTATACATTACTCAAGCTAAGCTATATATTTCTTAAGCTATAGAGTTTCTTTGTTTGATTTGGAGTTTTTTTTGATGTATACATTTATTTCTAATTTTATGAATTGTGTTACTTTGGAACGTTAACTTAACTTTGTGTTCATATTTTATTAACAAGTCACTACCAGGTTGCAACTTTTTTTGTCTAGATTTATTAACAATTATTAACTTTTGTCTAGATTTATTCAACTCAGTGCACAACGTAAACAAATAAAAGGAATCTAAAAATAACAATATTTAGTAATTTTCTTTCTTTGCTCACCTGTATGTTATCCTTCAGGAAACCTATAACAGCCTCACAAATCTATGGCACTAAAATAGATATCGCACTTTTGGAAACTTTAAACAAATAACTGATACTAGTATAAGAGTCGCCACTCGCCAAAAAGCGCAATGTAATAGCCAATCTTTCTCGCACTGGAATTGCTTTCCTGTAGTTAGTATCCTGTTTACTAATTATGTGTCCAATACCAACAATTAAACTTTCAAAAACGTCACTTGACATTCTTAAAAAGTTTTTTACACTGCCATCGCATCTCAATTCTCCCGTCAAAGGATCTGTATCATATCGATTTAAAAGATCGCTGCCGCTATACTTTGCTCTTGCCTGCAATAAAGGTCGAACCCAGTATCTTCTCGGTTTTCTACATTTTTGATAAAATAACACACGCTGCCGCAGCAAGAACAACCTCTTCAGCACTCGACATTCTACATACTGTCTGATTTTCTACATACTGTAAAGTTTAGTTGCAAGTTGCAGGTTGCAGACCTAAAAACAAACTATGTGCCCAGGTTGCAAGTACAAGTTGCAGACTTCCATCGGCAACTAGCGTCTGCAATCGAAATTGGCAATTTTTTATTGCCAACTCCGGTGTAAACGCGGCTTAAGTTTGCAAACCTGTTTTCTCCACTCCGATTGTGGATTAGTATATTATGAACCATTGCAGAGAGAGAATGGAGAGAGGTGTATGGAGGGTTTCAGAAAGTTTGATATGGTTAATTATATCCATTCATTTCATTTCATTTCATTTATTGACACACTTTACAATTAACAATTATAAATAATACACAAAACATTACAAAACAATAATATAAAGTGGTTAGGTAACCTCATTTGAAAAAACGTGTTGAGGCACCATCACACTGAAAATAAAGAAAGAGTAGCTTAGAGCCTAGCTAAAATTATATAAAAACTTGATAAATGTTTATAATACAGAGAAAAAAATATGTTGAAGAGTACTAAGAGATAAACTGTCCCTTCATAAATGTATCATTCACTGCAATATGATGATATCAAAAATACAATATAAAAGTAACTATACTATCTAAACAGAAACTCAACATCTTCTAGTGAAAACAACCAAGATTTCAATTCCATGAGAAAAATTCTTAAATTTAAACTAGAGGACACATGGAGAGGTAGATAATTATAAAACTTTAAAGCACAAAAAGTAAAAAACCTACGAAAAGCTTCAACATTAGCCTTCAACAGAATGACCTTATTTTGAAATCTCAAACAACTAGAGTAAACTCTAGCATTACTTTGAACATTTCCTCCTCTAATGAAAAATATTCTTGAAACTCTAAAGACATATAAATATCTTAATGGCAAAATATGAAATTGTTTAAAAAAAAACATTGCATGTTCCGTTCTAGGTACACGCGCCATTATTCTGATAATTTTCTTTTGTGCAACTAAAAGTGTATTGATATTTGTGAAATAAATACCTCCCCAACAAGTGATCCCATATTGTAGCTTACTTTCAATAATGGAAAAATAGATCAAGCTTAATTCATTTATATGGCAAATATTCTTCAAGAAGTAGAATGTTCTTATAGCAGATAACATATATTTATTTATAGAGTTAATATGCTCATTCCAATTACAATTTTTATCAATGAAAAGGCCTAAATATTTGATTCTATCAACTTGCTCAATAAGCATACAACTATGACAATTCAAATCATATAAAATTGCAATATCAGACTTTAAACAAATACATTTATAATACAAAGGTTTGATACAAGAAATTTTATCCTTTAAAGAAAAATGAATAAACTTAGTTTTATTACTAAGGGATAATTTATTGAAAGAAAACCATAATTTTAATAACTGAAGATCATACTGAACATCCTTTTGCAATTCCAAAGCAGATTTTGAGTTGTAACATAAAGCAGTATCATCCGCAAAACTAGTAAGTGATCCTCTAAAGGGTCCACTACTAAGACTATTGCAATTTTCTATTCAATTGCAGTTTTTGTATTGTGATCTTATTACATTCAACTTAGAGTCCATCAAAAGGGAACTATACTATTATTATGAAAGTGTTCAATTCATGTTTGGATAATGATAATCACATCTATACTTTTGAAAGAGTGAACATCAATTCCACATTACAAAAAAAATAATAATCATGCTCTGATGACTCTCAATCACAATGTGAAAAATTTGTTTTCACTTGAAAAGGAAATTGAAAATTCAAATCTATCATTACAAACAGAGTTGGATATCTTGAAAAATGATAATTTAACCTTTACTTTGAAAAAAAAATATATCAATTCTACATTACAAGAGAATGCTAATCCAATAACTGTCAATCAGAGTATAGAAGATGATTTTCCATTTGAGAAGGAAATTGTAAATTCAGTTGAAAAGGACAATTTAGATTCAGATGTATATTCAAATCATCTATCACAAACAGAGCAGGATAGCACTCTTTTCATATTTATTCCCTGTTTAAAATCAGCTCTGAATTATAATTACAATAGCTCATTGGAACTTGATACAAGAAAGTGGTTATATAGTTAAAATTTCTTACATGATAATGTTTGCAGTTGTCATGAATCTTATAGAATATTAGATAATTGTGTTAGCGATTCCTTCAGCAATAGTAATTTGTTTGATTTGATAAATACTACCAAAGTATTATGTCAGTATAGTGTATGAAGTACTGTTTATAAGCAATCATTCAACAGCTTGGAATCTTCACCGCTAGATGGAGACACTCACTGGGTGAAGCTTCAACACCTTTGAAATAGCAGACTACCTCAGGTGGGAGGTGGTTGATAGTGGGCATGTGCTTGGGACTATGACTACAATGAGGGGAAATGGGTTAGCTCTTGAGGGGTTGCCGCTTAGAGTTGATCCCCTTTTGGGGGGGGTTGTTGGCCTTGGCGCTGGTCCCCAGGTCCTGGGGGCAAGGCCATGCCCCTGTTTGGGTAGGCCGCTCCTGTAATAAGTATCTACTAATTAACGATTTCAGACTCCTTGTAGTCTGCGTCCAAGTATACTAACGTATTCTTATTCCAGAAAAAATCCGTTCAATATTTTCAAATATTGCTCACATAACTCAATCCATCTCATACCGTTATCATCCACTATATCCTCCCCATGTCATCCAATTATTTCACTATCTATTTTCTGCCCTACTCTTCCATTGAATTATAATAATCATTAACCATGGGAATGATGTTCCCCATTGCAAGGTCACCAAAAGGTCAATGTGACCCCCAAAGTCACCCTACTACACCGGTTACGTCCAATGATCGATTCCCGATGAGCGAATTGTGGGGTTAGCAGTCCACTGAGCAATCAATTGTTCAGAATAAAAATAAGGATAGGCAGACGCTATAAATGGGAGGACTTGAGTGTCATTAATCATCAGAGATAGTGTCGTTTGTATACTCACAATACGATATTATATTGATGATAATGATGATTGTCTCAGTACACACACAAACTCCCATAAAAGGGATTAAATTGTTAAGCAAGGATCAAACAGCTTTCAGCTTTGAAAAGCGTTCAGACTCGAACAGTTCAAATTCATCTTAATCATAGCCTCAATAGAATGAATTCGAATATAGACATTCACAATTCCAGCAAGCTCTATCAATCATCTGCATTTCTTTTAGTGAACTAGTAACATGACTGTGAATAGATAAGAATAAAATATCTCACAGATATCAAGAAGATTTTAGATGAACTTTACATCTATAAGCAATCACAAATTTCAAGTTTATGCCAATCTACAATTGTTATAGTTGGTATATAAAAGCGAAATGGCTCCCACATTTTATTCACATAACAGGTTCCATCAACATTTGAATGAAACTTCAGGCGCTTGAATCCCAAAAACTAATAATAAGAAAAAAATCCTGTTTTTTTCCATTCTGATGAATTGATAACACTCAAATAAAATGTTTAAAACAGTTTGTAAATATATTTTTTATTTTCATAAAGTATTCATCAAGAAAATGTTTTTTTATGGGAGGTGGTAGGTACTGATTCAATCATTATCATCAAAAATATATTGAATTGCAAGTATACACATGACACTACACATTTATCGCTTGTGGCCTTCCTCCATCACTCGTCCTGATGATCAATGACACCCAAGTCCTCCCATTCATAGCAACTACCTATTCTTATTGCCAGATGGTCCCTTGTTTTTTCAAGAGGTATATCTCCTCCCGCAGATGATGCTTACAATGATGATTAGACGTCTGTCACCCTTCCTATCTCCTTGGCATTTATTATTAAAGTCAACGAACTACTGTGCATCGACCACTTGCTCGATTAAAAATTGAAATTTAAGTTATAATATAAATTGAAGTCAAAAAATTGATATATCTCGAAAACTAGAGTCAATATGAGGAAATTTGACTGGACATGTTTTGTTGCAAATTCCATGTCCAATCTGGAGTCTTTGGCTTTAAACCTAGCACCGCAGTGCAGGATGGATTCTAACAGCTTGGCGTTGTTGTCATTCGAGATGGGTGTCTAGCTTGGAAGTGTTTCGGCCGCATTGCAGGATGACTGTTAAGGGTTTCAGAAAGTTTGATATGGTTAATTATATCCATTCATTTCATTTCATTTCATTTATTGACACACTTTACAATTAACAATAATAAATAATACACAAAACATTACAAAACAATAATATAAAGTGGTTAGGTAACCTCATTTGAAAAAACGTGTTGAGGCACCATCACACTGAAAATAAAGAAAGAGTAGCTTAGAGCCTAGCTAAAATTATATAAAAACTTGATAAATGTTTATAATACAGAGAAAAAAATATGTTGAAGAGTACTAAGAGATAAACTGTCCCTTCATAAATGTATCATTCACTGCAATATGATGATATCAAAAATACAATATAAAAGTAACTATACTATCTAAACAGAAACTCAACATCTTCTAGTGAAAACAACCAAGATTTCAATTCCATGAGAAAAATTCTTAAATTTAAACTAGAGGACACATGGAGAGGTAGATAATTATAAAACTTTAAAGCACAAAAAGTAAAAAACCTACGAAAAGCTTCAACATTAGCCTTCAACAGAATGACCTTATTTTGAAATCTCAAACAACTAGAGTAAACTCTAGCATTACTTTGAACATTTCCTCCTCTAATGAAAAATATTCTTGAAACTCTAAAGACATATAAATATCTTAATGGCAAAATATGAAATTGTTTAAAAAAAACATTGCATGTTCCGTTCTAGGTACACGCGCCATTATTCTGATAATTTTCTTTTGTGCAACTAAAAGTGTATTGATATTTGTGAAATAAATACCTCCCCAACAAGTGATCCCATATTGTAGCTTACTTTCAATAATGGAAAAATAGATCAAGCTTAATTCATTTATATGGCAAATATTCTTCAAGAAGTAGAATGTTCTTATAGCAGATAACATATATTTATTTATAGAGTTAATATGCTCATTCCAATTACAATTTTTATCAATGAAAAGGCCTAAATATTTGATTCTATCAACTTGCTCAATAAGCATACAACTATGACAATTCAAATCATATAAAATTGCAATATCAGACTTTAAACAAATACATTTATAATACAAAGGTTTGATACAAGAAATTTTATCCTTTAAAGAAAAATGAATAAACTTAGTTTTATTACTAAGGGATAATTTATTGAAAGAAAACCATAATTTTAATAACTGAAGATCATACTGAACATCCTTTTGCAATTCCAAAGCAGATTTTGAGTTGTAACATAAAGCAGTATCATCCGCAAAACTAGTAAGTGATCCTCTAAAGGGTCCACTACTAAGACTATTGCAATTTTCTATTCAATTGCAGTTTTTGTATTGTGATCTTATTACATTCAACTTAGAGTCCATCAAAAGGGAACTATACTATTATTATGAAAGTGTTCAATTCATGTTTGGATAATGATAATCACATCTATACTTTTGAAAGAGTGAACATCAATTCCACATTACAAAAAAATAATAATCATGCTCTGATGACTCTCAATCACAATGTGAAAAATTTGTTTTCACTTGAAAAGGAAATTGAAAATTCAAATCTATCATTACAAACAGAGTTGGATATCTTGAAAAATGATAATTTAACCTTTACTTTGAAAAAAAATATATCAATTCTACATTACAAGAGAATGCTAATCCAATAACTGTCAATCAGAGTATAGAAGATGATTTTCCATTTGAGAAGGAAATTGTAAATTCAGTTGAAATGGACAATTTAGATTCAGATGTATATTCAAATCATCTATCACAAACAGAGCAGGATAGCACTCTTTTCATATTTATTCCCTGTTTAAAATCAGCTCTGAATTATAATTACAATAGCTCATTGGAACTTGATACAAGAAAGTGGTTATATAGTTAAAATTTCTTACATGATAATGTTTGCAGTTGTCATGAATCTTATAGAATATTAGATAATTGTGTTAGCGATTCCTTCAGCAATAGTAATTTGTTTGATTTGATAAATACTACCAAAGTATTATGTCAGTATAGTGTATGAAGTACTGTTTATAAGCAATCATTCAACAGCTTGGAATCTTCACCGCTAGATGGAGACACTCACTGGGTGAAGCTTCAACACCTTTGAAATAGCAGACTACCTCAGGTGGGAGGTGGTTGATAGTGGGCATGTGCTTGGGACTATGACTACAATGAGGGGAAATGGGTTAGCTCTTGAGGGGTTGCCGCTTAGAGTTGATCCCCTTTTGGGGGGGGTTGTTGGCCTTGGCGCTGGTCCCCAGGTCCTGGGGGCAAGGCCATGCCCCTGTTTGGGTAGGCCGCTCCTGTAATAAGTATCTACTAATTAACGATTTCAGACTCCTTGTAGTCTGCGTCCAAGTATACTAACGTATTCTTATTCCAGAAAAAATCCGTTCAATATTTTCAAATATTGCTCACATAACTCAATCCATCTCATACCGTTATCATCCACTATATCCTCCCCATGTCATCCAATTATTTCACTATCTATTTTCTGCCCTACTCTTCCATTGAATTATAATAATCATTAACCATGGGAATGATGTTCCCCATTGCAAGGTCACCAAAAGGTCAATGTGACCCCCAAAGTCACCCTACTACACCGGTTACGTCCAATGATCGATTCCCGATGAGCGAATTGTGGGGTTAGCAGTCCACTGAGCAATCAATTGTTCAGAATAAAAATAAGGATAGGCAGACGCTATAAATGGGAGGACTTGAGTGTCATTAATCATCAGAGATAGTGTCGTTTGTATACTCACAATACGATATTATATTGATGATAATGATGATTGTCTCAGTACACACACAAACTCCCATAAAAGGGATTAAATTGTTAAGCAAGGATCAAACAGCTTTCAGCTTTGAAAAGCGTTCAGACTCGAACAGTTCAAATTCATCTTAATCATAGCCTCAATAGAATGAATTCGAATATAGACATTCACAATTCCAGCAAGCTCTATCAATCATCTGCATTTCTTTTAGTGAACTAGTAACATGACTGTGAATAGATAAGAATAAAATATCTCACAGATATCAAGAAGATTTTAGATGAACTTTACATCTATAAGCAATCACAAATTTCAAGTTTATGCCAATCTACAATTGTTATAGTTGGTATATAAAAGCGAAATGGCTCCCACATTTTATTCACATAACAGGTTCCATCAACATTTGAATGAAACTTCAGGCGCTTGAATCCCAAAAACTAATAATAAGAAAAAAATCCTGTTTTTTTCCATTCTGATGAATTGATAACACTCAAATAAAATGTTTAAAACAGTTTGTAAATATATTTTTTATTTTCATAAAGTATTCATCAAGAAAAATGTTTTTTTATGGGAGGTGGTAGGTACTGATTCAATCATTATCATCAAAAATATATTGAATTGCAAGTATACACATGACACTACACATTTATCGCTTGTGGCCTTCCTCCATCACTCGTCCTGATGATCAATGACACCCAAGTCCTCCCATTCATAGCAACTACCTATTCTTATTGCCAGATGGTCCCTTGTTTTTTCAAGAGGTATATCTCCTCCCGCAGATGATGCTTACAATGATGATTAGACGTCTGTCACCCTTCCTATCTCCTTGGCATTTATTATTAAAGTCAACGAACTACTGTGCATCGACCACTTGCTCGATTAAAAATTGAAATTTAAGTTATAATATAAATTGAAGTCAAAAAATTGATATATCTCGAAAACTAGAGTCAATATGAGGAAATTTGACTGGACATGTTTTGTTGCAAATTCCATGTCCAATCTGGAGTCTTTGGCTTTAAACCTAGCACCGCAGTGCAGGATGGATTCTAACAGCTTGGCGTTGTTGTCATTCGAGATGGGTGTCTAGCTTGGAAGTGTTTCGGCCGCATTGCAGGATGACTGTTAACGGTTGCCGGAAGATCAACAGCTGGATTTTTTCCGTTATTTTTCGTGATAGAGAAATTTCGATTGCAGATTCGTTCTCAGCGACCCCAAGTTTAGCCTAAAGGCTCAGAATGTCAACAATGTTTTTAAATAATTAAAAATCATCATGAAAAGTCACTAATATGGTAGTACACCACGTTTCTGGTAACTTTTTACTGGTGACTGGAGTTATTATTGACACACAAAAATCAAAATAATCATGAGAAAGAAAACTGCTGATGAACGCGAATAAGAACGCCACTCCATTGTTCCATTGTCTCGGCTGCTTGGCTGAGCCTTGATGGAGGGATCAAAAAACCGACTGGTTTGATCTTTCATCTGTCCACCAGGCGGAACTACGCCGACCATTGCTGGGTGGAAGATGTTACCGCGGCCGCTCGCACTCCCACCAACGCTGCTATTATTTGCTGTCTCAGCACCTAGTCCAATTTAGTCAAGCAACCAGCCTGCACTGCGGAGCTAGGTTTACAGTCTCCGTGGAGAACTCTGTATATAAATATACTGTTTCCTTTCAAATTCAGATATAAGATAAGAATCAACTGATGGAAAGTGAAACGTCAGTGTTTGTAACAAGAGGAATCTTTTGAAATTTCACTTTAGAAGTGATTTTCAAGAAAAATTTGAATATCCAATCCAATGAAGTGGAAGCTTGGCTTCTATTAAAAAATTATGTGGAGAGTTTATTCTCAAGAGTAGAATAGATATGAATTTACGGGTTTCATTGGATGAATGTCTTCTCTCTTCCTTGGAAATTGTGTAAAGATGATATTATTATTCAAGCTACATGAGTAATTTTCCTAAAATGTTGATAATTATGGACTGAAATTTATTAGTCTGCTAATTGCCTGGAATGTGCATTGATTGTTGTTTATTCTTCTCAAATGAAGGGAGAGTAGATAAAAATTTAATATACATGTATTTTCTAAACTAAAATTTCTCACCCTGTCATATTATGAAAGTTTCAACTCGGCAAAATAATTCATTGCTTTTTTCTTTCTTAATTGAAAATATGAAGGTGCCCCAAACAGGACTTTTAGTGCTCGGGGTACTTAAAATTATTTATTCTTCTTTTGTTGTAAATGAATTATTGTGATTTCTTTGTACAACATGTAATTGTATTATTTCTATTATCTTTATTTTTTATAATTTGCAAGATTGTTGTTGTTATATATCTACTGTACTATCCATAATTTCTGATTATGTGTAATGTATAACTTGGAAGAATAAATGAATTCATTGTTATTATTATTAATAATGTTTATTCTATGTTACAGGAAAGTGCGTTTTTGAGAGTGGTCAACGTAATGATTGCAGTGAGAGACATTTCTCGCATCTATCATCCAGATGGCGTGAAAATCGGCGAACAAGTGTTTCCCGATAATTCCAGATCTGTTAAGATAATAGAAGTGAAATATCTGCAGCCTTATACTCTTGTTCCTCTCAAATATGGTCAGTTATACATCTCTATGATAATCTTCATTTTCTCATTCCTTTAATTGGAAAGGGTTTTCCCTGAAACATTCTTAATAATTCAAAATAGCTGAAACTATAGTATTTCCTCTACACTATTTCCTCTTTATTTGATTTTGTGCTCGATTTCCTAGTTTTTTGAAATGTAATTCAAATGTGGACAACGACTATGCTCCATTTTGAAAAGCCATTTTTTTACTTTTTACTCCAGCTGTTTAAGTCTACACCTTAGCTAAATCCCGAGCTCGGAAACTGGTCCCAAATCTCCTTCTAATCAGTAGGCTTCCTACCTATAATATTGACTTGAAATAGGTAATAGGTGAATAAATATTCTCCTCCTAATCAGTATAATCGGCTTGACATTTTTCGAATATGTTTGTTGTTTAACAAGTGAATGTCTTTACTGGAATTCACATTACAAAGTGAGAGGTGATGATGGGATGGAAATTCTCTGCTACCTCATCAATCAATAATTCTCATTATTCATTTTTTACTTTTCTTGCCCTATTACTATAGGAAGGAATTGCTTTCCGAAAAAAATTAAGGTATCCCAATTTTTGAATTTCTATAATTATGTTCCAACTCGAGATGCGCGTGAACACTAGTGTCAGGTGATTAATTTTCATAATGGCAAGGAAAGTTGTGTGAGTGCGCCACACCAGATTTTTTTTGATCCAGCAATCACAATAAATTTTCAAACTTTGTGAAATTTTTTGAACAAGTAGCAAAACTGTAATCCAATCTAAATATTGAAGTATAAGCCAGTATAATTACATTGATGAAGAACTCTGATTCAATCTCATCTAACTCCCATTCGCCTTCTATATAAGATATAGTAGCAGATAATATTATATCAGATATACTGAGATTCAAGTCATTCCGGTTATCGGACATGATATTATAAAGTTATTGTTCATTCTTTCTGATCAAATGATAAATTTCATCCCATACATCATATTCAACTAGCGGAGCATCCGTGCTTCGCTACAGGAATTGAACGATAGATTTTTTCGAGATATTTATCATTCAAATTCAATCAAAATCGTTATAATTGTTTTTGAGATCCATCATACAAGCAAAAACTGCTTGCTGGATTGGACTGGTTTAATGAATTGATAGTCTCAAAACTTTCATCAAATTTTATCGGGGAAGGTGCTCTCCCTACATGAATATGTTGATTACATTGATGAAGAACTCTGATTTGATATCATCTAACTCCCATTCGCCTCATTACTCATTCATACATTATTAGATGGGAGACAGAAAGTAGAATGTATATGCTATAGAAGCCGAACTACACCTAGCTATAGACCTATTTCAAGTTTCATTCGAATAAATTTCTATAATATATATGGTGAGGTCCACGTTATCATGACAGTGTATGATTGGCGATAGTTTTGCTCTCCTTGTCTAGCAACAAAGCAGATAGTGATATCGCTCTCTAGCTTTTCAATGTTCTCAGTTTACCAGAAATATTTTTCATTTTTACTTTTGACATTTACTGTACACAGTTCTTAGCCCTTATGTTTTATCTTCATTCTACCAAAATAGTCTAGTAAACACGTCGTATGATTGATTACAATAATGTATTTTTGAATGAATTATTGGAACACATTGGAACACAAGTTTCCATCATCGTTTGAAATACAATGTTCTCATTTGCAACACAACACAACAAAATTTCTTCTGCACAACTTAGGTTATATTCACTTTGACGAAATATCTTTGGTTCATATATGATAGTTGATAGTTGGTTGCGATATTTTATAGTGGTACATATTGATACTTTGTGAAAAATCAATAGTGATAATCGATACCTGAAGAAATCAATTTTCAACCTCACGTTACTTTTCTCCATAATAACCTATCCATACTTCCTCCGGTTCTAGTGTGTGAAGCATCTATCCTCCTACCTTCAGAGACAAATTTGAAATCATCTTCAAAATAGCTCAGATTTCTGTATTTCAAGATATCTCTAACAAGCTTGACTATTCGAAAAAGCCTTTGATCGGGAAGCTTCAATGTTGAACTAGCATTGTTGGCTGGGGTGATATGATTATGGCATTGGAGAGAGTAGACAAAACGTAGACGATAATTTTGGCATCGCTGTAGTTTATCATTCGGAGTGACTTGCATGTCATTGAGAACAGAATTGAAATACATTAAATGTGGGAAGATGAGAGATTGAATCAATAATAATTAATGTTTCTAGGGAGGATATCCTGCATTTTCTTCAATGTATGCATGGCTGAGAATACCTTTTTACAAGTTTTGTTCACTTGTTCTGATCAGTCAAGAGTATTATTCATAAAAATGCCTAAATTTTCAACTGAACTACAGTAAGGAATGTCATTACCGTCTACACTAATTTTGTGAATCGATTCAAGGTCAATATTGTTTATAAGACGACAATATCCAATTATAATGGGTTGTGTTTTGATAAGATTGAGCTTAAGGCCATTTTTCTTTGTCCATTCCACTATTGAATTGATATCCTGATTCATTATTCCAACTGTATCATCAATTTTTGTTATGGGACAGCTTAAATAGATTTGAAGGTAGTCTGCATAAGTATGGAAAATGGAGAATTTTATAATGGAAGAAAAGTCATTAGCATACAAAGTGAAGAGGAGAGGGCCTTAAATTGAACCTTGTGGTACTCCATGCATAACGTTTTTCCAAGTTGACTTTTTGTCACCGACAGATACACATTGTTTCCTACCTAGGAGATAGGATTTGAACCAAACTAGTGAGTTGTGACTGAAACCAAGAATAGCCAACTTATTCAAAAGGACTGTATGATCAACAGTATCAAATGCTTTAGAAAAATCAAATAGGGTGAGGATGGTGCATCATCTTTGGTCCATAGCTAACCGTACATCAACAGTGACACAAAGCAGAGCTGTCTCATTTGAATGGAATTTCCTAAAGCCTGATTGAAAGTTATGAAGCTTACTATTGTTGTCTAGAAATTATACAACTTGAGCATGAATGAGTCTTCCTGGCACTTTGGACAATGCAGGTAGAATACTGATTGGTCTAAAATCCTCAACTTTATTGGGTGGTGGAACTTTATTTAGAGGGCGAACCAGAGCGAACTTCCAGTTTTCAGGGAAATTGCCTTCTTCAAGTGACTTGTTGAAAATGTATGTAATGGTTGATAAAACAGCAAATAACTTCTTCTTGATAAGTTCAATAGGCATTTTGTCTACACCCATAGCATTACTATGGATATGTTGAATTGCTTTGAAAGTGTCTTTTTCTGAGATTGGATGGAAATGGAAATTGAAATTGTAAATTGATCAGTAATTGGTTTATCTAAGTTCGTTACCTGCTCTTCAAGATCATTGATATGATTAGCAATGACAACTTTGTCATGTTGGTTGGAGTGTAAAACGAAATGGTCATTCATATTGTTCAATGGTAAGTCAATTTGGGGATTCAATTTCTGTTTGCCAAGCCCGAATTCTTTTATTCACTGTCAAAGTGATTAAGAGTCTTGTCTATTGTTTGTCATGAACGAATTCAAGTACCTAATCTTTGAGTTCCGTAATTCCTGTTTAACTCTATTTCCAAGGCTCCTATACTCTATCAAACTGTCCAAGTCAAATGTCTTTTCAAATTTTCTATGTGCTTTGTCTCCATGTACCATCATCTGGAGTATGTCTTCAGTCATCCATGGTCGTCGTTTTCCATTAATTCTCCTTGTCACATAAGATGCATGATTGTCATACAAAGTCGAAGTCCAATTATGGAGAGTCTTGACAATGTCATCAACTGTGGGTAACGCTTCAATTCGATGCCATGGAGTCTGAGCCACATCAGTCAGGAAGGCGGCTTCATCAAAGTTTTTGAAGTCTCTATAAGTGATAATTTCCTGTTCTGGCTCGGGTATCTTATGAGAAAGTACACAGCAGATCAAATCATGTCCAGAAATAGCTGGGACTGGAGATTGGTCTGTTTGAACAACCTTGTTGAGATCACTAACAATGATTGTGTCAATGAGTGTGTCTGATTCATGAGTATGATGAGTTGGATCAAGAGGTAGAATAGTCATAATCAGGCATTGGAAAATTGTAGTCAGTTGAAAGTAGTCGAAGTTACGATTTGTCATGTTCAAGTCAGTGTTCATATCCCCCATAACTAGTATATGGTTATAACAAGGCATAAGAGGAAGCAAGGGATTTTTGAAATCTGTTGAATGTCCTATTTTTGGTGGGCGATAACAGATACCAACTAGTAATTTATCAGTACTGGATAAGGATAATTCAGGTAACATAGACTCTGGTCTGGAACAATACTCTTGTTTGGATGTGATTAAAACTTTTGTTTTGATATCATCTTTCACATGAATTGCTACACCCCCATAAGCTTCATTAATTCTATCATTCCGGAAGAGATTATATCCAGGTAATGCAACAAAATTTGAAGAAATACTAGGCTTCATAAATGATTCGGAAATTCCAATAATTATATTAAAGTCCTGAAAATGGAAGATTGCTCTGAGCTCATCAATGTGGCAGTTGAGGGATTGGACGTTGAGGTGAGCAGCCTTGAAAAATTCTTTGAAAGGGTGGAGCTTATTTGCTAGTAACATACCTGTGTAATTTTTACTATTATTGAAATAATCATACCTACTAGTAGTGTAAAAAGGTTAACTGGAGGATATCAAATCAGTTGAAGGATCAATTCATTTGAAGGATCAAATCAGGAGTACTATTAAATTGGTTGAAGGATCAATCCATTTGAAGGATCAAATCAGGAGTACTATCAAATCAGTTGAAGGATCAATTCATTTGAAGGATCAAATCGAGAGTACTATAAAATCGGTTAAAGGATCAACTCATTTGAAGGATCAAATCAGGAGTACTATCAAATCGGTTGAAGGATCAATTCACCAGTACTTCGAGGTAGGTTCTAGAACATCAATTCACTTGAACCAACAACTAGAAAGAAGCTAGTATCATCTGGTAGAAGAATCAATTCATGAGTACTATCCTATGATTTGAATGTACTATCAATCAGAAGCTAGTATCAGTCAAAAGCTAGTATCATCTGGAAGTACTATCAAGTCATGAGTACTATCATATGATTTGAACATACTATCAACTATCAAAATAAAACTTCTAGTATGAGAATGTATTATTATGTGATATTTTACCGAAGACAGCTCAATATTTGGATTCGCACATTCTACTGATAACTGATGATGCCATTCCACTAGTGAGCAAGGTATGAATATAAAAAAAGGATAGAATGAGTGAATGTTATCATTCCATAATCATGGCTCATGGTAAAAACACTATTCAAACTGTGCTCTGTCTTATGCTGGTACTAAGTATCAATGCACTGGAGCTGGACTCTAAGTATAGGTCTGAAGAATTCCTCAAATCAAGGGAGTATGGACTGGACACATCAAACATATTCCATATGCAACAATGCCTTTCATCAACTGGGAAGGCTGGAGAAACTTTGAAGAAGGATATTAAGGAGTAGTACATGAAGCTAGCAAATGGAGCAAAGATACAAGAGGACTTGTGCAAACGTGTTCACTGCACATATAATCTACAAAGCTGCCTTCACTCAACATTTTCATCACTAGAATTCTTAAGTGCTATCATAGATGCTTCAGTCAAGGTATGTACACAATACAGTCAAGACCTTTAACAATCTTCTACGAGGGCTATTTGTTTTTCAACTTCTGATCGTGCCGCTAGATGGCAATGCGAGCGGCATTGGCCAACAATGCGTGGCAGCTGACTATGCACATCTCACACTATAACCTCACTCGTTTTCGGCCATCTGTCGTCATTACCAGTTCATCTAGCGACACATAAACATGGCTAATATGATAGAATCTCCCACAAAGTGTGAGTTGCAAAGTGTAATTCATTTTTTGCAAGCTGAAGGGTTATCCGCAGCAGAAATTCACGTAGAATGGAACGAGTATATGGTGAAAGCTTCATGAGTGACAGTGCAGTGCGTGATTGGAGAGGAACTGTGCAGAACAAAAGGAGAGGAATGCTCACATCAGGAGTGGTGCTCATTCATGACAACGCCCGTCCTCACAGTGCTGCTGTGACAAAGCATCTTCTTGACGGGTTTAAATGGGACGTTTTTGACCATCCGGCGTAAAGCCCAGACCTAGCACCAAGCGACTATCACCTTTTCCCGGTGCTGTGAAAAACCATCTCAAATCACTGGCGGCTAACTTTTATGAACAAGGTATTAAGAAGCTTGTACCCAGGTATGAAAAATGCCTCAATCTGAATGGTGACTATGTTGAGAAGTAACTAATAATGTAAATAACTTTTGATAATAAATTCATTCAATTACTCTCACTAGTAAATTTTTTATACCACATCGGAAGTTGAAAAAAAAAATAGCCCTCATACATTAATTCCAGTGGTGGATACCAGTAGCATTGAAACAGATATTCATTCATCATCAATAGTACCACCCATTTGCAATGGGGCCAGCAGACAACTCTGAATCTTCATGTCACTGCATCTTTACCATGAGCACCAGGTGGACTGTGGAGTTACTGTTTGAGTATAGAGAAGAGAATTGTAAACCATTCAATTCTTTGGAGAACTTTCTTGATTCAATGACTTTGATTCTCCCACATGCTTCAATTCACCTCTGCAACAATGATCAAATGATTATTCTGACTTCTCCATACAGACAATGTTACTGTGAAATGGTTAGTGATCTAGGGGCAATGCATGACTGGGTGTTGTTGAACCTGGATGATCAATCAATGAGTAGTGGAAATAATTAAAAACAAAATGGAAGATCACAATTTCATTATATTATTATGTTTGACTTTGATTATATAAACTGTATTAATCAAACTGATATTTTATTTTTCATATACCCTCAACATTAAAGTTCATGGAAAGAAAGACATCAATCATCACACACATTTATTCAGTATAACTTGGAGAATGTATTATATTTATCTTTTCAAGGTTGATATAGTATAAAATAAGTCACATCTATTGAAGAGTATGCAATATTGAGAAGGTTACCATAGCAAGTGAGCTGCACAGACAAGTTCGTCGGAATTTTCCAACTAGGATGGTAATTGTCAAAGGTCTTGATGACCTCTATCAAGCCGACCTTGTTGAAATGATTCCATATTCTCGACAGAACAAAGGTTACAAGTATATAATCAAAGTAATCAATTGTCTCAGTGAGTATGCTCTAGCAATACCAATAAAAAACAAATCAGCAGATGAAGTGATCAAAGCTATGCATCCTATATTCGAACAATATCAAATGAAAAATCTACAGACCGATGATGGTAAGGAATGGTTCAATTCAAAGTTTCAACATCTCGTGCAAAAGTATGGTATCAATCATAACTCTACCTTTTCCAATGAAAAGGCATCAATAGTGGAACGATTCAATAGAACACTTAAACAATTAATGTGGACCAAATTCACAGAGCTGGGAACTCATTGTTGGACAAATATCCTAACATCACTTCTCAAACAGTACAATGGTAGGATTCATCGCACAATTGGTATGTGACCAGCTGATGTTGGGAAGAAGCACAAAAAAAAATTGCTTTCCAGACTCAGTGAGCAGCATCAAGTTTATCGAGAAGAGTTGAATACAAAACTTAAAAACATGTTTTATCCAGGTCCTCATCAATAAATTGTGCCTGGTAACAAGGTTAGAATCAGCAAGTATAAAAAGATTTTTGATAAGGGCTATCTACCCAATTGGTTAAATGAGCTGTTCACAGTAACACATGTACGATCCACAGTACCTATAACACGATGAGGTCTAACACGTTAGAGGTCAACCAGTGCAAGGAGGATTCTATTCACAAGAAATTGTTAAAACCAAGGTGCCTAGTATTTTTGAAATTGCTTAAGTGTTAAAGAGGAGGGGGAACAAGCTGCTTGTGCATTGGAAAGGATATGATAGCAGCCACAACTCGTGGATTGATAAAAACGATTTGGTGTAGTTGAAACAATGAAAAAGGTAGTGCAGAAGAATAACAAGTTTATAATCATTGATTTTGATAAGGTAGTGAAAGGTTGTGGACTTGTTGGATCAGAAATGGAGAAGAAGAAATGACATGGGCCTCTATTTCCCAATCATATCAGATGTATCATATGTGGTCCATCTGGTTGTGGCAAAACTAACATGCTACTCAATATGCTTTTTGATAGCAATGGAGTTCACTTTTCAAACATTCACCTATTCTAAAAAACAGTTTTTCAACCAAAGTACAAGTTATTGCGAACTATTATGCAAGGACTAGGGGCTGGGATAAGCTATGTTGAGTGTGATAGAAGTGAAGAAATACCTGCTCCACATGAACTGTCACCCAACTCAATAATAATTTCTGATGATGTAATCTGTGAACAACAAGATGTTATCAGGCAATTCTTTAGTGCCACACACCACAGCGATGTTGATATATTCTACTTAGCACAGACCTATAGTTGCATACCCAAATAGTGGATTAGTGACTATCCAAACTTTCTAATCATATTTGAACAGGATGAACTTAATATGAAACATTTGTACAGGGATCATGTGGGTGCTGATATGACCTCTGATCAGTTCAAGAACATGTGTAACAAAGTCTGGTCATCAGCTACCCATTCATTTCTTGTCATTGATCGATCATTGGAGAAGGATAGGGGGTGCTACAGAGATGGCATTGATACATTTTTATCTGAGGCATAGTTGTGCAAAGCATCAGTCTGTCACTATATAGCAAGCAGGATGGATGTGAAGGAGAGATTTCGTCAGAAGACAGTGGAGGAAATTGCTCCCACTATCAAGGAGATTGCAAATCTGCAATGTAACATCAAGAGGAAGCACAAGGAGCTCACACTTGGGAAAGGGTTGACAGAGGAGCAGCATGCAACACGCTTTTAACCACTTACTGAACCACTTGCTAACATAGTTGAAGATCTCCAACAAAAACAACAGTCATTACCATTACCTTCCCCCCAACAATAACCAATAGCACTATCACCACCAACAGAACCACATCATCTTATACAACCTACACCACCAGCAACCAATTCAACCCAAACCTTTGAAGCGTGCATTACCACCACAACTTGGTATTATTGGGTAGGAGTCACCAGTCTATGAATCATTTGGAGCAGCTGCAAGCTCAAGTCCAGCTACAAGTACTCCAAGAGCTGCAAGGAACTTGTGGTCAGGCCAGGATGATACTTTGAGTGATGATGGTGGTGAATAAGAGGGGAATCAGAGTATTGAGAAAGTACTTAATACTAGTGATCATGAAGTAGTGCAAAATCTTTGTGGCTAGTACACCAGTGGGTCCCTATATTCAAAAAGCAATGATGAGGAATCATACCAATGATACTACATTCAGTCCACAAGTAATAGGAAATGAGTATTTTCTAGGCAGCAAGATTATAACCTTTGGACCAGATGGAGATAAGATTATTCTTACTGATCCTGAATATGTAGAAATCAATCTGATTTTTGATGCATCACCTGGACTCTGTGAACTCATTTTCAAAAAGAGACCCAGCAAACAACTTGTTTTAAATGTTGATGAGAATGCATACAAACATATTCTCAATTGGACCAATGTTTATAGACGAAATTATGCTCCAGATGGTGAGATTATAAACTATAATGATGTCAAGTATAAGAAGACAATTCACAAGTTGTTGAAGAATGATGAACATAAGAATAAATATAGTACAGTCAGTGGATTAGGACTAGAAGCACCATTCAATATGGTGGCAAACAATGATACAAAGATTGAATATATATATACTATAATGATCCAAATGAACATGTTGTCAGACTAAGTTTGTTGGACTAGTCAAAAGCAGTTGGTAACACAGGGCATGAGAACTCAATAAACTCAATACTGGAAGAATTAGTTGAAGGAGGCTTTATAGTTGGCAAACCTGCATACTAGTTGCAATATAAAAAGATATTGTTACTATGCTTAGCTTACAGTGTTACAGTAGCAGAGTAGAATGAGTGAGAGTCGTAAAAGAATCATTGAAACCTTGGGTAATATTAATGCTCACCACAGGCTGGTGATTAATGTTGCACATCCTCGAAATGATATGGATGCTATAAATCTGATCACATGCAAGGATATTATCTGGTCATGGCTGCCAAAGACAAAAAATTCTGAGACATCACAAGTATTCACAAGTCTCAGTAACTCAATACTGACAGACTTGCAGGACCCAATTGGAGACTTAGATGCAGTGAACAAATGCTATTAAGACAAAAGATTTATAAAGCTTGCCAGCATGTTCTTTGAGAATTATATGGATGCTCTATTCAGTATTCCAGAGTTTCAAAATGTTTTGGAGAATGTAGAAGGTTGGGATGGAGCAAGAATAAAAATTTCATTCATTGAGCTTTTGAGGCGTGTGGTTGAAGATCCAAACCCACTTGATGGTATAAAACCAAGTGACAACACTGATGTTGAGCATTAGATGGTAGTCTATGAAGCAAGAAAGAGATATCAAGGGAGAGGAGTTATCTCAGCTATCAAGAATGCTGCTGGTACAAGAGTTAACTAAGCAATCGATATTCTATCAGTTGAACTTTATCTCCCAGGCTATCAGTACTGTGGCCCAGGCACAAAACTTGATAAACAGTTGGCAAGAGGTGATCCAGGAATCAACAAACTTGATAAAGCTTGCAAGGAGCATGACATTGCATATTCAAGGAATAGTGATATATCAAATTGTGCAATAGCAGACAATATCTTGGCAGAACAAGCTTGGAGTGTTGCAACATCTTCAGATACAGAATTAAAAGAGAGAGCAGCAGCATTAGCAGTAACCAACATCATGAAGGTTGAAGCAAAGTTTGGAGGAGGATCAAAGCGTGGTAGAGGTCTGATAAATAGCAAAAAGGTAACAAAGAAGACATCTTCTAAGAAGGGGAAAATTCTTTTTTCCTTTTTTCCAGGAAATTCCTAAAAACTTAGACGTCATCAACAGAAGTTGGGAAACGGAGCTTGTCGCTGTCAATGCAGAGGCAAAAGACAATAATTGCTCTGCTCAATTGAGCACTAACTGATGCAGATCTCTACAAGTATGTATGTTGTTTGAGACTTAAATGATTCCGAGGACTGTTTATGCAAGATACCCTACCTGCTTCTGGACCATTGGAAAGAGAATGAGGCATCATAAATCTTGACAGCAGTATTGGAGCTGGCACACATTGGGTGTGCTATGTAAAGGAGTATGATGTTGTCTACTACCTTGATGGTTTTGGTTACCTGAGACCACCAAAAGAGTTTATCAACTACATGCATCTAGGATCAATGCCAGCAACAAGGATCGAGTACAACTATGATCAGAAGCAGAAGGATCTATATTCACATACTTGTGGACATTTATGCTTGAATAGTGCAATAGCGGCACAAGATAAAGGTAATCTAGAGAGAGCACTGAATACCTTGCATGACATTCTCAAAAATGAATTTTACATGGAGATAAATAAGGCTAAGACAGAAGTGATGATCTGCTCCAAGAATCCTGATTTTGAAATAGTAAAGATAGAGGATAACGCCCTCAAACAAGTAAGGAAATTTAAATACTTAGGTAGCATTATTTCAGAGGATGGAAAAGACAAAGAAGACATAAAGCACCTTTTAAGAGAAGCCAAGGCCATTTTCATCGATAAACGGAATGTGCTTTCATCCAAAAGTCTAAATTTGGATTTGAGAAAGAGACTTATAAAGAGTTGTATATGGAGTATTGCACTATATGGCTCAGAGACATGGACTATCAGTAAGGCGGAAGAAAAGGCAATTAATGAATTTGAAGTATGGTGTTGGAGGTGAATGCTGAAAATAAAATGGACTGATAGAATAACAAATGAAGAAGTATTTCAAAGGGCTGAAGAGACACAAAAAACTCTATTGAAATCTCTTAGGGACAGACAGCATTCTTGGATAGGACATATTATAAGACACAGCAAATTCAAGCTAACAATACTGGAAGGTGCAATCAGTTGACAACGGGCTCATGGAAGACCCCGTCTACAATATTTGAAGCAGATAACCTGGGATCTTGAGGTTCAGAGCTATACCCAACTAAAACAGCTGGCTCTGGTCAGACAAAGATGGAAAGCTGCCAACCAATCGGACGATCGAAGCAGAAGGAGAAGATGTTTGAAATTTTTAGTTGATGAAAATAAATTATTGTAATCTATACAACATGTTTCTTCATTACCCTATTTATCTTCTAAATAGTATGAAATGTAGAGTAAGAGCCTATTCATAAACATTGTGCAATAGTATGCTGTGCATTCAACATGATGTTGTGCTTTGGAGGAAAGAGGTCAATACTGAAAAGTGAATTCTACCCACCAATTGATTCAAGTATTGGTGAATGAGAAGTTGGACTTATCAGCTTTACAAGCTGTAACTCTTTACCTAATGTTGAGTTCAATTATAACAATACCTTGCACTATTATGTACCAGCACCAACACCCCTGCAACCGTCAACTCAACCAGCACAGGAGAGCTGGAACAGGAAAAGGTGTGGATGATTCTTGTATAACCCATTTTGAACTTGCAGGACTGTCATCAGATGAGAGGCCAAATTTAAAGAACTATTATCATGATCACAATCCTATGAGTAATAAGATAGTGAAGTTGTCAGTTGGGGCAAATTTTGTCAACAATCATATAGTCAAGGAAGGAGTTCAGGCTGATGTTAAAAAGGAGTCAGTTATTCGAAAAGGAAGAGCTATTGCTAATGATGAAATAAAAACTGAACAGGAATTGATTCTGCAACATATATCATTACCAGAAGGTGGTTTTGAGTTTCATACAATCAAAGAGTTGTTGGAGTCAAGGATGTGGAGACATGGAATTACTTTTCATCTTAATGTGGATCCATCAACATTGAAGTGTATGGTTCTATGCAGTGCCAAGTTGAGCTTTTAACCAGAAAACTCAATTGGTAAACTGTTGGGCTTTGGTCCACATAGAACTGTGGAAGCCAACAGTGTGGCTAGAGGTGACTCAACTGTGAAAATCAGTCGTCCCAATGTGGTACATGTAAAGTGTAACATTGTTAGTGGCTCCTACTCAAATGGCATAAAAGATCACGTTCTCTATGAGTTTCACCCATCTGTGGACCCTGGCTATAAAATGGCTGTCACTATGCAAAATATTGTCTATTTACCTGTAAACACCAATCAGATCAATGACATTATACTCGAGGTTGTTGATGAGGACAGACGTATTGTGAACTTTAGATATGAGGTCTAGCCTTATGAAAAATACAATGACCTTTGAGTGAGATGAGCTGACCAAGATGGAAGGAGCTGGTTATAAGTATGATGCTATCAATGGTCTTGGCACATTTGCACCAAATGATACTTCTACTACTGTTATGGATTCACCACTCAGATATCTGCTTGAGTTTGCAGAGGACTACAGAAGGGTAATGTTGAATGTGAAACAAGAACTGGTGCTGAGACACTCTTCCAATGATAAAGATTGTCTCAAAGCAACTGGAAAGATCATAATTGATGAACTTGTTTGGAGAATGCCCTACGTGGAGGTAGCTGAAGAAGCTAAGCTATGTCTATTGAATTTGGTACAGAATGATACACCTGTGTCTATACCATTCCAACACTGGGAAGAGTATGAGTACCCATCCATGCCTGGAACTACAAAACATACTTGGACTGTCAAGACAACCTCACAAACTGAGAAGCTCAGGTATATTGTGATTGGACTACAGACTGCAAGGAGAGGTGATGACACTAAGAATATGTCTCGATTTGATAAGTGCAACATGAAAGATATTCATGAATTTTCGAACAATAAATATTATCCATATGGGAGCATTGATGGTGATGATAATCAAGTGTGCAATATGTACACTGCTTTCAATGGAGTCCACAACCATGGAGATTTCCGACTAAGTGATCCACTGTTTGAGAAGAGTGCTTTGCAAGACAAAAAGATTATGCTGTTACCTATTGACTGTTCATCTCAAAATGAAACTCTCAAGGCTGGGAGTGTTGATGTCAGAGTGGAGTTTGAAGCAACCGAAAACATTCCTGCAAATACACATGCCTACTGTTTGATACTTCATGAAACAATTAGAGAGTACAAACCAATGACAGGCATTGTAAATTTTGCCTAGGAGGAAATAGCTGTTGACAATATAAATCTTATGTATAAGCAATCTACTGCTCATTTTTATCTAGTGCATTGAGTGAGACAGTCATTTCCGAAAGAGCTGTTGGCTTTTCTGATAGAGTAGATGGAGAAATCAGTGATGGTGAGGATGTTGTGGGCTGTTGTCCAGGCATCTATAACAGCAGACCCTTAATGAAGGATGCTTCTACAAGTACAACTGATCTGACTGCTATGATCAATGAGAATGATTGTATACCCAGGAGGGCCACTGACATTTTTGGATCACTACCACTCTACCTGATAAACTTCCAAGGATTTGAACCTCGAGACCTTGATGAAGACTAGTACTGGAAAAGGAATATACTGCCCAGAACACAACCTAATCCACTATTTGGAGACTGTGAGGATAAAGTTGACTGGTAGTACTAGAGCCACCTTGGATACACCACCATTTTGTGCACTTAATATTGTACACATGACTCACAATTGGATTATGCAGTCTATGTTTGAAGATAGATATTTTTGCAACCTTTTCATGTCAATAAATAATTTCTTATCTTGATTGGATGTGTTATTTTTTCACCTACCTCATCACCACTCTAGAATAGAGTAGATTATATAGAAGAGGACTCTTGTCATACACATTAGTCTATTGCTAACTGCTCACACAAAAAAATGATCGCAAAAATCAGCAGAGTTATATTGTGAAACAAAAAATATCAAAGAGGATCATCAATTTCTAGTATGTGTATTTTATTCTTGAATGCTCAGTGAGATCATACAAACCAGAAAAAAAATTATATCCTCTGTGGTGTAGTAGATCTTTCAGGTTTGATGATACTCACCTTACCTTATACCTTTCCTGAGAGTGCAGGTCTGAGTCTCGAACCTGGGACCTTGAGTATAACAGATGAGACTGCTACCCATTACACTACAGTGGATGTCTACTTTGAATTGATACATTTGCTAATGATAACCATTTGAGCTCCCCTTATAATCCAAAGAGTTGAGTCCAATTGGATTATGATAAAAAATGATCTATGCTAACAAACATTATTCTATTATGAGTAACCTTGTGAGCACACATACATTATACCAGGAGTAGCAATACATGCTTTTGCATCATAGATGATTCTTTTGGAGGAAAGAAATAGTTCTTCAAAGTCCTTCTCCATTTCAATTGAAGAACTATTTTTTTCTTCAATTATCATCGATAAGTGATGTAAGAGGATAGAGAGGAATATGTATTGGAGAAAAAACAATAATCATGCTAATAATAGATTTATTGATGAAAAATAGAATAAAATGAGAGCATAATATTATCTTTGATTTTAATAACATTTTTATATTATATTTTGATAACAACACATTTATTTATTCTAGATAAATATCTATATTGCAATAGTGCAGGTTTGATTCATATTCACTTCTCATTAATTCTAGTTATTAAAATTGATTTTTAATTTATAATGAATATCATTATTAACTATCAATGAAATGCTATATTCTATATTTTCTTCTACCTCTTCTATATCCATATATACTATAGTCTTACCAAATGAACTTGAAACTGTCATTTCTTTGGATTTCAAATCATAAGTAATGTGTATACTTCTACTAGTAATATGGTATACACTTTTTTTCACTTTTTTATGAATTAAAACTGAACAGTGAAGAAGATGGTTATGAAAATTAATGCTTAGGGTATTTTTAGCTCATTATTTTTTCTCTTTAATTTTCGTTCAATGGAAAATTACCATAGGCCAAAGTATTCATTCCATCTTCACAAATGATTCTCTTATCATCCTGATTACTTAATGGAATTTTGTTACTTTCCACTGTATTTATTACATGTTCATTAGATCTGAATGTGTTCATCTTCCTATATCTACAGGCTATGCTTTCTTTTCCATCGTCATTGTTCAACTGACTCTCATCATTCTTCAAGACAAAGTAATTATCATCAGAAGATATATCATTTTCAATTACATTGTATTTTACACCTTTAGCTTTCTTCTTTACAGTTTTCTTTTCATCATGAATTTGAAAACAATAGAGCTTAGATCTTGAACCAATAAATTCTTCAATAAGTTGACTGTTGCAATCATCTTGAAATTTTCCAAGTACTTTTTCATTCTTTTTTGGTAAGAGTGGATGATCTAAAGGATAATCAGAAGAATCGAAAAAATTATTCAAAAACTGTTTGCTTACATCATAATAGAAATTTCTTGTTTGAATTCCATAGAATAAGGAATCAGTCTCTGTATACAGTAGTTTTATACATGACACATGAAACTTTTTCATTATATCATAATGGAAAGAGTACATCAATGTTTTAGAGAGTTCAAGAACAGCAAATCCAACATATATTGGTTTGTTCAGAATAATCTGTTTCTTATGTGATTCAATTGCACAATGATTTTCAAAGTAGATTGTTCTATCTTTAAATGTGTGATTATTAATCGGTTCTTGTAATTTCATATGACAACTAACCAAGGCTATGTTAATTCTCTTCTCAAGTTTTCCATACATTTTCCAAATACTGAATTATTTAGTGATTTTTAAAAATCATATTCAAAATTGTTCTTTGCTTCTTGTCTTCTGGATGTATTGAAATTGATATATGATTCATCCATTGTGACTGATTAAATTGTAATATTCTATGAATCCTCTTCAGTATCAATCCATGCTCAATTGCTTGTTTTAAATTCATATAATGACAAACATAGTTTTCTTTGTTCTCAAGAGTTAATAACAATTTCTTTTCTTCTATTCCTGGTGGGGGTTTATTCTCTGGTTGAATTGGAAGACAATTATGATAATCATGCAGCTCCTTTGGATATTCCATATCAACCTCAAGAATATAGCCTATGTTTGAATCATGTCCTATATTTTCTATTTTAAGTTCGTCAATTTCTTTTTGTGTTATCCATCTAAAATTTGAACTTGGCAATGGCCATGACAAAGCATATCCATATAAATTATTAGCATCCATATAGACTAAATATGAACTCTCTCTATCACTATCATATAGATCATCAATTAATGGATAATTTGCTATTGCATGTTTTTTCATACAGACTGAAATTCCTCCATGTATCCCTTCTTCAAATAGTAAATACATTTCATAATCTGTTGAAAGTTCCAATTCAATTTTAGTATATGAAAGCATTGCATCAAAACTGAATCCTGGTAGTGTATATTAATGAGCACAATCTAAATTATATGAACTCAAACAAACTCTCCAAAAGTTTCCAAAAACATCACATAGCAAAAGAACATCCAATTTAGATAAAGATCACTGTATTCTCCTAATGTTTGTATTTTGAATGATTGCCATACTTTGTGAGCATGAATATAATCTTGATAAGCTATATGTTTTTCATTCAAGCTACTATAAAATTTGGATATAGGAGGTAGTTTTTTCTCATTCAGTTTTCCTTCATCATCTAGATACTCATATGGAAAAACACCTTTACAAGTTACCAAATCTAAATTCATTTGAGGAAAAGTTTTTTTATGTGATGAAATTCTTCTTTTGGGAGATTTTTTACTAACTTATCAAGTGAAGTATTCATAAATTTCAAAGTATCAATAAATCTTATTGGTAGTTTACTTGATGTATGTTTTGTAAAAGAAATGTATTTCTCACTTGAATTGGAGATAATATCAATGTTATGCTCATCTATCCCTAATTCATGTATTATTATATGATTATCATAATTTGCTCCATTGTGTAAATATACTGGGATATATTTTTGATTTTGTCAAAGCAAATTATATCTATTGCATAAAGCTGCTCTATATTTTCCTGTAATATGACAGTAATCACGTAATGCTTTATTCATCATTGTAAATTGACCATCACACATTTCACAACATTTTTGTTCTCTAAAATTCAGCAAGTCTTTCTTAGTAAAAGTCATATTTATATTTTCTTTTAACAGTTTTCTAATTGTATTTGTCAAATGAGTAATATATTGCATAAAATTATCAGCAACATTTTCTCCTCTATATAGGTAAGGTTCACTAGGAAGTTTTGATTTTATCTTTTCAGGAATCTCTTCATCAATAACTAGATAGCTACAAAAACTATATGGTTGATGACTGTGAGTTTTATTACTGAAACTTTTTGAGCTTGATGGGGTACAAGACAAATATAGAACTAATAAACATTCGAAATCAGCATTGATTACTATTGGAACTCTAAACTTATTCTGATAATTCTTAAATTTAAGTATTGGGTCAATATTATCACAAATATTTTTTCAGGCATTATAACTTTTGTTATTTTTCTCTTCAAACATAATCATTTGTGGGTTTTGAAATTTTTCTTCACTCTTGCATCAAAGTATGAGAAACATCTCTCACAAATTGTTATTCTATCTCCATGTTTTGTCAATTGACTTCTGATGAGTCTTGATAAATTTTTAATTAAACAACAATGATATTTCCCATTCTCTTGCAATAGTAATAAATCAAAATGCTTTCTCTTCTCATAATCACATATTTTCAATGGGAATATTTCATATCTTTCATCCAGAAAGTGAACATTTATTCATATTGACTTGTTGTTTTTTTCAAAAACTTTTATATCTTTGATTGGTGTGGGGAATGAGATTCCTTTGAAATTGAATTTTGATATTAGATTTCTATGATGATATGATATTCTTTCAGGATGGATCTTAACATAATCAGAAAGAATAGCCCACATGAAACATTTGTTATCAATATTCTTGCAGTTGATTATGGCCTTTTTATTTTGTATTTTTTTAGGAAGTGGAATATTAGATCTACCTCTAAGAGGTTTGTATTTGTTCACTCTTATAAAAACACCATCAATTTTTGAAAGTGTCTATCCTGATTGATATCCTTCATATATAGATTCTCCATGACAAATTTCCTTCAAAACATACTGTAATACATTCTCTAAATTTGATGACTTTACAATAGTAATGTTCTTGGTTTTGAAAGTGCAATCTTGATAATCAAAATCATAAGAGATTGATTTTTACTTATATGTACATTCTACAAGAATATTGAATTTTAAACATTGATGTTGAATCAAGAGAAGTAATAATAAGTTGATAATTTTCAATATGATACCAATTAATAGCTTACAATAATATCCTTATATTCATCATTCTTGTGATAATAAGTCTTTAATGCATTATTGAATGCACTTTCCAATTCTGTGAACTGACCAGTGGTAACCTTTATTCTATCTTTTTTTCTTCTGCCCCCCTTGAATAAATGAATATTGCTGCTCATTGCTTCTCATTACTTATCTATAAAAAATGAAGAAAAGTGATGTAATAATATTATGTTTGAATATGTTTTCCTATCTGATGGATACAGAAAAAATCAGTTTGGCATATTACTATTGAATGCATTAATTTTGAGTGATTCTCTTACAACATTAGATTTTTTAGATAACTCTTTCAAAAATATTTCCAATCCATCATTAATTTTTATAAATTCTCCATCATTCTTTTTCTTTGCAATAAATATAACCTTTTTGTTGATTTTTCTCCACCTAGAACTCTCATCAATATTTTTCAAATCATTAATATCTGTTATCTTAACTTTATCCAAAATTCCCCCCTTTGAAATATTTTCACTCTGACATGTGAGTATTTCCTGCTTTGTATGGTCCCTAATCATGAATGACTGTGTTAATGTTTGATTATTGAACTTTTTACCCTCAATTTCATTAAAAATTGATTCAAAATCTGAGTCATCTCCACTCATCTCTACATCATCATCATCATCATCACTAGAACTATCAGATTCATTTATTGTACTACAGTTATTCGAGGATGTAAGATTTTCAGCTATTTTCACAATTGAATCACACAATTCTTGAGAGTACTTTCCATCATTAAGTTTCAATTTGTATTTTTCGATTGAAAGCCCTGTTGAAATAAATTATTCCAAACAATCTAATGCTAATTCAAAAGTCAATATATTCAAAAGACTTCTCTGACTTGAAGATGAATCCCGATAACCACATTTCATGCATTTGAACAGTTTCTCCATATTATAAAAAATATTTGATAGTTTTTTCATATTTTTAACTTCTTTTTTAACATATAGAATGAACTTCTCCCATAGATCAATGCTGTTTACTCCTTGAATGCATATAAGTTGAAATAGAGAAAGTAATGAAATCATCTGGAAAAAATGGGGAAATCATTATTTCACACCATAACTGATAACACAATGAAATATAATAGAATGCGATTATTTGGAATAATTATGTTCTCATAAGTTTTTTAGTAGGTATTTGAATTCATAAATAATATGTTTTTTTCTGTAGAAATCTTTCTGAGTTTGATGAATTATTATCTTATGCCATCATAATTTTTGTCTCATTTTGCTACCATCATCAGTGGAACCAAATCCACCATCACCTCTTTCTTTTCTCAATATATTACAATTTTCTATGTCATTGATAATCTTATAAAGAACAATTTGTGCAATTCTATCTCCTTTTGTGATTTTGAAATCTTCTGCCCCCAAATTGTATAGCATGACTTCAATATTTCCTCTATAATCAGCATCAATAACCACCCCCCCACCCAAAATAATTATTTGATGGTTCCTAGCCATCCCTGATCTTTCATATATCTTTTCAAAAGTATCTTTTGAACAGTTAACTTCTAGATCTAGAAAAATTGTTAACAATGATTTTGATTCAATTATTCTTGATACTGGACTTTTTAGATCAAATCCAGCAGAGTTTGCTGTTCCCTTTTCAGGGATATATGCATGCTCTATGATTTTTTCGAGTAAAATAGACATCTTGTTTTTTTACACAGAGCAAATATGAAGAATAAACTTACTTCAATTAATTCTTGTTGATAAAATTGGTGCTGGTAGCCTATTTCCACTGGTACTGTAGCTGATTCCACTAGATATTCAGCTGTTGTGGCACTAGTCAGTACTCGAGCTGAACCTGCAATATGATTGAAAATAATTATTGGAACAAAAAAAAGCACTCCATTATATTCTTATAAGTATTATAGTAGATTTTTCAATTAAAAAAAAAATGTTTTCTTGTGTAACCAAAATACAGGTGGGATTGTAAGGCAGATACATGAATTCCCAAGTGGGCAGGTTTATTCTCTACCCTTCATTGGTGTACACAGGTGGCCTTGCCAAAACGATACCTTACTAAGCTCGACTAAAACCTTTTCCAATTATAAAATCTTCAAAATTACACTACTAAGCCAGAATCAGCAGTTACACTATTAAGCCACAATCGGAAATATTACACTACTAAGCCAGAATCGGCAGAATTATGCTGATTACTCCATGAGGAATACCATCAAAAGCCTTCAAATGCAATAATAAATGAGAATAATTGATCCACCAACAGAAATATCTTCAGAGCAGCTGATAATAGAGAAATATATCTTTACAAGTTAGATTATAGCAAAGAAAAAATGTATGAGCAAAACGAAAATAATATTACTAACCATCAATTGAATAAACATTTTTAAAAATTACTGAACATCCAATAACCAACCTCACTTCCAACCTATTCTACCTAACAGTATATATTGTACAAGAAAATTAGTAGAAGGATGTAGCAGAAATGTACTCATGAACTAACAGTTCTTATAATGAAATACTTACATCAGGTTGCCAAAATCAATTGCCAAATGAAATTAAACTGTACTGCTAAACCTAGACTTTATACAACATAATTCATATATTCAATGTTCGTCTGAAGAATAGCAATTCCAAAAAATACTTTTTTAGTAGGGTACTGGATAGGATTACATAAGCAATTCCAATAAAATCAAACAATAATTTATATATAAGGGTAATACTAATTTCAATTATTCAAGTGTTATCTTGAGAGTTGCAATATCTTGTAAAAAGCATCATTTAAACATTTAACTCCTGTATCTACATAAAATGGTTTCATTGTTCTTGAAACTGGTCAAATCCAGCAGAAATTGCTGTTTTCAGACAGAGAGAACATGAAAAATTAACTTACTTTGTTAAGATATTGGTGATAGTGCTGGCAAATAGTATAAGAGTAGTCTTGATATTGAAGTAGAAGTAGTCTTGGTCTCAACAGAAGATGATACTGACTGTATAGTAGATGTCGGCTGATAGTTGCTTTTATATTAAAATTGGTTATTGAAGGTAAATGGGGGAAGCATTACATCTATTTCTAATCCTTATTCTTTCTTGCTCTATCATATAATTACCGTATGTGAAACTTTCCATTCTTACCTCATTGAACCTTGGAAAAAGTGCATTCAGAACTGCATGACAGACTGAACTATAGTAATGGGTCTCACGTAGGTGCTTGTTAAATAATGTTTTTCAGTGAAAAAGTGCATTCAGAACTGCATGACAGACTGAACTATAGTAATGGGTCTCACGTAGGTGCTTGTTAAATAATGTTTTTCAGTGAAAAAGTGCATTCAGAACTGCATGACAGACTGAACTATAGTAATGGGTCTCACGTAGGTGCTTGTTAAATAATGTTTTTCAGTGAAAAAGTGCATTCAGAACTGCATGACAGACTGAACTATAGTAATGGGTCTCACGTAGGTGCTTGTTAAATAATGTTTTTCAGTGAAAAAGTGCATTCAAAGTTGCATTAATTACTGCATTCCTTGAAGCATGCTATTCTTGGCACATACTTACATCCAATCGATACAAGCTTCTTTCTAGTTGTTGGTTCAAGTGGATTGATGTTCTAGAACCTACCTCGAAGAAGAAGAAGAAGGAGAAGAAGAAGAAGAAGGAGAAGGAGAAGAAGAAGAAGAAGAAGAAGAAGAAGAAGAAGAGAAGAGAAGAAGAAGAAGGAAGAAGAAGAAGAAGAAGAAGAAGAAGAAGACGAAGAAGAAGAAGAAGGAAGAAGAAGAAGAAGAAGAAGAAGAAGGAGAAGAAGAAGAAGAAGAAGAAGAAAGAAGAAGACGAAGGGAGACAAAGAAGGATTGAGAAGAATAATTATCATCATTGCAATAATCACTACAATCTCAACAGTTGTTGTAATAATAATATAAAAATAACAACACTTTTCTAGTAATAACTACTATAGAAATGAGGAAGATGAGAGATGAGAAAGAAAAATAAGAAGAGTAGGAGATGATCAAGAGAATTCTAGAGAATATCTTAGATGAGTTTTAAATAGGATTCAATGGTAAAGTATGAGAACAAGGATAAATAATTATTGAGAGTTGCAATAACGATTAAAGCAGCAAATTGAGTACTATAATAGTTTAGTGATGAATGTCTGAGATGACATTAAATGAAACACTGCCCCTATATAAACATATGAACAGACTACCTATCCTTCTGTTCTATGAATAATTCTTTACACATTGGCTTTTATTGTTCGAGCTGTGACAATAGAAGATGCTATCATTTATGTTCACCTAATATGGAAGAGATTACATCTGTACCCATAACATATGTTAATCATTCAAAACATTTGAAATTCAGTATTTTCAAAATTATGAATTAAAATGGAACTGATCTTGGCGAGTGATGTAATTAGTGAGTAATTCTTCTAGTACCCTCTGGAGTATAGCAGTTGAATCATAGAATGTTTATTTGAGAATTTATTATAGAGAAAAATTATTAATGAGTATTATCAAATGTGGATTTCCTTGATGGGATAATTACCGAATATAGCAGTCGAAAGATTTATTATAGAACAGAAAGTCTGCTCATAAATAATGCCAAGGTATATCTACTGTGAAATTTTTAAATACGATTCTCCTATGAGTGAAGGGCACCTTAGTCATCTAAAAATGCTGAAATCATTCAGTTCACCTTCAGTTTTAGAAGGTCAGTCATCCTCTTGACAGTGTGAACCCTCTTGGATCCTCCCCCACCGATAGAGATCTTGATCCTCCCATCAGATGACCAGACATTCCTGTGCCCATGTTGGTCAGCCGCAGCATTGAGGATCTTGAGATGCTCCATAGTCAGCTCCTCACGTATCGTGTTGCCGGAACCCTTCAGCTTCCTCTTCACGTCGAAGATCATCTTCCTGGTCCGGTAGCTGCACAGACAAATAATGATGATGGGGCGATCCTTTGGCTTCGCTTGCCCTTGTTGAGGAGGTTGATGCCTTCCAACTTGATCCCCCAGAGTCACGGGCACATCCAGCTTCTTGTTGAAGACATCAAGTGCCAGCAGGTCCGTGTCTTCTACATTGCTCTCCGGGATGCCAAAAATAAGAATGGAGTGTTGGTGACCATATTGCTCCAGATCGTCGACTTTGAGGTGACAATTCACCTCGAGCTCCCGAATTTTTTCATTCAGCCATTGATTCTCCACTTTCAGCTTCTGGACTTCTTCTAGAATGTTCTTCATTGCCATTGTGACTGCATTCTGAACAGACTCTTCAATTTGAGGTCACATTATGTGAAGGGCCTCCTAGACAATGGGGGTTCAGAAATACTGGGGGAGGCTTGAAAGCATTGACCCCATTTTTTCGGCGAGCTACTAGGACACTGAGACATGTTCACTCACTCGACTTAACCAAGAGCAAGGAGATTGATTGTGGGAGGAGTTGCAACCTGCCTCGCTTTAATCTTTCAACTGGCTAACTGTCCTTGTCAAATTTACTGTATTTATCACAACTTGTCTTCATCACTATCAGCTTTCAACAACATACTGGAGGACTTATTCAGTACTGCATCGCTGAATCAAAGGAGCTTGAAAATCATTGCCGGTGATATAAATTGCGACATTCTAAACCCCAATTTACAAGAAGAGCGTTACCTGGATATCTTTTATGAAAATGGGTTGGTAGCATGCATTGATGAAGCAACTCGTCCCACAAGCAATACCTGTATAGATCATTTTTTCATCTCACTTCTTAGCACTTTGACTGCCGCGTGAGTCCACAGTGGACTCACATTGTATTGAGCCTACCGGCCGCGTGAATCCAAGGTGGACTCACGTACTTCTTTCAGGAAAGGCCGTGTGATGGTCGCAGTGGCTTCACATTTCCTATGCATTTCAATACTATTCGAAAGTGCATGGCCAGTAGTACTAAAACTGCCATGGCCTGGTCATATGATTGTTTGTTCTATTTTTATTTTGCATAAAATTAAAAATCCATCACAATTCCTTTTAAACCTTTGCAATATATTTTTCCATTTATTTCATTTCTATTCAAACATTTCTAATTCCAATGAAATCAGCTGTTTCTTTTTAGCTTCAATCATATTTTTTGTTTTACAAGGAGTTGCTATCAAGAAGCTTCCTTCTGTATTGATAACCTATTTTCAATAATTATGAAACGGTTTCTATGAGTTTGTTAGTGTTGATTGGATGGTGAAAGTTTTCTGAAATGGCAAGTGACTGTCATCCTAGCAAGTTGTATAAACACTTTTACAGGACTTATTATCTGATGAAGAGTCGGATTATTTAAATTCAGATTTAGATGATACTTATTTGTCTGATGAATACAAACCAGTAAAAGTGAAGACTCCAAGTGAAGAACAACCTCAACAAAAAAAAAAAAAAAATGTCAGAAATTCCAAGTAGGCGAACCAGTTTGGCTTCTACAAGTGCACATCCACCAATAGATTCTTCAATACTAATACAATTAAAGAGTGATAAAGTAATGAATTCCTGATTTGCGATAGTGATTTGTTTTTCAAGATAAATACTCTTTTTTAAGTGTGAATTAATATTTTAATATTATTAGAAAAGATTCAAACTTTGAATATTTCTTCACAAGACCTGAAAATGATTAGAAAAGTTTGGTGACACGTTGATCTCACGCGGCTCATGGGTCCCCAGGACCACTTATGGCCGCGTGAGACCAATGCGTCACACAATTTAAATTGAAATAACAGCTTCACTTTTAGTCCAAACTATTTTGGACTAAATATTTGCTCATAAATAATGCCAAGTATATCTACTGTGAAATTTTTAAATACGATTCTCCTATGAGTGAAGGGCACCTTAGTCATCTAAAAATGCTGAAATCATTCAGTTCACCTCAGTTTTAGAAGGTCAGTCATCCTCTTGACAGTGTGAACCCTCTTGGATCCTCCCCCACCGATAGAGATCTTGATCCTCCCATCAGATGACCAGACATTCCTGTGCTCATGTGGTCAGCCGCAGCATTGAGGATCTTGAGATGCTCCATAGTCAGCTCCTCACGTATCGTGTTGCCGGAACCCTCAGCTTCCTCTTCACGTCGAAGATCATCTTCCTGGTCGGTAGCTGCACAGACAAATAATGATTATGGGGCGATCCTTTGGCTTCGCTTGCCCTTGTTGAGGAGGTTGACGCCTACCAACTTGATCCCCCAGAGTCACGGGCACATCCAGCTTCTTGTTGAAGACATCAAGTGCCAGCAGGTCCGTGTCTTCTTCATTGCTCTCCGGGATGCCAAAAATAAGAATGGAGTGTTGGTGACCATATTGCTCCAGATCGTCGACTTTGAGGTGACAATTCACCTCGAGCTCCCGAATTTTTTCATTCAGCCATTGATTCTCCACTTTCAGCTTCTGGACTTCTTCTAGAATGTTCTTCATTGCCATTGTGACTGCATTCTGAACAGACTCTTCAATTTGAGGTCACATTATGTGAAGGGCCTCCTAAGACAATGGGGGTTCAGAAATAGCTGGGGGAGGCTTGAAAGCATTGACCCCATTTTTCGGCGAGCTACTAGGACACTGAGACATGTTCACTCACTCGACTTAACCAAGAGCAAGGAGATTTGATTGTGGGAGGAGTTGCAACCTGCCTCGCTTTATCTTTCAACTGGGCTAACTGTCCTTGTCAAATTTACTGTATTTATCACAACTTGTCTTCATCACTATCAGCTTTCAACAACGGACTGGAGGACTTATTCAGTACTGCATCGCTGAATCAAAGGAGCTTGAAAATCATTGCCGGTGATATAAATTGCGACATTCTAAACCCCAATTTACAAGAAGAGCGTTACCTGGATATCTTTTATGAAAATGGGTTGGTAGCATGCATTGATGAAGCAACTCGTCCCACAAGCAATACCTGTATAGATCATTTTTTCATCTCACTTCCTAAAAACCTCTTTGTTTACTCTTCAATACTGAAGACAGACATAAATGATCACTACATCACATGCCTCAATATCAATTCAAGCAATTCGAAAACAAACAACTCAGATCAAAACTACTATATGAAAATAGACTGGCCAAATATAATAGATCCCCTTAAAAACGAAACCTGGCAAAGAGTATTAGAATCAACTGATGTAGATACCACTTCTATCAATTCCAATAGCATTATACTGGAAATATTGGAGAAAAATACAACAACTCATGTTCAGAAAGCAAAAAGCAGAAAGTTGAAGCCTTGGATTATGGTTGGTCTCCTGTCATCCATATGCTGCCGTGACAAACTAGCTAAAGAGGCCAGAGAAAACCCTCAAAATGTGTTATTCAATTCAAAATATAAACAATAAAGAAATACATTGAAGTCATCATCAAACATGCAAAATTGGATTATTATAAAAATGAAATACAAGAATCTAACAGTGACCCTAGTAAATTCTAGGACATTGTTAACAATGTTGTGGGATGGCCTACAGGCAAATCCAAATTTCCCTTGAATGCTTTTGAGGGACTTAGTAACACTGCACATCCCTCTTCCATAATGAGTTAAATATTATGTATCAGTTGGTCACAGGCTGGCTGAGGCTCTCAACCCTGCCGGTCCACTTGAGGTGGATGACGCTGACCACACCGCTGATTCTATGTTCTGGCTGTGGCCAGTTACACGGCAGGAGCTTATTGAGGTGGTGGGGAGCATCGAGGGCAACTCTGCGCCGGGCTGGGATGATATACCATCAAAATTTATCAAATCAATATTGCCACTTTGATTACTCTCTTGCTTTATATAGTTAACCTCAGTGTTTATTTGACAGAGGCTGGCTCAAACAGCACCCTGGTTTGTGGACTGTATCGATTACATTGAGAACTTTTTGGGGTTGTCTGGCGTCGGGTAGCAAGTTGAACAATTTAAATGGCTAAGTGCACAATAACATAGGCCTACCTCCATGTCCAAATCCTCCTTGCTTCTAGAATCCCGGGTCCAGATCACGATACGAGACGAGACGACACTTGTAATAAATCACTATAAATAATCAATAGATCACTTTGCAAAAATCGACATTACGAGAAGTGAGCTGTTCAATTGGCTGTCAATCGGCAACTGGCAGCGATTATGCTATGCGCATCACCCTTCAATTGCCCCCTCCACCATACAATGCCAGACAACAAGGCAACATTGATATAACGTCCATACATTCCTCCCACCTTGGAAGAACTTCAAATAACAAAAAAAAAACATAAACCACCTATTACGAACCCTACTAGGGAAACTGGAAAAAAAAATATCTCCAATCCTCAGGGGCCATTGAGGAGACTTATACAAAGGAGTAGGAGGCCCACGAAAAGGGGAGGAAGGGACGAGAAATAATGACTCTATACAACCACTATGGATGAAAACACGAAACAAAGCAACTTGGGAACCTTCCCCACATGTAAAACGAGAAATAAAAAACTATCCAACAAAACTTATTGATGTTCCCTTTAATAAGGCCTAATCTTCATCAATAGGGAGGAGACATACCCTATTGACAGCCCTAGTGAGACTTCCTTTTGCAGTCTGTACCTCCACCACTCTCACAATTCCATCCTGTCCAGGGAATATCTTCGTTATTCGACCAAGCCTCGAGTGAAGAGGGAGTAGGTTACTTCCCTTTAAGAGAGCCATACGTCCAATGTTAACATTACTATGTTTTCTGTACAATTTTGTTCGGGTTTGCAAGCTAGATACATACTCCAATTGCCAACGTTTCCAGAATGAGGATACAATTCTTTTAAGTAAACTTCATTGATTTCTCAAGTTCACCGATTGAATTGATTTCTCTGAGTCTTTACTCTGTGTTGCTAGAGTAATTTTTCATGCTTCCAATTCAATCTGTTTGAAATTTTCATCATCATTACCGTGGGTTTAGTGTGGCCAGCACTCCAGTGGTTTGTCTAACCAATCAGAACCATTCCACCACAGAGAATTACCAATTAATTCATTGAGCAATAGTCCTCGACTAGCACAATCAGCTGGATTACATTCAGTTGACACATATCTGAATTGCTCTGTAGACAGGTGTTCCTGTACTTGACTTACACGATTTGCCACAAACCTAGCCCAACGATGAGGTAAAGACCGAATCCAACTCACTGCCACAGTTGAATAAATCCAAGCTGCAATATAATCTATGTTTATAATTTTTGAAAGATCATTGAAAAATGTGTCAAATTCCAGCTTGCTGATTACTTGGAGCATGTGAAAATAATATCAGATCTTCAGTTCGGTTTTAGAAAGGACAGAGCATGTCTCATGCATTTTTTGAGTTTTTTTAAAAACATAGCTAAGGAGATTGGAGATAGGAGACATGTCCTGGATACTTTCCTGGACCTAGCTAAAGCATTTGACTCCATAGATCGACGTGAGTTAATTTCAAAATTGCATTATATAGGTGTTAAATCATTGGAGTGGTTCATAAGCTACCTGGGGAACCGCATCCAATACATTAGTATAAATGGCATTACCAGTGAAAAGGCTAGAATCGACTATGGAGTGGTTCAGGGAAGTACACTGAGGCCGCTTTTGTTTCTGATATACATCAATAATTTAGAGAAGGTTTCCAGGAGGGGCAGGTTGTTCTTTTTCGCTGATGACATGGTGGTGGTGTCGTTTGGCTGCACGTGGGACAAAGCTTACAAACAAGCGGGGGCAGACTTGGTCAAAATCAAATGCTGGTTGGAGCAGAATACCTCAACATTGAATATAGAAGAAACCAAGCATCTGCCAATATTTTTCAGAAGTGACAGTGACTCTGCTCCGAGACGACTGGCCCTCCACTCCTGTGGTGACCTGCAGTCAGTGGACTGCGGCAGCAATGTCATAGAGCATGTGGAACAATATACATTATTAAGGTGTGATAATTGATCATAAATTATCATAGAAAACTCATTTACGCCTTTTTGCAGCTTGGAGGGGTGCTGACCGTGGGTCAGTGTAGGACGGTTTACTTTGCCTACATGCAGTCGTTGTATGGTGTCCTGGTGTTAGGGGGGAGTCTCGGCCCCCTCGCTGCATCCACTAGCTGTCACACAGAGATTACTCATCAAAATAATTCTAAATAAAAATATCCGATTTCCTACTGAACAACTCTAGGCTACACCGAATTTCCTGTTCTTGACATAAGATAAATCTACATTCTATCACATACACCCTGAGTAGCTTCAGAGGTGGGTGATTGATACCCAGGTGTTGCTCCTGGATGACTTCGCTCCGTCGTAATGTGGGCGGGGGAAGGAGGCAAGTCGAAGTTCCTCTTCCTTCTTCTTTGTGCCTCAGCTGGCGTGAACAGCACCTCCTGGTGCTTCTGACGGCGTGAAGGTGGCTCTCTTCTCTGATGACACCACTTTGATGTAATTTTGTATCGGCCTTACGGCCTCGGTTCCGCTCCAGTGAAGTAGGAAAAGGAAGGACAGACAGGATAGGGACGGCAGACAACGGTCCGCTGTGCCCTGGGGAGAAGGAAGAATAGGGACGGCAGACAACGGTCCGCTGTGCCCTGGAGAGAGGGAAGAATAGGGACAGCAGACAACGGTCCGCTGTGCCCTGGGGAGAAGGAAGAATAGGGACAGCAGACAACGGTCCGCTGTGCCCTGGGGAGAAGGAAGAATAGGGACGGCAGACAACGGTCCGCTGTGCCCTGGGGAGAAGGAAGAATAGGGACGGCAGACAACGGTCCGCTGTGCCCTGGGGAGAAGGAAGAATAGGGACGGCAGACAACGGTCCGCTGTGCCCTGGGGAAATGGGAGGACAGGGACGGCAGACAACGGTCCGCTGTGCCCTAGGGAGATGGGAGGACAGGGACGGCAGACAACGGTCCGCTGTGCCCTGGGGGAATGGAAGGTCAGGGATGGCAGACAACGGTCCGCTGTGCCCTGGGGAAATGGGAGGACAGGACGGCAGACACGGTCCGCTGTGCCCTAGGGAGATGGGAGTCCAGGGACGGCAGACAACGGTCCGCTGTGCCCTAGGGAGATGGGAGGACAGGGACGGCAGACAACGGTCCGCTGTGCCCTAGGGAGATGGGAGGACAGGGACGGCAGACAACGGTCCGCTGTGCCTAGGGAGATGGGAGGACAGGGACGGCAGACAACGGTCCGCTGTGCCCTGGGGGAATGGAAGGTCAGGACGGCAGACAACGGTCCGCTGTGCCCTGGGGAAATGGGAGGACAGGGACGGCAGACAACGGTCCGCTGTGCCCTAGGGAGTTGGAGGTCAGGGACGGCAGACAACGGTCCGCTGTGCCCTAGGGAGATGGGAGGACAGGGACGGCAGACAACGGTCCGCTGTGCCCTAGGTAGATGGAGGACAGGGACGGCAGACAACGGTCCGCTGTGCCCTAGGGAGATGGAAGGTTAGGGACGTACGGCAGCCAACGGGCCGCTGTACCAGGGCAGGAGGTCGAGGACGTACGGCAGCCAACGGGCCGCTATACAAGGAGCAGGAAGGTTGTGAGCGGAATGCTGTGGTCTGGGGCTCGTCCGGCCTTTAAATACTCCCCCAAAGTGGAGGGGATGGAGTTGAGCCGCCGCCAGAGGCGGTGGAAATCGTCTTGATGCGCGGAAGATGGTGCGCCATCGGTACCTTCCTTATCTCCGCGGTCGGCTAGCATTGCTGATAGCCGAGCGTCTTTCTTCAATATTATTAATTATTTAACAATATTTTCCGTCACAATTTTACTTTGTGACACCCCACTCCTACTTGGGGGGGGGGGTTCGGAGCCCTCTATGGCACCACCTTTAAAGGCGTGAGCCATCTAGGCATCACCTTAAGAGGTGTACACCTCTCAGGCATCACTTTAAGAGGTGTATGCCGCTCAGGCATCACCTTTAGAGGTGTATGCCACTGCCTATAGGCATCATCTATGCCTGGTCTATGGGCACATATTTACGCCGTCCATCCGGTAATTGGATTTTTATACGTGGCTTGCCAGCCCGTTTGCGCTTTCCTGGTGTTGTGTTGCGGTGACACATCACCGGATCCTTATTTCGAGAGGGGCCTGGTCTGGGAGCCTGGGACGGTGGGACTACTTCCTTGATGGTCGAAGACTGTGTTGGCTCTTCTATGTCCATATCCGTTGAGGGTGGCATGGACTCCTCCACATCCATGGCAGTGGGGGGTGGTGTTGTCTCTTTCACATCCATGACAGTCAATGGTGGCATTAACTCTTTCACATCCATGACAGGGGGTGGTGGTTTTGTCTTTTCCATATCCCTCTTGGAGTTACCACTTGTGTTGGTGGCTGAAGCATGAATCGTGGCCTGCCATTCAGAGTCAGTCATCTCTTCCCTGTGATCCATCACTATGTTGCCCCAGGATGCTTGCCTTGGAATATATGACAACTCCGCCTTTCTATCAATTAAGGCATTGGGTTCGACTCTGTTCAAACCAACCTGCTTGAACCTCCTTTTGTTCCGACTCTTGTTGTCCGGAGATTTGGAGTCTACAGCTGATATTGTTGGGACTGCTGTTGTCTTAGTCCCCAATAAGAGAGATCGCGACATAATTCGCTGACTTGGAGGATTCAATTGGGGAGGATCCCACTCTACCTCTCTCGTGAATGTGTGAATATTCACTCTGTTTTCACGCATAAATTCCATGCCTAATAGCAGCTCTTGTCCAAGTCCTTCCATTATTGACGCCGCTAGTGGAACTGTGGTTTGTTCTATGGTCACATTAGTAGTCACTTTCCTATTTAACGGGGTTGACCGTCCATCAGCTAATATTGCGCGGTGACGTGCTGGTTCTTTCCGTATCATCCCTATTTTCCGGATGACTTCATAGACCTTGTTGCTCATATAATTAGCTTCAGCACCCGTATCTAGCAAGGCCTGACACTTTTTACCACCAATTGTCACAGTAATGAACAGTCTGTTGTCCCTTGATGCCTCAATATCAATTCAAGCAATTCGAAAACAAACAACTCAGATCAAAACTACTATATGAAAATAGACTGGCCAAATATAATAGATCCCCTTAAAAACGAAACCTGGCAAAGAGTATTAGAATCAACTGATGTAGATACCACTTCTATCAATTCCAATAGCATTATACTGGAAATATTGGAGAAAAATACAACAACTCATGTTCAGAAAGCAAAAAGCAGAAAGTTGAAGCCTTGGATTATGGTTGGTCTCCTGTCATCCATATGCTGCCGTGACAAACTAGCTAAAGAGGCCAGAGAAAACCCTCAAAATGTGTTATTCAATTCAAAATATAAACAATAAAGAAATACATTGAAGTCATCAATCAAACATGCAAAATTGGATTATTATAAAAATGAAATACAAGAATCTAACAGTGACCCTAGTAAATTCTAGGACATTGTTAACAATGTTGTGGGATGGCCTACAGGCAAATCCAAATTTCCCTTGAATGCTTTTGAGGGACTTAGTAACACTGCACATCCCTCTTCCATAATGAGTTAAATATTATGTATCAGTTGGTCACAGGCTGGCTGAGGCTCTCAACCCTGCCGGTCCACTTGAGGTGGATGACGCTGACCACACCGCTGATTCTATGTTCTGGCTGTGGCCAGTTACACGGCAGGAGCTTATTGAGGTGGTGGGGAGCATCGAGGGCAACTCTGCGCCGGGCTGGGATGATATACCATCAAAATTTATCAAATCAATATTGCCACTTTGATTACTCTCTTGCTTTATATAGTTAACCTCAGTGTTTATTTGACAGAGGCTGGCTCAAACAGCACCCTGGTTTGTGGACTGTATCGATTACATTGAGAACTTTTTGGGGTTGTCTGGCGTCGGGTAGCAAGTTGAACAATTTAAATGGCTAAGTGCACAATAACATAGGCCTACCTCCATGTCCAAATCCTCCTTGCTTCTAGAATCCCGGGTCCAGATCACGATACGAGACGAGACGACACTTGTAATAAATCACTATAAATAATCAATAGATCACTTTGCAAAAATCGACATTACGAGAAGTGAGCTGTTCAATTGGCTGTCAATCGGCAACTGGCAGCGATTATGCTATGCGCATCACCCTTCAATTGCCCCCTCCACCATACAATGCCAGACAACAAGGCAACATTGATATAACGTCCATACATTCCTCCCACCTTGGAAGAACTTCAAATAACAAAAAAAAAAAAACATAAACCACCTATTACGAACCCTACTAGGGAAACTGGAAAAAAAAAATATCTCCAATCCTCAGGGGCCATTGAGGAGACTTATACAAAAGAAGTAGGAGGCCCACGAAAAGGGGAGGAAGGGACGAGAAATAATGACTCTATACAACCACTATGGATGAAAACACGAAACAAAGCAACTTGGGAACCTTCCCCACATGTAAAACGAGAAATAAAAAACTATCCAACAAAACTTATTGATGTTCCCTTTAATAAGGCCTAATCTTCATCAATAGGGAGGAGACATACCCTATTGACAGCCCTAGTGAGACTTCCTTTTGCAGTCTGTACCTCCACCACTCTCACAATTCCATCCTGTCCAGGGAATATCTTCGTTATTCGACCAAGCCTCGAGTGAAGAGGGAGTAGGTTACTTCCCTTTAAGAGAGCCATACGTCCAATGTTAACATTACTATGTTTTCTGTACAATTTTGTTCGGGTTTGCAAGCTAGATACATACTCCAATTGCCAACGTTTCCAGAATGAGGATACAATTCTTTTAAGTAAACTTCATTGATTTCTCAAGTTCACCGATTGAATTGATTTCTCTGAGTCTTTACTCTGTGTTGCTAGAGTAATTTTTCATGCTTCCAATTCAATCTGTTTGAAATTTTCATCATCATTACCGTGGGTTTAGTGTGGCCAGCACTCCAGTGGTTTGTCTAACCAATCAGAACCATTCCACCACAGAGAATTACCAATTAATTCATTGAGCAATAGTCCTCGACTAGCACAATCAGCTGGATTACATTCAGTTGACACATATCTGAATTGCTCTGTAGACAGGTGTTCCTGTACTTGACTTACACGATTTGCCACAAACCTAGCCCAACGATGAGGTAAAGACCGAATCCAACTCACTGCCACAGTTGAATAAATCCAAGCTGCAATATAATCTATGTTTATAATTTTTGAAAGATCATTGAAAAATGTGTTAAATTCCAGCTTGCTGATTACTTGGAGCATGTGAAAATAATATCAGATCTTCAGTTCGGTTTTAGAAAGGACAGAGCATGTCTCATGCATTTTTTGAGTTTTTTTAAAAACATAGCTAAGGAGATTGGAGATAGGAGACATGTCCTGGATACTTTCCTGGACCTAGCTAAAGCATTTGACTCCATAGATCGACGTGAGTTAATTTCAAAATTGCATTATATAGGTGTTAAATCATTGGAGTGGTTCATAAGCTACCTGGGGAACCGCATCCAATACATTAGTATAAATGGCATTACCAGTGAAAAGGCTAGAATCGACTATGGAGTGGTTCAGGGAAGTACACTGGGGCCGCTTTTGTTTCTGATATACATCAATAATTTAGAGAAGGTTTCCAGGAGGGGCAGGTTGTTCTTTTTCGCTGATGACATGGTGGTGGTGTCGTTCAGCTGCACGTGGGACAAAGCTTACAAACAAGTGGGGGCAGACTTGGTCAAAATCAAATGCTGGTTGGAGCAGAATACCTCAACATTGAATATAGAAGAAACCAAGCATCTGCCAATATTTTTCAGAAGTGACAGTGACTCTGCTCCGAGACGACTGGCCCTCCACTCCTGTGGTGACCTGCAGTGGACTGCGGCAGCAATGTCATAGAGCATGTGGAACAATATACATTATTAAGGTGTGATAATTGATCATAAATTATCATAGAAAACTCATTTACGCCTTTTTGCAGCTTGGAGGGGTGCTGACCGTGGGTCAGTGTAGGACGGTTTACTTTGCCTACATGCAGTTGTTGTATGGTGTCCTGGTGTTAGGGGGGAGTCTCGGCCCCCTCGCTGCATCCACTAGCTGTCACACAGAGATTACTCATCAAAATAATTCTAAATAAAAATATCCGATTTCCTACTGAACAACTCTAGGCTACACCGAATTTCCTGTTCTTGACATAAGATAAATCTACATTAAAACTCTTCTTTTTTTTATCAAATCGTACAGAACAGAAATTTTTACACAGCTAAACCATTACTACCCCACTAGACATATGCTGAATTTTGGATTCAATACATCCACCTTTACATCGGTTGATCGATAATAACCCATTTCGTATTGCTCACCTACTTCATCACAATCTGCCAATCACGATAAGAGAGGCTGAGGGATGCAGTGTTGCTAACTACAAAAATAAAATAGTCACATGGTTGCTTGGAATTGGTCGGGAGGCATCAGAAGCCCTCATAAACTCACCTTATATGTTAGATCATGATTTAAACTCTGTTAACTCTGGTACTGTGATGCAGCACTCTGAACATTATAATAAGTAATTTAAAAACTTTAGGAGATAGGTACTCCAACAATATACTAGGTCTTTAATAAAAGAAACCCACAACATCATGCTCTTTTTATGAAAAAAAAAAACTATCAATGATTTATATTTTTTTTCTCAATATAACATATTTACAATATTCAAATAGTTTAGTGAGAATAATATTAAGGTAGAATTCTGCAGAATTTTTTTCTACAGTTATTATAGATAGGAATTCTTCCCCCACACATGGACTTATAGTCTATGTGGGGAAATATTTATTCCCTGAGAATATTAATTATTGAATTGTAATGTGAATGTTTTATTGATGTATTTTTGTTATGGAAATGAATTGAATTGAATCGAATTGAATTTCTCTGTCCGGAATTTTTTTCAATTAGAATATGAGGACAATACATTACAGTCCAGTCTAATCAGCTATTAATTAGTATGTTCTCATGAAATATTCTTAATTATATCTGAATCGTTTACTGTATTTGCAGAGGGTAAACTAACACTAGAAGCAATCTACAGTGACAAGGCAACCAGTCTATTTCAAGCAACCTCCCAGTACAATGACTACAACATGTAAGTATCAACTCTTCCACTATTGTAACCATTCCAACCATTGTATGACTATTAAATGAGAAGAACTTGTCAAAAAATCTATCCATTCCAACAATTTGATATATTTTATACATACTGGAAGTTCTGTGAACAGTAGACCTCACGCAGTTAAAGACAACTGCCTCCTGTAATACTGTCCATCAGAGTGAGTTATGTCCTGGCTTGATGTGTCGGTAAGATATCGGTGTGTGAACAGCACCGATGGGTTGGTGATTAGAAACAGAAATTTTACAAGTGGAGGACCGCGGGTGAATAAAAGAAAAGAGCTCTGTGATTATAAACGAAAACTCACTTGAAAAACTGAAGAAAATACAGTTGAAACCGGGGCTTCAAAGCAGCAATGATGGTGTAGCTTCGTGAACTTCATGCCAACTGAAACTGGAGGGGGAAGCTGCTTCTGGCTGCTTCCTTCTACGATGAAGAGGGAGGGGTGGGGGTAAGGAAGGAAATCACGATAACTGTCTTTACCAACCGCCCACCTAAAACTACATCGGAGTTTTATCGAGGAAAATGTAATTGTTTATTTGAGATTTAGCACATATGAATACAAAGCGGATATCACACATACGATGCACACAAAGAGACTGTTACATATATGATTGTTACACGAAGTGGGGTAGACGATAATAGAATATTTACACAAGATTCAGAAGGGGCTGCCGAGAATTAGACTACTGGCAACACTATAAGTTTGTTCACAGGTCGGATGAGCGTACTGCCGGCTGTGCAGATTAACGCTACTCTTATTATTTTGTCTTGTCCAGGTAATACTTTCTCAATTTTACCAATAGGCCATAGTGTAGGTGCAGTGTTCAAATGTTTTATAAGCACAATTTGTCCAACTTTGATGTTTTCTGTTGGAGTTTTCCACTTATTTCGTTGAATGAGTGTTTGTAGATACTCAGATTTCCATTGACGCCAGAACGACTGTACTAATTGACGCAGGTGAGTCCAACGTTGCCAATTTGAGGTGGAGTCATTTAGATGAAGCTCCACGGCCTGAAGCAGTGGTCGTCCAATCAAGAAATGACCAGGTGTCAATAGCAGTGTGTTTTCATTTGGGTCCAGGGAGGGTTCTAGCAGCGGACGGCTATTCATAATGGCTTCAATACGAGAAAAAACAGTGAAATATTCTTCCATAGTCATTGGTGTGTCACCAATCTGATTTTTTAATAGCACTTTGGCAGTTTTAACATTAGCTTCCCAAATTCCCCCAAAGTTTGGGGCAACTGGTGGATTGAAGTGCCAAGTTACCTCACGTTGGACAAGTCCATTCAATATCTCAGTATTATTATCAGACAGAAATTTGGAAATATCTGAAAAGTGTTCAGCGGCTCCAACAAAATTTAAACCGTTGTCAGAGTACATATGCGATGGTAGACCTCGGCGTGATGTGAATCTGTCAAATGCAGCTAGAAAGGCCTCAGTTGTTAATTGTGACACGTATTCCAAATTAATCGCTTTTACAGCTAGGCAAATAAAAAGTGCGAGATAGCCTTTGTATTATTTCGTCTTTTTTAGTGGGCTGCATTTTGTATAGAAAGGACCTGCTAAGTCAATGCCAACATGGGTGAATGGGAACGATGCGCTAACACGAAAGTCTGGAAGATCAGATATCACTGGCTGATTAGGTTGGGCTCGCATACGAGTGCAGTGGACACAATTACGTATTTGGCTTCTTATCAGGTTATGCGCCGAGATGATCCAATACTTGCGTGCAACTAGTGATTGAGTGGTGTGAGGGCCAACGTGGTGATGATCTCGGTGCATCTGATCGCAGATGAGGGTGCTGAGGTGAGATGATTTCGGCAGCAGCAGTGGATGACGGCTGTCATACGGAAGACAGGATCGTTTGAGACGTCCACCCACCCTGAGAGAACCGTATGGATCGATGAATGGCGCTAGAGAGTGTAATTCTTGCGGCGGGTTTTCTCCCTTGTTGAGAAGCTTGAAAGTGTCAATGAAATAGAACTATCGAGTAAGTTTGACAATACTCAATAGTGCTGCATGACATTCAGCAACAGACAGATGCGGAGAGGTGAGGCGCGCCGGTTGTGCTCTATGGCTGCGAAGATTGTGCCTGTGTGTTTCCTTCAGCTTACAATTTTTTATGAAGCGCAACACAAACGCAAATATACGTGTTGCTTTGTGAAGGTTGAAATTTTTTTCAAAGAACTTAAGAGCGTGAGACTTCTCAACTATTGTAGTTGTGAGAATTGAAAGTTGAGGTTTCAATTCCGAGACGTCTTCAATCCTATCAACCTCTGATATAATCAATTTCTCAAATTGCACGTGGAACGATTGATGTCCATGCCACCACAAGGAGTTTTCTACAATATCTTGTGCTGAGATACCTCTCAAGGCCAGATCCGCAGGGTTTCAATCAGTAGGTACGTGAAACCAATTTTCTGGTGATGACAAATCAAGTATTTGTGTGACTCGGTTGCTCACATAGATCTTGAGTTGATGAGTTGGAGTTCTGAGCCAATTTAATACTAATTTTGCATCAGAGTACAGCCGTGTATTGGAGATACATTTTTCGAACTGAGGTAGAACAATTTTATATAATTTTGACAGCAATAGAGCACCGCATAATTCCAATCTTGGAATAGTAAGAGTTTTTACAGGTGAGATTCTTGTTTTTGCCATGATAAGATTCATTGATATGAATTGAGTGTTTGAAGAGATATGAATATAGACGCATGCACCATAACCTTTTTCTGATCCATCACAAAAACCGAGTAATGATACACTCACGTGTGTAGTGTCAATGTGACAAGGAATGTGAACGTTGGTGAGTGACAAAATTGTACTTGATATACAACTCCACTGACAGGTTAAATCTTAATGGATTAAATCACTTAATGGATCATCCTAATCGAGATTAGACAACCAAAACAGCTTCAAAAAATACTTGAATAAGAATACAACGGGAGATAACAGCCCAAGCGGGTCAAACAATTTGGCTGTGTATGACAGTATTGTGCGTTTTGTCGGTTTTTCAATGAATGGTGTGACTGCGTATGGAAAGGCATCTGTTGATGGATTCCAACGAGAACCAAGTACTTTAATTTGTTGAGTGGTATCAGAAAAGGCAAGGGGATTTTCTAACATTTCATCAGGAAATTCTTCAATTGCTTCTCTCACGTTAGATGACCATTTTCGCAGTTGGAGTTCACCCTTCAGCATCAATTGATTGAGTTGTGAGATAAGTGATTTAGCTTCACTCAAACTGGAAGCGCCACTAACCACGTCATCGACGTAAGTATGCTGATGGATGACATTGACAGCCAAAGAAAATTCGGTTTCATAATCGCTGGCTAATTGAAGCAATGTTCTTCGAGCAAGGAAACTACTTGAAGTCATACCATACGTGACAGTATTGAGTTGAAATTCTATCAGTTCTTCTTGTGATGTTGGTCGATAAAATATGTGCTGAAAATTACGATCAACTTCTCTCACTGATATCTGCCTGTACATCATTTTAATATCTGATGTAATTGCCACTTTGTGAGTTCTGAAACTTAATAAGATATGACTAAGCTCGTTTTGGAGCTTGGGGCCTGGTAAGAGAGATTCATTGAGCACTTCTCCATTGTTACAAGATGCTGATGCATTGAAAACGACACGTAACTTAGTTGTGGAGCTGTCTGCCTTTTGAACACAGTGGTGCGGTATTACATATTTAGACGAAGTTAAAGCTCTGGACATGTGCTCCAACTCAATATACTGACTCATGAAATCGTGATATTGTTTGCTAACAGAGTTGTCTGATGCTAGTCTTTTCTCAAGTGAGAGGAATTTTTTCATTGAAGAGTTTCGGTTTCCAACTGAAACCACATTCTGAGTTTTGAATGGTAACGCTACTTCATAACGACCTGAAGGCCACCGAGTTGTAGTTTCTGTGTATAGGTTTTCACAATACACATGAGACGGGTCTTCCTCAGCTTTGATAGATATCTCTTCGGTTCCCCAAAACTTTTGAAGCAACTGATTAACTGGTTCTACATAGGTTAGAAGGCTGGTAGCTAAATCTGATTGTGATGTGAGTTCATTAGAATTTATTTTTCCAATGATAACATGGCCAAAAACCGTGCTCAAGGCTCCTGGAGAATTTTGATAAAACTTTGTGACTTCGTGATCTTGAGCACATAGATTATGAAGAAATGAGCCAGCTCCTATGAGCAGATCAATTTTACCTGACACATAGAATTTTTCATCAGCCAATTTCAGACTTGAAAAATGCTTAAAATCTTCAGCGTTCAATGAAACAGAGGGTTGATTACATGTTATGACTGATAGCACTGTAGCTTTAGTATTCAACTTGAAATTCGGCTGAATCTGTGAAGAGATAGTTAAGTTAACCTCGCCCATTGTACTTGTTGTTTTAGTACCGATGCCAATGAGTTTTTGAGATGAATAAGTAGATTTCAAATTCAATTTATTTGCTAGCTCCTTTGTAACAGCGGTTATTTGTGAAGCTGAGTCTAGAATAGCTCGCGCAATATGTGGCTTATTGAAAGAGTTGAAAACAACAACATTAGCGGTGCCAAGTAGACATAGAGATGATTCTGAAATGGATAGACTTGAAGTGTTACACACAAAGGTGGCAGGGGTCTTTTCCTTCTGAGCATGCAATAATGTATGGTGGTTACTAGAATTGCATAGTTTACAAGTTTTTTGTGACTTGCACTGAACACGATTATGAGTTCCAAAACATTGAAAACATAGATTTTTTTGTTTGAGGAAATCATACTTTTGATCGACAGACAAATTGACAAATTGCTGGCATGAATAAATACTATGATCCTTTGATCCACACACAATACACTGAAGCGGTTTTAACTTGACAATTTGATTAGGTTTGACAGTTGAAGAATTATCACTTGCAACTAGTGAAAATCTCTTATCAGATTTATTTTCATTTGAGCGAGTAGACTTAGATTCAATATTTCTTGCGGATTGAAGTGTAGTTGAAGGGTTCACTAACTCATACATACGAGTTTTAGACACTAAAAAGTTCATTAGGTCTTCATATTCAGGAATGACATCAGCTATCTTACTTTCAAACTCAAGTCGGGTTCGTTTATCCAAATGGTTTAAACACAGCGATAACAGAATAAAGTCACTCAAATCGGGAATCTGCTGTGTTTTGAGAGCAGAAATACAAACAGAATGAGTGTCAACAAATGTTCTTAATGACAAATAATCGGGCTTATCTATTTGCTTAAACTCTAGTAACTGATCGATGTAATACAAACATAATCTTCTTGGATTCGAGTATCTGTCACACAACTGAGTGTAGGCGATAAGATAATTTTCATTTGATAGAGACAAATGAGCTATCATTTGAGCGGCTGAGCCTGACACATTGGATTTCAGATAATGAAATTTTTCCATATCTGAAAGTGATCTATTCGTATGAATAATCGCATTGAACATGTTCAAGAACTCGATCCATTGTTCAATATTGAATTTAAGCAGCTTTATTTGTGGTAAATTGATGTTAGAACTAGGATTGGTCTGCTGTACAGTTTCAATTGTTGGCTGTTTACAAAATGAAGTGTACCATCCATAGAGTTCAAGAAACTTCTCGCCCATAACATCATAATTCTCATCAACTGAATCAGTTAATAAAGCAAGTTCTGTGATGTTGTCTTGGATTGATTTGAATGTTAGAAAATCATTTCTTGAATCTAGAATCATACGCTCAAAGGGATTTTTTGATAAGGATTTGATTGCTGACTCTATTTTGATAATAATTCTGTTTCTTTTTATTGTTGAAAGCTCCAACTCCATAGTGGGATCCTTATCTTTGACTGTAACATTAATATTAGTTTTCTGGGTGGTTGCATTTTGAGTTGTATTGTGTAAAATACGCGATTCAGTAAGCGAGGTATCTCCATGGTCTGACATTGTGAGTTGAGGTTAACATTTAAAAACATCTAAATAACACGACACGTATAGACACTGACAATGAGCGGAATGCATTTCCAAAAAACACTGATCTAATCCGGCCCGATTAGGACCAAAATGGTGATTAGAAACAGAAATTTTACAAGTGGAGGACCGCGGGTGAACAAAAGAAAAGAGCTGTGTGATTATAAACGAAAACTCACTTGAAAAACTGAAGAAAATACAGTTGAAACCAGGGCTTCAAAGCAGCAATGATGGTGTAGCTTCGTGAACTTCATGCCAACTGAAACTGGAGGGGGAAGCTTCTTTTGACTGCTTCCTTCTACGATGAAGAGGGAGGGGTGGGGGTAAGGGAGGAAATCACGATAACTGTCTTTACCATGGGTGTTTGGGTTGTATCGATAATAATTATTAATATAAATTATAAGTATCAGCATTACAATGCTAATAATTTGCTTCAAACAACTATGCTACCATTATCAAAAGCTTACCGAGTTGAAAGCAGAGAAAAGTTGGGGGAAATAATAATTGACCAAGCAAAGTGATGTCTAAGACTCAAGTCGACAATTTTGCATTTCTCTTTATATGTTTGTATGTTTATATGCTCCAAATCTACGGCGAAACGCGCAATAGATTTCCATGAAATTTGAGAGGTATGTTCCTTCCTAAATCATGCATCGATGTATATACAAGGTTTTTGGAAATTTCGCATTTGACAGATTATACAAAAGGAAAAAGAATCTCCTTCAAACGCCAATATTACCGTAAAAATTAGACTAAAGGATTTTATTCATCATATATCAGCTATTGAGTGGATTATTAATTGCATGCAATTGATATTTCAATATAACTTAGTGAAAAATCAGCTGTCTTGTGGACTATTCATTGCATGCAATGACTCATGCAATTAATAACTGAAAGTAAATATAGTATTTTCTCTCGACTTTTCTCTGCTCTCAATTCAGACTTACCTGTTGCTAGTATGTCTTAAAGGAGATTAGCTTTTGATGTTGGCCTTCTATGATACAACCCCAACATTCATTAGCCGTTTTCACACCGATATCCCAACGACTCAACATACAGACAGAATTTACTCTGATGGACAGTATAAGAGGAGGCTTTAGTTTAAAACTGTGCAAGATCTACTGTTCACAGAACTACTAGTGATGCTACTTTAAGCTATCAATTGCATGCTTCATTACTTGCAGTTGATAGTCCACAAAACAGCTGATTTTCTACCAAGTTACATTGAGATATTAATTGCATGCGTCATAGCATGCAATTGGGCTAATTGACCAAGCAAAGTGAGGTCTACGAGTCAAGTCAACGGTTTTGCATTTATCTTTATATTCAATATCGGGGCACCGAGTTTCGCTGGATATTTTTATTCATCGATAAACAGAACACAATTATTATCCTCTATAGTCCATTCAAGGAAAGGTTATAGAAGGAAAAGTTGGGAAGACAATATTTGACTTCGCAGTTCTGTTTGGGATAGTAAGGAAGTTAACATATCAAAAGTCCCCACCCCTAACAATTGTGTCAAGTGGGTGGGGGTGGTTGAAGGTACCATTTTTTGGTTTCTTGCATGAAACTCAAAAACTATGTATCCTAAGGACTTGACTGTGTCATATAACCAATTAAAGCTCACATAATTCTCTACAATATTCATTTCACAATTTATTTTTATATCCTCTCTAGTTTTCGAGATAATTATCCACTCTTGAAGGTGTGAAATTTTTGAAGAGTAACGTATGCCATCAATTTTTTCCTATTTTTGTTCTTATAACTTTTTGAAAATCTATGGGAAAAATCCATGCTGATCCATGATGAGCTTATAGAGCATTGAATTCTCAATTTGATGTATAATTCCAGACTTTTACGAATTTCCCTGCATCTTTTGCAGCAGCTTTAGTGATGCGTGTGGAATCTCCATTTTTGCAACAATATACCAATTGACAAATGAATTTGAAGGAGATGTTCCAAACAAAACCTTTGACTTTGCAGCTTTGTTGAGACTAGTTAAGAGGAGAACATATCAAAAGTTCCCATTCCTAACTCATGTGCTAGGGGGATGGTTTAAAAGGGGTCAATGACAAACAAGGTAAACGACAGAAAAGTCCTGCAAAAGTCTAGACTAACGATGGTAGAGACCTGTGACATCTGAGGCCAGCGATGGTAGAGGACTCCTGGAAAAGTGGCCTCAACTGTCCTCTGCGAATGAGCAGAATGGCAGACAGCACTAAAAGAATTATCATTTTCTTAATCAGTATGGATTTACTAGCTATTGAATAATAAATTATATCCCATTATTCCTTCCATATAAGGAATAAATATTGCAACTTTACAGCTGTGAAGCTCATGATCAACCTCAGCTGCTTCTTCATAGAAATAAATTTTCAAACTCGTAAATAACTTTTTGATACTTGGATTACAAATTCTCAGTTCATTATGGATGTGGGATATTATTCTACAAATCCATATCCTGTTACAAATCAATAACTTTTATTAATTTCACACATTCACATTTTACATTTTCTTGATCTATACATTGAGCTTTTCTCGTAAAAACTAGATTGTTTATTTATTTCATCAATGATGTTGCTTATGGAATGAATCACATGATTACTTTCATATAATGATAACATCATACGTCAAAATAGAATGAACATAACTACAATCTCATATCCTACACTCGGCCATTCTGACAAATTGGCTTGCCCTCAAGCCATGGAATAAATGAATATAGAAAGGATTACAAACATAAACCGAACATGGAAAATAAAACAAACATAAACAAAACACACACAATGAAACGAGCGTGAACAAAACATAACACTGCATAACATGCAACACTGCTTGATAAAACTGACTTTCTTTGGCTGTTGGGGTACTTTGAATTGCTTTTTCATTAATTTTTTCCCTTTATTGAGTGAGCATCAACTCATACATATTCTTCATTCCATAATATTATTCCAATCAATTTCACAGGAGTCCAGACATGTTGCTGCTGTTCTGGTCACTTTCAAGCAGCAAATATCAGTTCTCTGTCAGCCTCCTCCCAGTGGCCAGTCTCCGATGCTAGCTTTATAGCTAGCTTTATATTCCTCACGAACTCCTCTACTGGTGGACTGATGCATTGCCTGTGACTGGTTTTATCAATGATTGTTATGACAAGTCTCTCCTGGCTCAAGTTTGTCCTGCTGCTGGTTGTGGTAGAGCACCCCTTCCAACCTCAGCTTCCTCCCTGAGAGAGTAGAGGTCACTGGCCATCTGGTTCCTCTCATCTAACAGTCAAGATATGTGGTCTTGCATCTCCTGCAGCTCTGGTGATGTCTCATTGTTAGCCACCTCTGCCTGATTGGTCGGCGTTCCTCGTGGATCAGTTGACATTGTTGCAGCCACCCCACACATGTATCTATATGGTTGGGATATTCTAACTATATTATCAATATAATATTAACAGAACTGAGTATTCTAGAGTGATAATTATCTCAATTATTATGTCATCAATTTATTTATGAATAAACTGAATTCCAAATAAGGAAGATGAGATCATCAGTTCTCCCAACTAGATATTATGAATGATATTATGACCTCCATTCACTTTCTCACTCTGAGTGAAGCATTCACAGTGGAAAAAAATTATTCTCTTGAACAAAATTCGAAAAGGGAGCCTGCCCTAGTCTGCCAAAAATATCTTTTCAAGACATAATTTCCCTTGCTGGTCACTCGGAAAATCACACCACTATTCAGAGAGAGAAATTAGATGAGAAATTGACTAAAGTTAGAAAGAGACAACAGCTAGAGCGGCCTGCACTGTCTGGCTTCATACTGCTGACTCCTTGTTCATTGTACAATGCACACTAATTTCTTCAATACTGATTCCCAATCTATCACAATAAAAATATGAAAATAAGAAGATATAAAAATATAGCAAATAAATATATCAATATATAAAAATATGAGATTATAAAATATAAAAATATGAAAATATTTTTTTTAAAAATAAATACACATTTTGACACATTGACACATTCTATTTACTATTGTGCCTCTCAGTCCCAGCTTCCGAATTACTGTTTCCAACACCAGATTGCTTAATTGGCATTATTCCATTATCATTATCATGGAAAAACGATAGCAAGAGAAGATATCCCATGGTATAGGTCCTTTATGTTCCAAATTCAAGCCGTCTACTGTCTATTATTACTGTTATGGCAGTGTGAAAGTGTAAAAACGGTGAAAGTGTAAATACCATACAGTATGAGAGACTACCAGCGTCACATAGCTTCACGAAAAATAACTACTAGGACTATCGGATTGAGTTAACACAAGGAATTTGGAACACAAGGAATTTGGAACACAAGGCCATAATATAACATTACACATGAGATATATTCTCATGCTATCTTTTCTCTATGCCATTATCAAACTACTCTCCGCAACTTTGATCATTCATTGTTCATCATGGTATGTTTCCATGATGCTTTCAAGCTTAAATAAATCAAAAACTCTTACCGATGGAATACAGTTGGTTTCTACACTGGATTCATAGATTATCTAGGACGATTGTTCCTAAAATGACAATCTTAGATTGAATCACCCGACAGTAATTTAACAGAGTTAGGAAAAGAATTCGTTTTATTGCCGGAGCAGGCTTTCAGTTTGTTTGTTGTGAAATTCGAGATACGTATATACGGCTGTGAGTGAAAGAGAAAGAATGATAGAGAGGAGAGGAGAGAATGAGAGAGAAAGTACAGAGATGCAGAGAGTAACAGGAGGTTTTAGAGATAGCAGAGTGTCTTAGGGAGAAGAGAAAGGAAGAGGACTAGGTAGAGGATAGATAGTTAGTCCATATTTTACACTTAACAGATATTGTTGTTTGGCGAAGTTGAAGCAATAAGAAAGATTTCTTCCACTTGACTCGGAACAGTTTTCTGAGAAGAGAGGTAAGAAAAGGGCGTGACAGATGGAAAAAGAATAGAAAAGAGAAGAGGGATAAGATAGAAGAAAGAAAAAACTAGAAATGAGATAGTTTTTCTGGTTGTATGAATTTCAATATCTGCTGACTCTCAAGCTAAAGTATAGTAACCAAAATATATGAGCTGAAGGATATGAGGATGAAATGTAATTCTAATCAGGATATAACAATATTGTTTTGTATCGAAATGAAAAGAGGAGAAAGAAAGGAAATAGTAAAGAGGAGATAGTGGAGGAACAAAGGAGATTCCTCGAATTCTCGGTATTGGATTGTCGCGTTCAGCTACATTCAATTTGCAGGAAAAGCCAGGACACTATTCAAGATCAATAGTATACTTGACCACCATTTTCGGGAATCACATTCCTTCCAATAACGACAATAAAATGCATGAAAAAATTTATTTATTAGACAATGACCATAATAGAATAATAAAAATATCAGGTGGGGTAGAATAATGACTCTAGTTTATAAATATGAAAATATAAAAAATATAAAAATAGAAATATAAAAATATGAAAATATAAAAATTAAAAATATAAAATATAAAATATAAAATATAAAAATATGAAAATATAAAATATAAAAATATGAAAATATAAAATATAAAAATATGAAAATATAAAATATAAAATATAAAATATAAAATATAAAATATAAAATATAAAATATAAAATATAAAATATAAAATATAAAATATAAAATATAAAATATAAAATATAAAAATAAAAATAAAAATATAAAATATAAAATATATAAAAATATAAAAATAAAAAATATAAAATATAAAATATAAAATATAAAATATAAAATATAAAAATATAAAATATAAAATATAAAATATAAAATATAAAATATAAAATATAAAATATAAAAATGAAAATATAAAAATATGAAAATATAAAAAAATATATAAAAATATGAAAATATAAAAAATATAAAATATAAAAATAAAAAATAAAAAATATAAAAATATGAAAATATAAAATATAAAAATGAAGAAATATAAAATATAAGAAATAAAAATTAAAAATATGAAAATTTAAAAATATGAAAATATAAAAAATATATAAAAATATGAAAATATAAAAAATATAAAAATATAGAAATATAAAAATAAAAATATAAAAATATGAAAATATAAAATATAAAAATGAAGAAATATAAAATATAAGAAATAAAAATGTAAAAATATGAAAATATAAAAATATGAAAATATAAAAATATGAAAATATAAAATATAAAATATAAAATATAAAATATAAAAATATGAAAATATAAAATATAAAAATATGAAAATATAAAAATATTAAAATATAAAAATATAGAAATATAAAATATAAGAATATAAAGATAAAAAATATAAAGATATATAGAAATATAAAATATAAAAGAATAAAAATATAAAAATATGAAAATATGAAAATATAAGAATCTAAAAATATAAAATATAAAAAATATAAAAAATATAAAAGTATAAAAATATAAAATATAAAAATATGAGAATATAAAAATATGAAAATATAAAAATGTGAAAATATGAAAGTATAGAAATATAAAAAAATATAAAATATAAAAATTAAAAATATAAGAATATAAAAATATAAAAAAAAATATAAAAAAATATATAAAAATGTAGAAATATAAAATATAAGAATATAAGAATTGAAAAATATAGAAATATAAAATATAAAATATAAAAATATGAAAATATGAAAATATTAAAATATAAAAATATGAAAATATAAAATATAAGAATATAAAAATATGAAAATATAAAAATAAAAAAATATAAAATATAAAATATAAAAATATAAAAATATAAAATATAAAATATAAAATATAAAAATAAAAATATAAAATATAAAAAAAAAAATATATAAAAAATATAAAAATATAGAAATATAAAATATAAAAATATGGAAATATAAAATATAAAAATATAGAAATATAAAATATAAAATATAAAAATTCAAAAATATGAAAATATAAAAATAAAAATATGAAAATAAAAATATGAAAATATAAAATATAAAATATAAAATATAAAAAATAAAAATATAAAAATATAAAAATATGAAAATATAAAATATAAAAAATATAAAAATATAGAAATATGAAAATATAAAAATATGAAAATATGAAAATATAAAATATAAAATATAAAAAATAAAAATATAAAATATAAAATATAAAAATATAGAAATATGAAAATATAAAAATATGAAAATATGAAAATATGAAAATATAAAATATAAAAATAAAAATATAAAAATATGGAAATATAAAATATAAAAATATGAAAATATAAAATATAAAATATAAAAAAAAAATAAAAATATAAAAATAAAAAATATGAAAATATGAAAATATAAAATATAAAAATAAAAATATAAAATATAAAAATAAAAAATATAAAAATAAAAAATAAAAATATGAAAATATTAAAATATGAAAATATGAAAATATAAAATATAAAATATAAAAATATAGAAATATAAAAATATGAAAATATAAAAATACAAAAATATAAAAATATAGAAATATAAAATATAAAATATAAAAATAAAAAATATAAAAATAAAAAATATAAAATATAAAATATAAAATATAAAAATAAAAATATGAAAATATAAAAATATGAAAATATAAAAATAAAAAATATAGAAATATCAAGATATAAAAATATGAAAATATAGAAATAAAAAAATATAAAAATAAAAAATATAAAATATATAAAAAATATAAAAATATAAAAATTAAAAATATAAAAATATAAAAATATAAAAAAAAAAAATATAAAAATATTAAAATATGAAAATATAAAAATATAAGAATATGAAAATATGAAAATATAAAAATATGAAAATAAAAATATGAAAATATGAAAATATGAAAATATAAAAATATAAAAATATAAAAATTAAAAAATAAAAAATATAGAATATAAAAATATAAAAATTAAAAATATAAAAATATAAAAATATAAGAATATAAAAATATAAAAATATGAAAATATAAAAATATGAGAATATAAAAATATGAAAATATAGAAATAAAAAAATATGAAAAAAATATGAAAATATACAAATTGAAGGATAAAGAATATAGAAATATAAAAATATAAAAATATAAAGATATAGAAAAAATTAAGGAAATGGGAATAGAAAAAAATATAAAAATATTAAAATATAGAGATATAAGAATGAAATAATATGGGAATATAAGAATATAGAAATATGAAAATATAAAAATATGAAAATACGAAAAAATAGAAATAGAAAAACATACAAATTAAAAAATATAAGGATATGAAGATAAAAATAAATGAAGAAATATAAAAGTATGGAAATATGAAAATATAGGATTATATAAATATGAAAATATAAAAGTATAAAAATATCAGAATGGAAAATATGAAAATATGAGAATATAAAAATATAAAAATAAAAAAATATGGAAATATAAAAATATTAAAATATGAAAATATGGAAATATTAAAATATAGAAATATAAAAATATGAAAATATAAAAATATGAAAATATGAATATACAAAAATATAGGAGAAGAAAAAATTGAGAATTTGAAAATATAAAAAAGAAATAGAAGAATGTGGAAAAATGTTAATATGGAAACATGAAAATATGAAAATATGAAAATATAAAAATATAGAAATATAAAAATATAAAAATATGAAGATATGAAAATATGAAAATATGAAAATATAAAAATATATAAAAAATATAAAAATTCAAAAATATGAAAATATAAAAATGAAAAAATATAAAAATATAAAAATGAAGAAATATAAAAGTATGGAAATATGAAAATGAAAGCATATAAAAATATTGAAATTTCAAAATATGGAAATGGAGGAAATATATGGAAAAATTAAAATAAATTATTGAAAAAATGAGAAAAATATGAGAATAAAATTTAAAGAAATATAAAAATATGAGAATATGGAAATATAAAAATATAGAAATATAAAAATATGAAAATATAAAAATATGAGAATAAAATTTAAAGAAATATAAAAATATAAAAAATATAAAAATATGAAAATATAAAGATATAAAAAATAAAAAAATATGAAAATATAAAAATATAGAAATATGAAAATATAAAAATATGAAAATACGAAAAAATAGAAATAGAAAAACATACAAATTAAAAAATATAAGGATATGAAGATAAAAATAAATGAAGAAATATAAAAATATGGAAATATAAAAATATGAGATTATAAAAATATGAAAATATAAAAGTATAAAAATATCAGAATGGAAAATATGAAAATATGAGAATATAAAAATAAAAATATAAAAAAAAAAATGGGAATATAACGATATTAGGATATTAGAATATTGAAATATTGAAATATTGAAATATTGAAATATCAAAATATTGAAATATAAAAATATAAGAATATAAAAATATAAAAATATGAGAATATAAAAATATGAAAATATGAAAATATGAAAATATAAAAAAGAAATAGAAGAATGTGGAAAAATGTTAATATGGAAACATGAAAATATGAAAATATGAATATACAAAAATATCGAAATATATAGAAAATTAAGAAGCTATTGAATATGATGATATAATTATATGAAAATATGAAAATTCAAAAATGTGGAAATATGAAAATGAAAGCATATAAAAATATAGAAATATAAAAATATGAAAATATGAGAATATGGAAATATAAAAATATAAAATATTAAAATATAGAGATATAAGAATGAAATAATATGGGAATATAAGAATATAGAAATATGAAAATATAAAAATATGAAAATACGAAAAAATAGAAATAGAAAAACATACAAATTAAAAAATATAAGGATATGAAGATAAAAATAAATGAAGAAATATAAAAGTATGGAAATATGAAAATATAGGATTATATGAATATGAAAATATAAAAGTATAAAAATATCAGAATGGAAAATATGAAAATATGAGAATATAAAGATATAAAAAAAAAAAATGGGAATATAACGATATTAGGATATTAGAATATTGAAATATTGAAATATTGAAATATTGAAATATCAAAATATTGAAATATAAAAATATAATAATATACAAAAATATAGGAGAAGAAAAAAATTGAGAATTTGAAAATATAAAAAAGAAATAGAAGAATGTGGAAAAATGTTAATATGGAAACATGAAAATATGAAAATATGAATATACAAAAATATCGAAATATATAGAAAATTAAGAAGCTATTGAATATGATGATATAATTATATGAAAATATGAAAATTCAAAAATGTGGAAATATGAAAATGAAAGCATATAAAAATATTGAAATATAGAAATATGAAAATATGAAAATATAAAAATATAGAAATATGAAAATATGAAAATATGAGAATATGGAAATATAAAAATATGGAAATATAAAAATATAAAAATAAAAAAATATGAAAAAAATATGAAAAAAATATGAAAATATGAAAATTCAAAAATGTGGAAATATGAAAATATGAGAATATGGAAATATAAAAATATAGAAATATAGAAAATTATTGAAATTCCGAAATATTCAAATAAGAAAGATATAGAAATTGAAGAATAAAAAATATAATGATAAGAAAATATGAAAAAAAAGAATATGATAATATAAAAAAACTGGAAAAATATGAAAATTCAAGAATATAGGAATATGAACAGATATACAGGAATTGTTTGCTCAATATAATGAGATGAGTTCCACATTTTCAGCTCATCATGGGAATGGATTTCCATGGAATTTGACCCATATGTAGCTTTTTAAATTTTGTATCAACATATACCATACAATTTTTTTCAGAATCTTTTAATACAAGGATAGTACAGAGAGCGGTAAAATGATCTTACAGTTCCAAAATGTGAATAACTCAATAGTTTCCAGAGATACAAAGGGTTCTATTGCATATTACAGATTGCTATCCATGAACATCCATAGAAATAACCAAAGAAATGTTTATGTTATCCGTTTAAGATAAGAAGATGACATCTTCCAAATGATGACGATCTTGGGCCATGCATTCTCCCAATCTTGCACTGAAATTATCAAACACTTTCCCCAACATTGCAGGAAAAAGGTTGGCTATTTCTTGACATATGGCTTCCTTCAGATCATCCAATGTGCGAGGTTTGTTTGTGTACACTCTTCATTCCAGCAGTCCCCACAAGAAAAAGTCACAAATGCTGAGATCCGGGGAGCCAGCTGGCCATGCGATGTCCCTGAAATGTGAAATGACTAGGCCATGAAACTTGCTTTTCAAGAGTTCATTACCTCATCGGCTGTGTGGGCAGTTGCTCCATCCTGCTGGAACCAAATTTTGCTGTGGTTCAAGCATTTTCTGTGTAGTTCTTGAATAAGGGAGTTTTTCAACATACTCAGGTATAATTATTGTGAGTTGACGGTTACAGTTCGACTTTTTTCTTCAATAAAGTAAGGGCCTATAACACATTATTCTGTAACACCACACCACACAGTGACCTTGAGGCTATGAAGGGGACGTTCATGCAGTTCTTCTGGATCTTTGCCGACCAATAGCGGAAATTATGTCTATTCACATATCCATCCAAATGAAAATGTGCTCCGTCACTCATAATAAAGATTTTGTCATCTGTAAGCAAATCAATCATTTGCTGTGAAAATGCGTTGCCCTTTGCATAATCAGTGAGCTTCAACTGTTGCACAATAGCCATTTTTAATGGATGAAAGTGCAGGTTGTACCGTAATATTCTTCTTACCAGGTGGTCAGACATGCGCAGAGCAGCAGTTTGTTTGCATGCAGGCCGCCGAGGACTGGCTTCCACAGCTTTCTCCACTCTCTCGACATTCTCTGGCGTCCGGGCTGACCTTGGACGGCCCATTGATTTTCGTTTTAATGATGAACCGGTAGCTGTAAAGTTATCCACCCACAGCAAAATGGTGTTTCAAGTTGGAACTTTCCCTCTCGGACCCACATTGAAACGTCTGCGGAACTGCCGCTGAACAGCAACAAGACTATCGCCACATTTAAAATATGCTTCCACAACGAATGTGTGGTGCTCAGCCGACCACTGCTCCATGGCTACCATAATGTCCGCATGTAGGCTCTGAAACGCCTCTATCCTTACCAACCCCCACCACTCACTAACTCGACAGCGCGGCAGCAAAAACTGTCAGATCATTTTGCCGCTCTCTGTATAAGTATGAAGTAGATTGTATAAAGGGGAAGTAGCCTCCTTCATACATGCCAATATTACCGTAAAAATCAGACTATAGAATATTACTGATCATTAATCAGCTGTCAAGTGGATTATTAATTTGCATGCAATGAGGCATGTTATTAATAGCCCAAATTAAAGTTGATCATAAATTAATTAGCTGTTGAGTGGATTTCTAGTAGTTCTGAGAACAGTGGACCTCACGCTGCTATAAACTACAGCCTCCTCTTATACTGTCCATCAGAGTAAATTTTGTCTGTATGTTGTGTCGGTGGAAGATCGTTATGAAAATTGTATAAAGGAGAAATGAAAAACCCTAAGTTCTCAACTTGGATCGACTTAGATCGGCATGAGGTTTTAGACCTCAGTCCACTCGGTCATGGAAACCTCCAGGCTGGCCACTAACGGTAGGCCATGCATGATGAATGTGTATGTTCATGTTTTGTCATTAGCGAGAGGCATCTATCATGGAATGAACAACCAATAAGAATGGATGAACCACTGGATAATTACAAACTATACTCACAGAGAGATAGTTCAACCTTGAATGTAACAGCAAAGAAAAAATAAACAGAAAAACATAGTAGATACGCAACTTATCCTCAAAAAAAAAAACAGGCCTTTCGCTATGATAACACAACAATGTATGATGGCATTGTGTATCATAAGTGTTCTACCTCAAGCTCGTAGCACACTGGAGATGCGCCGCGCCGCGCCTTGCCTCGCCGCGCTGCCTTGCCAGTTGAAGCACGAAGCACACTGGAGACGCCGTTTTTGCTCAACGCACACTGCGAGCGCGCAGCGCCGCGCCATATCGCCGCATACCGGACCTGAATCCGACCATTACCTCCATTCGGGTTAGTCTAGTTCCTCATAAACTAGAGAATCTTGTTTTATGATACAAAACGTAAATTGAAGAAGTACAGTAGATAAGTCAATTATACAATATGACGAGAAAAACATGAAAAACTCAAAAAGAAATTTTAGTAGCCAACATCTATAGAATATTTTCAGAAACTTCAAATTGATTCATATTTGTTACTTTCCTTGCCCTATTACCATAGGTAAGGAAAGTATTGCTTTCCGAAAAAAATCAAGGTACCCCAATTTCTAAATTTCTATACGTTTCAAGGTCCCCTGAGTCCAAAAAAGTTTTTTTTTTATGTGTGTGTGTGTGTGTGTGTGTGTGTGTGTGTGTGGTGTGTGTGTGTGTGTGTGTGTGTGTGTGTATGAGTGTATGTGCGTCTGTGTACACGATATCTCATCTCCCAATTAACGGAATGACTTGAAATTTGGAACTTAAGGTCCTTACACTATAAGGATCCGACACAAACATTTTCGATCGAATGCAATTCAAGATAGCGGCTTAAATGGCGACAACGGCTCCAACGATTTTGATCAAATTCATACCTAGAAAAGTAATTGATAAGCTCTATCAACTGCTAAAAGTCTCATATCTGTGAAAAATTCAGGAGCACTGCACCATCCATGCAAAGTTTGGTTTTAGATTCCCAATTATCATGCTTCAGATACAATTTGAACAAGAAAATTAAAGTGGAAAAGATTGAGCATAAAAATCTCTACAATTAATGTTCAGTAACATTTTCACCTAACATTGAAAATAAGCTCGAAATTCAAGAAAATAAGATTTTTCAATTGCAAAGTGTTGGCAACTGTTGATCCTATTAAATCATTCACTATGAAGAGATAGCAGTCTTCGTGTGTCTGCAGCGCTATTGTCCTGTCACCAGCTGGCTCAGATCTTAGAAAAGTAGACTTGAGATGCGTGGGAACACTAGCGTCAGTTGATAAATTTTCATAACGGCAAGAAAAGTTGTGTGAGTGCACCAGACCAGATTTTTTCCATTCCATTCTAGATAGTGTTCCTAGAACAAGAATAATAAACTTACCAGTTTGGAACAAGTGTGTTCCACATGAGGTTCAATAGAATCAGAATATCTTCTCCATTTATCTCCTCTATTTACTCCATTATACAATTCTTTGAAACAAACAAAAATAAAAATATTAAGTAAACTCCTCATTCGGCTAGGCCTGCGACGAGGAATGGTTCGTCTTGTAGGCCTACTAATAATTGACAAAAAACAAAAACATTTTCTCTTATAGAATATACAATTCAGACTCATAACATTCCTTAATACTTCCTCTCCTGATACTGGTGTGAAGAAGGATTTACAATTTCGTGAATATACTTTTTATCTTGATTCAGGTTATTCAGATTTCTATTTGTAATCTCTGTACCGATTGTAGTAAAATATGTATTGAATACATCAGCCATCTCTTTTTTTGTCTGATTTTATTATTCGTTTTTCTATATCCTGTATATAAGAAAATATCATTTCTTATGTTTGATGGAGTCTGCTTCATTTATATTTCCCAAGTTTCCTAAATAGGTACTGTGCAGTCAATAAATTCGTTTATATGATAAGTCTCTTATCACGTGCAAAAATATCTTTAAAATAGTATTATAATTCTTGAATTGTTTGCCTTCTGAGCTTTCCAGTCATTTTGTTTCTTGTCCTTATTGCTCCAACTAAACTTGATGTTATCCTGGGTAAGAAATGTCTTCTGCTAACTTCATGACAAACGGACTTTGATAATGTAAGGAGTTTTATAAGATAAATCAAAGAAATAAACTTATCAAAGAAATCGGCACAGAGTGAAATGAATTTGAAGTGTATGCCACTCATCGTGCCATGACAAGCTGGTCATGCAAATACAAGGAATGACAGGATGTGCAATACACGAGCGGTGTATGGGCCGCTTGAAGGATGGTCCAGACGCTCAAGTTTACCATCAATCTACCATCCACTCAAGCTAAAGACGGATCGTTCGGTTCAAGCAAAACAATCTGAAAAAGCTCAGAAGGAAACAAATTCAAGAATTATATTATTTTGAAGAGAGTTTTGCCCGTGGTAAGAGACTTATTATGAAAACAAATTTATTGACTGCACACTACCTATTGAAGAAGCTTGGGAAACATAAATCAAGCAGACTTCATCAAACATAAGAGATAATATTTTCTTTTAAACAGGATATAGAAATACAAATAATATAAAATCAGACAAAAGAAAGAGATGGCTGATGAATACAATACATATTTTACTACAATCGGTACAGAGATTACAAATAGAAATCTAAATAACTTGAATCAACATAAAATAGTATATTCACGAAATTGTAACTCCTTTTTTACTTCCCTTGCCCTATTACCATAGGTAAGGAAAGTATTGCTTTCCAAAAAAAATTAAGGTACCCTAATTTCAAGTTTTCTATACGTTTCAAGGCTAACTGAGTCCAAAAACAAGATTTTTGGGTGTTGGGCTGTGTGTGTGTGTGTGTGTGTGTGTGTGTGTGTGTGTGTGTGTGTGTGTGTGTGTGTGTGTGTGTGTGTGTGTGTGTGTGTGTGTGTATGTGTGTATGTCTGTGAACACGATAACTACATTCCTAATCAACCGATTGACTTGAAATTTCAAACTTAAGGTTTGAAAATACCATGAGGATCCGACAATAAGAAATTCAATAGAATTCAATTCAAGATGGCGGGAAAAATGGCGGATGATTACTAAAAAACTATGTTTTTCACGGTTTTCTCGAAAACGGCTTTAAAGATTTTCTTCAAACTCATATCATGTATAGCTATTTATGAGTCCTATCAACTGGCGTGAGTCTAATTTCTGGGAAAATTTCAGGAGCTCCGTAATATTCTTGAGAAAAATGGAGGATAATGACTGAAAACCATGTTTTTCACGGTTTTCTTGAAAACTGCTCTAACGATTTTCTTCAAATTTATATCATAGATAGCTATCCATAAGCCCTATCAACTGGCATGAGTCTCATTTCTGAGAAAATTTCAGGAGCTCCGTAATATTCTTGAGAAAAATGGCGGATAATGACTAAAAAACCATGTTTTTCACGGTTTTCTCGAAAACGGCTCTAAAGATTCTCTTCAAATTTATACCATGGATGGCTATTCATAAGCCCTATCAAGTGACATCAGTCTCATTCCTGGGAAAATTGCAGGAGCTCCGTAATATTCTTGAGAAAAATGACAGTTACTAAAAAACCATGTTTTTCACGATTTTCTCAGAAACGGCTCTAACGATTTTTTTCAAATTCATACCCTGTATAGTTATTTATCAGCTCTATCAACTGTTATGAGTCTTTTTTCTGGGAAACTAATAGGGGGTCCACCCCATCCTTGAGAAATGAACTTTGTAACCTCCTTCTCGTGCATGAGGTAGGTAGGTAGAGCAGTTTATAGTCAATATATTTCATCTGCAGAACAGCTGTTTTGACGACTTTTAAAAAAATCATCGAATTTCACAATTTACACAAAGGAAAAAGTATTCTGAAAACAAATACATATATACACATATACAGTAGTCTGATCGTAGTTTCAAATATTGTTGCCGCCAATCATCATTATGTTATTCCCCTAAATTATTCTCATTTGAGAATGAGGCTTACAGTTCAATGAACATGGAAAGTTGTGTGAGTGTACCACACCAGATTTTCCACACTTGTATCAGAAGAGGGAGAAATTGGGAATGTTATGTGTCTGAATTGTATATTTAATAAAATAAAATGTTTTTTGTTCATTGTTAATTAGTAGGCCTACAAGACAAACCATTCCTCGTCGCAGCCTTAGCCTAATGAGGAGTGTACTTAGTATTTTTTCTTGTTTGTTTTGTAAAATTGTAAAATGGAGTGAATAGAGAAGATAAATGGAGAAGATATTCTGATTTTATTGAACCTCATGTAGAACACACTTGTTTCAAACTAGTAAGTTCATTATTTTTATCTTAAGAACACTATCTCGAATGGAATGAAAACAAAATTAATACGAATCAATTTAGAGTTGGAAAATATTTTATAGATGGTGTCTACTAATTTCTTTTTGAGTTTCTCATGTTTTTCTTGTTATATTGTATGGATGACTTATCTACTGTACTTCGTTAATCTATGGAAGCGGTCCGCCTGTAGGGGCACTATTTATATACTACACCAATATCTTGTCTACAAGACTGATCTATTCAACAGCCGGCGGCTTATCACTGGAGATATAGGTCAATAGCACAGGACACTGTCAAAATGCTCAGTTATTTTTCTCACTACGATAATCACATATTAATATAAATTATTTCCCGTTTCAAAGACCATTCTAACTCGTAAAACGTGTGACTTAGTAGTGGTCAGAAACGTGTTATTATCTACATATGTGTCGGATAAAACCAATCAAAACATGGACAAGTTTCTTATTCCGGTTCGAAATGGAAAACGAGAGCGTTCGCAATCTTCACCAGAAACCTCGCAGAGCACAGCGAATTGTACAATTTCAAATACTGACAACCAATATATTCTCGGAAACATGACAGACATTATGGGAAAGTTATTCGATGAAGAACTTCCAATCTTAACAAGAAAAGGAGATTTGGAAAGTCTAACCACGGAGATGCTACGATTGGTCCAGGAAAATATTATTCTCAAGAATGAGGTTCATCATCTGAAGAAGGAAATCAGCCAAGTGAATGAAAGAGTCACAAGTCTTGAACATCGGGCTAGGAGGAATGACGTTATATTCAAAGGACTCAAGTACAATGCTAGTGAAGATTGCAAGAAAATAGTAGCAGGGCTCTGTAAGAACGTTCATAAGTGTGAAAAAGAAATTGTCAATAGAGCACATACACTAGAACAAAATCGAAGCAATGCTCCCGTTAAAGCGCACATTCTTCGAGATGAAGATGTGAAAAAGCTAAGAGATACTGGCTGTGTATTGCATCGAGACTTCAGCTTCGAGACCAGAAGGGAGCGAGGAAAACTGGCACGATTGAAGAAGGAGATTTCCCGCGTCGTCATAGACAAGATAATGGCGCTCGTTGGGGATCGCCTGGTAGTTGAGGGTATGTGGTTCACCCTCACTGACAATATGCAACTTCGCTGTAGTCAAGTGCTGCGGTGCCGAAAAATTGAACAGATGTTCAATAAAGTTTCGATTTTACGAAGATTTTGGAGGATGCTGTAATGGAGAATAAAAATGATGAATAGGAAAACGTCGTCTGTCAGGCGATGGAAATTAAAAGAGACTGTAAAATAGAAGCGTTTAATGTTGCAGGTTTGCGAGGTGAATGCTGTGTCCCAGAGTTTATTTCATTTATTGAGAGTTCTGATATATTTTGTTTGATCGAGACATTTGTGGAGGAAAAAGATTTCTGTAAATATGGAAATTACTTTCTGAACTATAAGCTTCATTGGATGCCTGCTAGAAGAGAAAGTAATTATGGTAGAGTGAGTGGTGGTATGCTGATAGGGTTTAAAAATTATTTGCAGGGTAATTGTAATTTTCTTAAATTGGGAAAAATGCAGGTTATTAGTTCAAAATATGAGGGAGATAATTTCTATAATGCCATATTATCACATTAGTAGTCTAGCGCTTTGTGGGAAAATAATTATGCATATATGTGGGCATTTTTAAATACTTGTGATGAAAAGAAGGAGTTGATGCTAATAGGGGATTTTAATGGGAGGATTGGAGAGGGGCAGGTTGATCACGAGGAGGTTTTAGAAAGTGATTGGGAAATCAAAGCAGTTAGAAGCTCGAAAGATGAAGTTGTGAATACAAAAGGGCGGATGATTTTGGATATGTGTGACACGTTTGGTTTGACGGTAATAAATGGAAGACTGAGAGGTGACTGACTGTATGGGAGAATATAATTTTGTTAGCGCTATGGGATCTTCCTTTATTGATCGCTGTTTGATATCATTAAATATATTTGAGCTAGTACGCGAGTTTAGTGTTGGCAGCCCTATTTTCTCCGATCATATGACGATTATTGTACAACTTTTTTTGAAGATAGAAGAGAGACACTTAAGTCAGTACCAAAATAAAATTGGGCGAAACGAAATGATGGAAATTTTTAAAATAGGTTTGATATTAAATGTGAAGATTTTACTCGGGAAAGGGATATTGAGCGAAAAAAGTGGACAGATATTTCAAAAATGATTTATTTATTCATTCATTTACATTAACCAATGCACACATGAAATACATAATAGGAGAATAACCAACAGGCCTAGCCCAAAACTGTTCCCTTTCCGAATTTTGATAGTGGTAAGCCAATGTCTAAAAGGTAGGTTATGTTGTATACGTTATATTTTTATGAAGCATCAGGAAATCAGGCGCATCAGACGAAGGGGGATGAGAAATCTTGTAAACAAACGTGGTTTGACTGGGACTGTAGGAAGGCTGGGTATAGAAGTTTCGCAAATAAAATTTCATAGAGCCTGTAATAATGAAGAAACTAGGAGTATGTATCTCAGTGCAAATAAGGCATATGAAGTACTGTGCAAACTGAAAAAGAATTATTATTTCAAAACTCAAGGTGATAAGTTCAGAGAGATAAGAGACGCAACTGAATCTTGGGAACTGATGAAAACTATTGAATCAAGTAAACTTAAATGCTCGGCTGATGATTGGGTTAATCATTTTAAAAGACTACTGTCATCAGAAAGGGTGGCTGATGCGTTCTTGTATGCAGCGCACCGTTGAGAAAATCAACTTTTGGATTCCGAAATAAGGGATGTCGAAATATTAGAAGTGTTGAGAAATTGAAAGAGGGTGAAGCACCTGGCATAGATGGGATACCAGGAGGATTCTTCAAATATGCCCCTAGAAGTTTTGTTGCATTGCTGCACTGCTTTTTCAGTCACGCTTTTGAAAAAAGGTGAGTTACCTTTTTGTTTTGGTAAAGCCATAATTTCCCCAATCAATAAAAAAGATGTGGCACTATTGAAGAATTATAGAGGCATTGCATTCTTAGATTCGGGAGTCAACATTTTCGCAGGAGTACTGTTGAGGAGATTGGAAAAATATTTGATACATCAGAATGTTATAACAGAGAGTCATTCCGGTTTGAGAAAGGGTTACTCTACAGTGGACAACATTTTCAATATGTACAGTATTGTCAATTTAAAAATGGCGAAGTAAGGCAGTAAAGTGTGTTGTATGTATGTCGATTTCCGGGCTGCGTTCGATGTCATTCACTAGGCACTATGATTCAAATTATATAACATGAGAATACTGTATTCCTGTAATGCAAAATATTAGACCTATTTACTTCATGCCGGCTTACTTTATGCCGATGATTTGGTGCTGCGATCAGATACACACAAAGCTCTGCAGATAATGATTAATATCTAGTATTGTGAGGGATGGGGAATCAAAAAAAAAAAGATGAATCTAAGATGATAGTTTTTAGAAAGGGTGGGAATCTGGCTAGTCATGAAGAATGGTTCTGGGGTGGAGAGAGAAAACATTAGTAGTACACCTATCTTGAACAGTTTCAGGAATATTTTTAGTTCATTTCTCAATATTCCATATGAATTTGGAACTGAGACAGATTTTAATGTCATCAGCAAAGAGGAAGAAAGCTATGTACTGATGAATTAGATAAAACACTAGCAGGGCACCCGTGCTTCGCTACGGGAATTGGAAGGTAGAATTATTCTTTGAAACATTTATAATCTAAATCCTACCAAAATTGTTATAATATTGTTTCTGAGATTAGGCCACAACTTTGCATAAAAATTATTGAGTCAAGTCATTCAAATAATTAATTGATGTGTTGGAAGTGCTCTATAGAAGAGTAGTCCAATTGCAGCGAATTTTGTAGGATATGGGGCGAGGCTTAAGAGTCGCCCTCGACTTTATTCATTGGCAATCAATATTTCCCATTGATAGTTATCAAATTAGCAGTGATCATGTTATTTTTGCTTTGGTAATTGAAGATTAAATTCCAAATTAGGTTAATTCGGAATTTGATGACTCTGGTATCCATGGAACTCTTGCTTATTCTGGAATTTTTGTCGCTTACTTTTCGTTTCACTCATCCAAAGGTGTAAAAGCAGCCAGTCGACTGATTCTTTCTTCCATGGAAGTCCATTCATACATAAGAGTCCATTTATAATAGTATAACATTCATTGTGGCTGATTTCACATGTCCTCAACTCTACAATCATAAATATTGAAGTGGGATCATTTTAATGTCAGTTTGCATAAATCTGAATAGAGTTCATTCAATTTCTTTGATTATTGACTACCATTATATGATTTCTTTCATTGATCTTAGCTTGCAACAAAAAGCTTAGGGATGAAAATTTGGATGTAAACTAAAATTTCTATCTCAATAATTGACAACTTTAGAATGAGTAGATATAAATTACCGGTTCTGGTGCACAAAAAAAAAACCTCACCCAACCTAGCCTAAGGTCAAAGTCAAGGTTAAGGTCGAGGTCAAGGTCAAGGTCAAGGTCAAGCTCAAGGTAAAAGTCAAGGTCAAGGTCAAGTTCAGGATCAAGCTCAAGGTCAAAGCTTAAAAAAAAACATGAAAAAAAAGCTCAGGAAAAAAATTGATAAAATTTTATAATAAAAAATCAAAAATAAATTAGAAGGCCTCCCACTCACTCTAGACTGTATATAATTATAGTGTTCACAACAGAGGAAGGATCATCAGTGTTCAGTTAAGAGCTATAGAAGACACATATCCCACTGTCAGTTCTGGGACCTAGTGTTTCAGCACACAGCCACACACCTCTCTTTGTGAAAAAGTATCCTAGGACATACTGCCGCCATTTCAATCTTCACTTGTATAAAAAAGGTTAGTACACAAGTGTTTTTATTATATGAAGAAATTTTTCTTATTCTACTCATAAAAATTGATATTTAAATGATTGATTTATTATGTTCAGTTTCACTTTTATTTATTGCATAGTAGATTCTGTAAATAATAGACTTCATACCTGACAAGCAAAATGCCAGCAGATTCATATGATTTTAATGATTTCTAGTATGTCACCTCATAATTCTCATCAGCTGTTCTTAGTGAGAACTTGTGTGTATTTTTGGCTTCAAAATTCATAAAATAACTTATTAAATACAATGTGCAGTGATAATTAAGTGTAATATTCAACTATAATTTGGTATTTTAATTTTTCTAAATTTAAAATTTGCATCTCATATTTATTTTTGGACGAAAGTTGAGCTTGAACTTCTTACAGAAGAAACATAACCTATTTTTTGGACATGAAATCAAAATTTGGGAATGGGATAGTTTTGGGCCAAGCCTGTTGTTCCTTCCCAATCATATTCATATGATTTGTTATTGTATCCACATATAAATAAATAAATAAATAAATAATGTAATGCATAATATATGTTCGCATATAAGTATGTTTCTGCCTGTGGAGCTCTATGAAAATTAAGTCAACAGATCGATATGATTGTAGACAATGAACTGTGGTTATGTTAGGTTTGCAGAAGTTACTAGTAACTTCTTCTGACCTAACTCAACTTCAAAATATTGATTTCAAACATTGTTCTTTCTGAACATACTACCATCATATGATTGGTTCTCAGTAGCATATATAGTAATTGTGTGCTAAACATCTAGATTGAGTGCAAGACATGTCATTCAAGATTACTGTGTTACTCTAGATAATTGCTGTCTACATTGCATCCTATTATTAATCTGCTTGTACGTATGTTACAGATGAATGAAGCTACAAGATGCCAGCAGACCAACAGCTCGTCAGGAGAGTTTTGTACATTGGAGGAGGCCTTCAACAACAACTTTTGGACACTCTTCTACAACAACAACTCTTCACTCAAGCCAGCAAAGGATTTCCACTCTCTGCTGAACAGCCTGCAGACAAAGATCATTGATATGATAATCAATCAAGGTCAACCTGGTGTTGGAGGCTACATACCAATGCAGCCACCTTGATGAGAAGAAAATTGAGCAGGAAGAATTCCAAAACGTAGCCTCCAAGACACCAAACTATTCCTCATTCAATGTCAACAATCTTACTGGAATTATCAGGGAGGCATGCAAGAAGCTGTTGGAAGAAGAGGCCAAGTTCGAGGGCAACTCTAGTGGATAGAGTCTTCTCATCATTGATGGTCTCCTCATATGCATAAGCAAGCACAAACCACTTCGAGGATCTTCCCACATTGAACTGCAAGCCAAAATTGCAGCAAGAAAAGCCATCATCAATCTGAAGAATAGCAATCAACAATGTTTCAAGTGGACAATCCTTGCCAAACATGTTGAGCGGCATGATCCTCAATGGATCAATGATAGATATCATCAGCTTATTGAAAAATACAATTTCAATGGAATTTCTTTTCCCACCACCATCAATCAACTTGACTGTTTTGAGAGGGATAGTCCAAGTGTAACTGTTAATATATAATTATGGGATGGATTCTGAGTGTATTATTCATCCAAAACGTGTTGCGAGAGAAATGATCAATGTCAAGATCAAAATCAAGGTCAAGATCAAAGTCAAGGTGAAGGTCAAGGTCAAAATTTAAGGAAAAAATAAAAATAATAGAATATATATATATATATATTTTATTATTATTTTTTTCCATTTATATATGAATAGAAAAAAATAAAATATATGAATTCAGAAAAAAAAATTGGAAAAATACAAAAAAATATAAAGAAAAATAAAAAAAAATGAAAAAAATTAATAATGATGAATCAAAGATGGATAAAAATAAATAAAAATGAATCAGATGGCCTCCCACCCACTCTGGAGTGTATATAATATAGTGTTCACAACAGTGAGGGGATCATCAGTGTTCAGTTAAGAGCTATAGAAGACACATCTCCCACATTCGATTCTAGGACCTGGTGTTTCAGCACATTGCAGCACAGCCACACACTTCTCTATGTGAAAAAGTATCCTGGGACACACCGCCAATATTATCAATGTAATATTTGGCACTGCCAACATAAGAAATGTTGTGTGTTGGCAGTGAGTTGCAGTTCACTTTTTCTGCTTCAAGTACTTTATATACAATTCAAATTGCATAATGTTAAAGTATTACAGTAATTTACAAAAATCGCAAAAGCTTGGAAAAAAACAAAACTCAAGAATACTACATATTATATGATAAAGTGATATCCAATTAATTATTGTGACATCTTGAGGCCATCATGACAGTTAATCATTCAAAAAGAGTCAATAAATACAATAAAACTAATCTCCTGCAAGATACATGGGACAATTACATACCTGGTTCAAGAACCTGAAACCGAAATACCATCGTTCACAGTTTCCAGTAACAATGCTTGTTGGGTACAATACTATACTTCATACAACTATTTTGAAGAATATATTCTGCTCAATCCAATACTCTATACTTTTAAGTAAATTACGTGAGATTTTTTATCTATAAAATCGTTTGGAATCTTATTTATAATGTAGTTACAATAATATGTAAATTGGTGCCTGCATATGGTTAGCTTGATGAGTTCTGTGTTAAATCTATTGTTAGGACGTGTATTATGGGGTGAAATATGTGTAGCAAAATTCGATTTATTCTTATTAATATAGAGTATTATGTTTTTCATATAATTCTGTCTTATTGTCAGGACCTTAGATTCAAGAAAAATTTCCCTACTAGGATAGAGTCGTGGCTTTCCTAATGCAGTTCTTATAATATGTTTTTGTAGGATGAATCATTTTTCAAATGTGTATCATATGCTGCTCCCCATACTTCATTAATGTATTGAAATAATGAGTGAGCATACACAAAGTAAATTTTTCCTATAATGTCTTTGTTTTTGATTTTATTTATTTTGTAAAAAATGTAAATGAGGTATTTCAACTTTGAGCACAAATAGTCTATGTGTTTGTTCCATTTTATATGTTGATCCAAGAGTATACCAAGATATTTAATTGTGTGCACCCTTTCTAATTTTTTATGTACTTCTGCATTATCCGTAGTGATTTCATTGCGATCATTTGTTGTTCCTATTGTAAGATTCAAATCTGTTGCTGGTTGTCCAGTTATATTGGGTGAAAAGGTGATATACTTAGTTTTGTCAGCATTTAAAGTCAAGATATGATCTTGCAGCCATTTGTTACTATTATTGAGTTTCTATTTGCCATATTGAAGGTTTCTTCCCAGCTTTTGCCACTGAAGATCAATACAGTGTCATCTGCAAAAGACAGGGTGGTGCAATCTTGGAGGTTTAGTTCGAGTAGGTCATTCACATACAACATAAAAAGAATTGGTGATAATACAGAACCTTGGGGCAAGCCGAACCCTGATGTATATTTAATATCAGTTTGACCATGGAGATTTAGGTATTGTTTCCATTCATATAGGTACGAAGAAAATAAATCATTTGCTTTGCCTCTAATTCCAGATCTGTCTAATTTGTTTAATAATATATTGTAAGGTATGGTATCAAAAGCCTTTGATAGATCCATGAATACTGCAAGAGTTTTTCCATTGCTATTAAAATTGTCAAAAATTATTTTGTTCAGGTGGATGACTGCATCTTTAGTAGACTCATTTTTTTGAGAACCAAATTACTTTTCATTCATTATATTCTCTTTTTCCAAAAAACACATAATTCTGTTTTTTATTATTTTTTCCAATATTTTTGAAAGGTTGCTTATTGGGCTTATAGGTCTATGATTTTCTGGTTTATTCAAATCTCCGGATTCAGGTATTGGGATGATTCTGGCTTCTCTGAATTTTTTTGGGAAATATCCTTCATTTAAACATTTGTTGAATATATGCTCTAAGGGTCCAGTTATGTAGTGAGAGATTTTTTTTATGAAAGGTCCTGTGAAGTTATCTGGTCCTGGAGTAGATTTGTTTTTCAAGTGATTTATAATTGTAATTATTTCGTTTGTGTTTGTGGGGGTCAAAAAGATACTGTGTCGACATGAATTTGATAGTGATAAAGGAACTGGGATATCGTTAACATTTCCAGATATTTTTTGGCAAATGATACACCTACATTAGCAAAGTAATTGTTGAATATATCTGCATCTAGGCTTATTTCTTTTGTGTTTTTTTTTTCATTTCAAGCAGCTCGTGAATGTTTTCTTGGCATTATTCCTATTTTCGTCAAACTTCTCATTAAAATAATCTATTTCCGCTTTTTTTATTAAATTATTCAAAGTATTTCGGTAGTTATGGTAGCGGGTTTGCAATTCAATATTGTTTGGCTGCTGAGAGAGTTTCCTGTGTAGTTTGTCTCTTTCTCGAATCGAATTGACTAGACTGGGTGTAATCCATTTTTTTACTGGTTTATTTTTTTTACTTGGTCCGATTGTTTTTGTTCTTTAATTTGTAAGTTGTGTTAATTTTTCTATGAAATTGCTAACCATTGCATCGATATTGTCGGTGTTGTAGACATCAGCCCAGCTTTCAACCTGTAAGTCAGCTATTAATCCGTCGAAATCAGTTACAGTTTTGGTCCATAATTCCCCTGCTACCGCGTTATTTTTCAAGGCTTCACTCAAGTGTAGTGAAATACTGTAGTGATCTGTTATATTAGTTTTAATAATAACGCCATGTTGCAGGTATCTATTGTTTGCCCCCTCCTTAAAAAATATGTGGTCTATGCAGGTACCATTTCCATTCACCATCCTTGTAGGTTTATTGATGTAGGATTTAAATCCATTGATATGCAGAGTACTCAAGTACTCATTTATTAAATTATTGTTATCTAAAATATTAAGATTTATATCGCCCATTAAAATTACATTGGTAGTGTCCTTTATTCTGTTTAAACAAGAGTCTAGACTTGATATGAAATTATTAATGTTGGTAGCTGGGGAGCGATAAATTAAAATTACTGTATATTTAATTTTATCAATTAAACACGTTATACAGATGGAATTCGATTCTTCGATATCTGAATCGATAATTTCAAAATGAAAATTCTTGTCACTTTGAATGTTTACTTTTGTTCTGTACAACATTATACCCTTCAAGACCGTAAGTGAAATGAGCATCATCCGTAATCCACGTCTCTGACAAGGCAATAATATGAAATTTAAATTTGATATCTCCCAAATAATGAACCAATTCTTCAAAGTTCTTATTCAGGCTTCTTATATTAGTATGAAAAAATTCAATAAGTTTTTATTGCTTGAGTTCTGAGGTTCAAATGAGAATAAATCATCTATTTCACTTGTATCATGATAGCCTATCAGATCATCATCACATTCAAGAACTGACATATAATATTCTATAAAAGTATAAGACTATTCTGTTAAATTTATGATGATGTAAACTCCAATGAAAAAGAAAATGAAGTAAGTTAAAGATCAAGAAGATAAAGAAAATTTTGTTAATAATAATAAAAAAAGTTGGTAAATTACCAATCCTGCGACTTCCCGCCGCGCCTCTTTTATACAAGAAAGACAGTCTTTCCGTCACATAGAAAGATCCAGAAACTTAATTTAAAAAATTAAAAATTAAAGTAATTGAGTGGTAAAATTATTTTAAACAAAAGTAGGATTTTCTGAAAATCAATTAACAAAGATACGAGCTCAGAGATAATACAGTTTGGAGTAGAATAAGCTGATATTGTAAACATAACGACCATAAATAATATAATGAATAAACTGTCTAAATTACCCCCTACAATCCATATAAGGCGATGAAGAATAATCAATACCAAAACAGAAAACATGGCCATGAAACTGTTACACTGTATGCATTCACTGAGCCGAATCACTTCGAAGATAAGGCCAGTGTTTGGTATCTAGGTTATAGCTATTATTGATTTCAGGGAAATGCCACAGATAATACCTGACAGCTATTTGGGCATCCACCGCTTTATCCATTGTTGATCTCGATTTTGCGATAATGAATTCGTACAAACGAAATCTCATTATATTAGCATTTCACTAGACTAGTAAAACAGTTAAGATACTACACAGTGTAGGCCACTTTGTCATTCTTGACTTCACTGAAGAGCGAGAGAAAGAGATAACAATAAACGATAGTGAACGCAAAAGAGAATTGATTGATGAGCTGTATTGTATTTGCAGGGTCTAGGGTATCTCTGAACTGTACTGTGAATCGTTTGTTTCAACTAAAAGCCATTTGATATTGCAGCAGTCACAATAGACAACAGTACATGGCCCGCTCATCGGAGCGATTCATTCCAACACCTGCCTGATAATATTGTTAGACTCCCAGATTCTCAATTTTAATATCAATATGTTTCTTCATAAAAGAGTTTCATGCATTAAGTATATGAATATGATGTATATAATATAATATTATTGATCTGTTGGGTCCATTTTATACGATTTTATATGGGGAGAATTTAATTCTTTCAACAAAGGATAATGCCACTTTGAAACCTACGGTTTAACTATTATAAATTTGAACCATAGCAGTAATAAAAGCTTTCAGATCCTTATCACTGTTAATCATTGACACTTTCCCTTATCCACTGGTCTTACTTTAATGTTGCCTGCTCTATCCACCCACACAATCCCTTGAATCCCTTCTCCTTTTGAAGTTTCTTTAGTTGTGACAGAATCCTTCTACGTACCACAGTCAGTGACAAGTTGATGAACACTGGGCGCTCCTCCGTTTGAAATCCGACATCGCGAGTGGAAAGTCTCCTCACCTGTTTCTTGAACTGGTCAATGAAATAATCTCAACTTAATGCCAACCTGACAAAGTTATTAATTGGTCGCCAATTATCAACTGTTTCGAATAGGTACTCTCTCTAGGTTATAGTTCTATAGTAACATATGATATGGACATTTCAATTATAATTGAGTAGGATCAATTGGTAGAAGCAGCCCCCGTCTCCGTTTGTTTTATGGTAAATAAAAATCATCTATACTCCCAGGAATAGCTCTGATTGAAGCAGCTCTGATTAAAGCAGCAAAATCAATTTGTTCTCGATAAATGCATTTCCATTCATTCTTTAACTTGGTGCCAACCTAATGAAATAATCTCAACTTAATGCTAACCTGACAAAGTTATTAATTGGTCGCCAATTATCAACTGTTTCGAATAGGTACTCTCTCTAGATTATAGTTCTATGTTAACATATTATGATATGGACATTTCAATTATGATTGAGATATTGGGAGAAGAAAAATATACATGCAAAAAGACGCACTTTGAACCCTTAAAAACCACCCTTGGAGTTGAAATATCGCTAAAAGATTTCTTAGTGACAACCTAGGACGTATGAGGAAGCTATATTCTAAGTTTTGTTGCAATCCATTCAGTAGTTTTTCAGAAATCGTGATCAGTGAGTCAGTGAGATAAGAATTTTATAAGTATAGATTTGGCAAGTCATTAATATAAATGATGAACAGGATTGGACCATGAATTGAACCATGAACCTGAGGAACACCATACTTCACAGGTAGATATCCTGACTCTCTTCCATCACAAAAAACCTTTTGAAATCAACCACATAAAAACGGCTGCATCAGTGACACAGCCCCCTCCTCGAATCAATAGATTTGTTACTTTTCCAATAGGAAAGTTCTGTTCAATCAAAGCATGTTCGAACATGCGTCCTGAATTGCTGTTTTTTTTTCACAGTGACTCAACATCATCTGATGACAACAGACAAGTTAGTGCTGCCGATGTGAAACTGTGGCCTTTGGAGGTGTTGAGAGTGCATGCTCTTCGACAAAAACCAAAAGAAGGAATAATGCTGCCTGCTGTAGCCTATCCACAACACAGCACAAGTGACAATTTCCATACCGGAGGATACAGAGTCGAAGTGGGCTCTAAGCACCAAGCCGTTCTAACTGTTCTTGATGACGATCCAATAAAGTAGGTATTTAAAATAAACTCACAAATACGGTGGAATTAAATACAAACCCACGCATCAAGCGTGGATTCTTCAAAAAATGAATTGGATACTTTCCCATGAGCTGATACGTACTTTATTATTCAGAAGATTTCTCCATGTTACACAAGGCCGCACTGTCTACATCAAAAAGTAAACTGAACTAGTCGGTGACGGCGCTGGCACGGCGCGGGCAATAAACACGGCGACGGTGCTGGCGCGGTGCGATAATACGTGTCTCTACACTTTTGAAAGCCTTAATAATTTCTTAACAATGATTAACATTCACAATAATCAACATTCAGGTTGCCGATGTTTTTGGCCTCTCAGCCTTAGCCTCGCCGTAGTACGTCCGACACTCGGTTCGGTGCGGCTATGTTTGTCCTGGCCATTATAGAGGCAGAAGTTTGGAAAACAATTTTTGACTCCGCAGTTCTGTTTAGAGGTAGTGATGAGGTTAACATATCAAAAGTCCCCACCAATACCACCTGTGCTAATGAGGTAGGGGTTATTCAATGGTAAAATTTTTTGTCTGTCACATATAACTAAAAAACTATGCATCTTAAAAACATGACTGTACTATTCAAAGCTGAAGCTTACATAATTTATTTCATATTATTCTCCATATCTCCCATCGTTTTTGAGATATCCGATTTTAGAGGTGTTAAATTTTTGAGAAAAACATGTTTGCTCCCAATTTTCTGATGGACCAGATTTTTAACGTCATAGTAGAGTAGTAGTATTTTCAATCTTAATTACTGGATCCTCAATAACACTCACCGTCAAATTACCTTTGTGTATGAGATATTAAACCGTTCTTGGACTTTTCACCCATTCTGTATGACAGTTGTTATTGGACAGCACATACCAATAATTCTCAAACAATTATTATTACATTTTTGAGGATAATTTTATGATTTTTTCCTTTTAAACTTACCTATCCCTGTTAACTCCCGAGCGGAGCTCGTTCCCCCAAAATCAACTATTAAGATTAGTTGGAATAGTGGAAGTAAATTATTTTATCATCACATTCATGTATGAAATCAGTTTTGTATAAAAATAAGTGGATAAGTTTCATGAATTTTATGAAACAATTTATTGTATTGGAATTCAATATCGTGGTTGTGGGAAAGATGTTGTAGTCTGTATGTAGGCTAATTTGCGCGTGGAACTTCTTTATCGTTCTCGCTAAAATTGAATTAATAGGATAACTATCATCGAATGAATAATATTTTCATCTGTGGTAATCAGTTTTTATAACACGAAATGGAATTTTTTTCAATGTATGGCTACCGAAAAATTGTGTCTATTGATAAGTCTATATTTGAGGTTCAGCAGTTCCATTCTTATGTTTCAATTTTTAAATTTCCATCCAGACAGCTCTTCTCAACAATCAGTGTTTAGCTGCATGGAATCATTCTTCAACTAATATCGTATGTTGGTATAATTGTAGTTATAATGTTGTATATTGTACTGGTTGTATATTATTGTTCACTTTCAATTGGTTTGCAGACGTCACGGAGTCCGAGAGATTTTTTTAATAATGCTGGGCTCGAAGATCAATTGATTCTATTCTGTATAATAATGATAAGTACTGATGATTATGTTATTCTTGTGCAAGTTGACCACGAATACTGGTTAATGTTGTCAACTTAGTTCCTATTTTTCGATTTGTAATTTCCTATGATTTTGTAAAAAGGAATAAAATTCAATGATTTTTTTTTTTGTTCAAATTTTCAAAGGTTCAAATTTGTATACAAATTTTAGAATTATTCAGAAATAATAGCCGTTGATGGTTAATATTACACACGGTATTACAAGCAAAATGAAAACTTTTAGACATGAGTTAGTTAATCTTTTATGGATAGAAAATCGAAATAACTAGAACATAAATTAATGATTTGAATGATGTATTTATTACTTATGAAGTCAATAAATGGTGAAATTTTTCATAGGGTTGGATAGACTCAGTCATTTTCTCAAAAGAATATTTTTTTAATGACAAGGGAAAGAGCGAAAGAAAATTGATTATTTATTTTATTACTGAGATTATTCCCGTTGCGGAGCACGGGCAGCCAACCAGTAATCATAAATAGTCTATACAAAAGAAATGCAAAACCGTCGACTTCAATCTTGAACTATTATTATACTATTTTCATATACTACTTTTATCAATAAATTATAGATAGTCTTAAATTGATGAATTTGAATTTCATTGAAAGGTGCATGCTCGATCAATGGAACCCTACCAACGAACAGAAATTCTTGACGAAAATCAAATTACATTTCAAAGACGATTTCTACGAATTGGACTCTGACACCATACTCCAATATTTCAACATAAAGAGTATCGCAGTCTGGATTTGCGTTAACAAGCGAGTAAGTAGATAATGATGTTAGTATTCATTTATTCATCCTTCAAAGAATAGATTCTTCTTCTTCTTCTTCTTCTTCTTCTTCTTTTTCTTTTTCTTCTTCTTCTTCTTTTTCTTCCGAGCTTTGCTCTGGAGTACAAAAGGATATAGAAAATTGATAACGAAAGAGGAGAATATATTTTATATATAAAATTCAGAATAATAATACGTTAGCTACAACATTAGTAAATATACTATGTATTATTCCACACTAACAGCATAATAATTTTGATATTGAGTTTTGTTCAAATCTATTCAACTCATATTCAATCCTATTATGCTCTTATTTGGAAATGTCGTTTAATTTTTTGCCGGATAATATTTCTTGTGAGATCAGCTGATTGAATGCAATAGTTCAACAGCTCAGGCATTTTTGTCTCAGTCCCACACACTCACTCACTCACTTCCATTATCAACAGTCTACGGAATTTTCAGAATTCTTAGCTGTTTTTCCAAGGAAGAATTATCTTTCCAATGTCCTTCAGTGAGTTTTCCTAGGGATGAGACCTTGTAGTGCAATCGAATTTTTATATAATAAATCTACTATGATCCGAATTTCGTTAGAACTGTTAGAACCATTTTCGAGATCTAGTGACATACATACATGAATAAACATAGTTTGCTCGTTTAATAGTATAGGATACTAGCCATCCACGCAAAATCCTGATTTGAGCTTGGTGGAACCGGACAACCAATAAACTAACTGATCCAATAACTTCTCATTCTCCAGTCTCGTATGAGATGGATTAACCAGGCTCCACTGTATTACGAAATTTTGGCTATTAACTATAGGATTGATAGAAATAAAGTAGGCTCAGCTGGCCATCATGAGGAATGATAAATAATTGGGTTCTCAGGAAACCATACTTCGAGTAGAAACCAGATTGGAAGGCGTTAAGGAGTTCTACCTGATAGTAAAGCATGATGGAATCAAATACAATAAAATGCAACTGGAGATTGGCGGAGGGACCACATTAAATATCACTGAGACCAAATACATGGACGCGACTGATTTCCGAATTTTGAAATTTGGTAAGTCAAACTCCCTGAGAGATTCATCTAGAAATGTCATCAGCTATTCCCACGAGTAGCACCAATACTTTCAATTCAACCTACTTATAAGTTACTCTTCACGTAGATTCTTATAACATACTTTCCACGGTACTACCAAGTGTATTATAACCTCCTATGTTTATCATGTGGAAGTGAAGTTGTAATTAATGGGTATTCGTATTCGATGAGGAAGACTTTAAATATATTGTTACAGTCACTGACTTATTGGAATAATTAAAGATGATAGTTTCAGTTCTTAAGCCCATTATGAATCTCTACTCACTGGTAATCTCTGATCTTGGGTTTCACGAAGCTCGGTCAAGCAATATAAACATGTTAAAATCGGGTTTGCATTAAGAAGAGTGCACTGGATCATTTCTTGAGTTCCTATGATTTCTATAGTGATGATTATCGATGACTCCAGTGCATACTGGTTAATCGATCCGGATTTGGTGGAACCAGGCACAAAAGCTTTAAATACAGATAAACTTAGAAGCTGAAATTGAGTTAAGCTGTACTTGAAGTTCACCTTTCCTGTAAAAAAACAGGATGGGAAAAAACAGGATGTAATTTGGATGGGAAATTATAAATAATCATTGCAGTAAATCAGTTTCCAAACGAAAGTCGATCCATCTGCATTGTGGAGATAATCTAATAACAGATTGAAACGTTTTAGCTATCAAATTCAATGAATACTTCATGAATATATCCGATGAAATAGTTTCATCCATACATGACACAGATGAATCCATGAGAGGAGATTATGATGGAAAATTTACATGTTATTCTATCCAAAATTATTTTTTCTTGAATCCTATTAGCTATCAAGAACTACAAACTGGAATAGATAAATTGAAAAATGGAAAATCTCCAGGTCCTGATAATATTTCCTCCAGTTAAATAAAATCTATAGCTTATGCTATTGTTTCTGTTCTGTGTCACATTTTTGATGCCAGCTTTTTGAATGTTCATTTCCCATCATATCTGAAAACAGCTAAGGTAATACCTATTTTTAAGAGTGGATCGAATAGAGAAATTTCAAATTATAGACCCATCTTACTGCTTTCAGTGTTCTCAAAAATTCTAGAGAAACTTTTCAAGAAAATATTAATGAGCTCTTTCAAAAGTGGACTATTTTAATAGAAACCAATTTGGATTCCAGGAGGGCTTGAACACAGAACAGGCGTTATATAAGTTTATGTCAGATATTTATCGCAGCACCAACACACCACATAAAAATGGAACATCTGGTATATTTTTGGACATCCGAAAAGTTGAACACAGCACCTTGTTGAATAAGCTTTATGCTGCTGGTGTCCGTGTTGTCACCAACATGTGGTTAAAATCTTTCTTGATGGATAGAAAGCAGTATGTGTCTATTTCGGGTTGTGATAGTGAGCTGACAACAGTTAAATACAGCGTTCCATAAGGATCCGTTTTGGGCCCTATATTGTTTTTAGTCTACATAAATGATTTGTTTTCCCACGCACTTTTTGGATCAATCTCATTTTTTGCCGATGTCACAGCCCTAGTGTATTCTGCCAGAAATAAAGAAGAACTGCATGAAATGATGCAGCTGGATATCTGTTTGATTTGCGATGCTGGATCAACTGTAACAAACTAGCACTAAATGCGAGAGAGACTTCCTATTTATAAACTTTTCACTATCATCACCATTTAGTTTCACTGATTCTGTCAGGTATCATCAGGTTGATTGCAGATCTGTAAGTTGTGACTGTGAGGTGATTGAACAATCCGAATCTATTAAATATCTTGGGCTTATATTGGATCAAAGTCTAAATTGGGATTTGCATGTGAATAAAGTAAAAGGGTACCTCTTATACTTGGTTAAGACTTTCTATCAACTGCGTCAATTCTTCCCTGTAAATATTCTTCGTGTAATGTATTTCTCTTTTTTCAATAGTAGGCTGGAATACGGAATCTCATGTTATGCATCTACCTTCATGTCTCATTTAGAAAATCTTATAGTCCTACAAAAATCAATTGCTGGAATAATGTTTGGTGCTAATAGACAAACGCATACTTCCCTGAAGTTCAGTTTTTTTGGAATACTACCTTTTAGATACATGTATGTACTGAAAGTTTTATCTTTGTTTTATAAAATGAGTGGCGATAGGAATCAAACGGGGAATCTCGAAAAAAATCAGCACTTAACTAGGCAAACTACAAGGATGCTAATCAGACTCTCCAAACCAAATAGCATTACCTTCCAGAGATGTTTTTTTATTTCTTGGACCTAACTCCTCTAATATTCTTCTAGATGAGATCAGAAAGCTACAGAATCTCAAGAATTTTTTAAACAAACGAAGAGTTGACTATGGCTTCATCCACTATTAAAAGTAGAACACTTATTCAAAGTAGTAAGCTGAGAAACACATGGTGCTAATATCCAATCCATTATTGAATATGAATATCAGTGTAGTATGGCCTTCTTACTGTAGTTACTTCTGTATACGTTAAAGTTCAACCTTTGCTTCGAGCTTTGATCTAAAAAGTCTAAAAACATTGCTTTATTTACCACTGTTATGTCTCATTTTTTATTTTTCATTTTTTTTCCTCCCTTGTCATGAATTATGTTTATGCAAAAGTTGTACTGGTGATTCTTCCTCCCATTTTTTTCGCAGTTTCAACTACATTTTTTCATAATATAAGTATATTTAAAGAGAGGAAATGCTACAATCAATCAATAAAATTACTTGATGATGGTGAATCAATGTGCGCGCGCGTGTGTGTGTGTGTGTGTGTGTGTGTGTGTAGGCTTTTTTCTCCTCTCATATCCCGATTAAACCTCAACTCCTGTTCACAGACAAGGGCTTCATGAAGCACTTTGTGAGAAGTAAATTGTTTTCATTATTATATATATTTTTTTCCTCATACATGATGGTGAGCATCGTAAACATGGTCTCAATTAAAGGAGGAACAAATAAAATATTAATATGTAATACTATATAGTCACGTAATTATATATGGAAATCCAAATGAATTGTTACGATAAGATATTATTGTATAATGATTATTTCAATTTGTAGGAACTGTCATATATATGTAATGTTGAAACAATTTGGATAAAAGTTTGAAGTTTGAAGTTTTGAAGTTCACTAGGGATTGATTATGGTGTAAAAACCGAGACCAGTATCTCAGAATTATTCAATAACTTCAAGAGATAATGGCATGAAATAGAATAGAAGGATGAAACATTTTAGTATTTGATTATTCATTTGGTATTTCCACCATGATAAGGAAACAAACTGGTAACGTTGTGGAGCTTCAGTCAATTTCAAATGAGTAAGGCTCTGACGAGAAAAGCGTTGCTACATTATGTAAAATTCCAAGTTTCTCAAATTTCTAAATTGTGTAAAATTTAAAAATTCTCAAATTTCAAATTATTCATCTTTTGATAATATTGTTTGTGGGATAATATCATACCTGATATTCTAGTGCACCTATTGTTGAAAATGTTTTACGGTTTCAGGGTTGGGAAGGGAGTTTGAATTATACTTTGATGAAATTGAAAAAAACATTGCAAGAATATGTAATCAGTTACCTTATGTTGAATAAGGTGAGAATTTCATGACGCAATAACAAGGAAAATGTCTCGTTTCTTGCCAATAGCCTACTTTTGTAGCAATATGAATACTCACAAAGTCAAAAAAAGTTTTTCTTTGAATTTATTAAAACTCACGAAACAAGACAAAACAAATGGAATACAAAAAATTGTTACAATATTAAAAAAACCATGGGCTTTGTGGTTGGGTGTGTTGGAGAAGAGAAAAAAAAGAGAGGAAGATACCTAGCCAACTATGGTTTCCCATGTAATAGGCAGGCAAAGAAGAGAAGAGAGAAGTGATGAGGGAAAAAGCGACGAGGAAAGCCCCGCAAACGAGGATATCGTCCACATGCCAGATTCAAGGACGCCCAGGAACCAGACAGCAGTTGGAGAGAGTCAGCTTATAAAGAAGACGACCGGCAACAAGATGGATGGAGAAATGGGACCAACATGCATCCAAAGCACACGCGGTACAAGCAAGCAGCTCATCGTCGTGACTGCAGTTATAGGATGAATAAAGGAAACATGCTTAAAGCCAATAAAAAAATAATTATGGATTCAGGCCTAGATTATGATGGAAGACATTATTGTATGAAATTACTGGAGGACGGAAAGTGTGCAATAAAAATGAAAGAAATAGTAAGTTGTCTATTGAAGGTGAAAGTACATGATTGTTGCTTATTAAGATGTTATGCTGTGAGGAGTATAATAAATATGTTGATTTACTGTGTAATGATTGCTAGTATAGTTGTGACATCGATTAAGGAATGTGATATTAATGTAATGATGGATGAAGGAGGGCCATATACCGAGAATATTAATCCTAGATTTTACAAAAATATTTCGACACTCAGGAGAATTCAGGATACACAAAACGAAGATCCTGAGTTATCCCAGATAATAGAATTACTGGAAAATCAGTCATCTGAACCACCAGATTATTCACGGCAGTATACACGGTACCAAAGTTCAATGTTTCCAGCCTCGGCCGTATTATCGCTCTGATTAGAGATAAGAATTGTAAACATGAATACTAGTAGTTCTGCAAACAGTAGACCTCGCTCATGAATACATCTTTCTATCTAATGAGAAGGGCCAGTACAGTAAGTAAAGTATATTGTGAAGATTTAGCCATGTCATCTATTATTTTCTCCATTGAAAGTGCTAGAGACACTGTTTGCAGGGACACCGGACTTATCAAGGAGGTACCTTTATATCGTATCCATATTTACAATATAAACATATATTACAACTTTCCTAATAATTAATTATAAGAAATCGGTCAACTGATGGAAAAATGTAATATGCAGTAGGCAATTTAGATGATGAATCATCTCACAGACGATGGTGAGATGAAAAATGATTCTAAATAAGATGAGTTTGTTGGTGACAATGACAGGAGGTTGCTAATGATGTTTTTCATGTAAAGTGGATTCAATGTTATGGCTTGTTATGCCTATGAAGAATGTCAATGCTCATAAATCGGTTTCCAATCTCATACCTAAAGGAGAACAAAATACTTGACACTGAAGAGCGACACAGAAATGTACAAAAAATTATACAATAAAATAATTATTGCAACTGATAAACTGAAAATTCAGTTAAAAAATAACTAACATAAAAGTAAGTAACTAATAAAACAATTAGTATCGTCTGCAAAAAAAATCTGGTCAGAACGAGATTTGAATCTGGGTCCCACAGTGTGTCAAACTACACTCTAACCGTCTTGGACACCATGCCCATTCAACAGTGGATGCGGAAAAGTTGGAACATGAATTGCTGTATCTTCAAAGATACGAAGAAGTAAATTTTTAGGTTACTTTACGGTTTTTTAAATATTACAAAAAACCGGAAATCTTACAAAAGATCGTTACACATACTTTTCTGCGCCTTGTTCCAAAGAACTTGCATACCAAATTTCATTCAAATCGGACAATAACTGCGACTGTAACTGCGGTACAAACAAACAAACAGACAAAAGCCGATCGAGTCGAGACTAAGACCTCAGCTTCGATTCTGTCAACTATGATCGGGTTAACAACTCATCACACCAGAACTGTATATCTAGCAGACAAATTACCAGCCACTACTCAGCAACGCTCACACCTGAAACATTCAAAACAAGATAATTTAGAAGCTATCTATAACTTCTTCATTGATAATAAACCCTATTAAAAATTAATCAATTGAATTTGAAACCCGACTTAATTGCAAGATGGTGGCAGGTGAAATCACCAGAAATCCAATGTAGTCGATTGATAATTATCGTTGTCTTGAACCCAAACATACAACGCCCATTGAATCATAATGTTCTCAGGCCTACCACTTCAAACACTTCAAGTGTCATAAATGTGAAAATTATATGTGAAAATGCTATAAATATTATATTATTATCCTATCTATTGTAATTGGGAGGTGGTTATATCTAACACTACCTCACACCTGACACCATTGTAATGGGTGAAGGTATCTATAACACTACCCCACACCTGACTTCATCATGATTCCATAATTTGTAACAGGTGGGAATTTATTTATGAGAGGACCCAATTTTGTAACAAGGGAAAAATTTGATGAAAGTTGCTTTAAAAATCTCCACTCAACTGTTTAAATTAATTTAATCCACGGTTGAGAGCTTTGGATGGATTCGTTCATGCGAATGCCAAGATCTTCACTATTAACAACACCTGTATTAGCAACTAAATAACTTATCACGAGCCAGGAACGTAAAATAAAAGATTTTGTAGAAATGCTACTGACATTAATTTATTAGTTGCATTCAAACAGTTCAATAATTATGAATATTTAGATAAGAATTTGATATTTAGACAAGAATTTTCTAACGCACTCTTCAATGAATTTGGGGCCTCAGTAAATTTATGTGGTCAATCTATTTGAGCATAATAAAATAATTTTGGCACTCACCATGGAATCGAACATTTAACAAATACATCGGCACTCACAATCACTCACGCTCACATTTCAACTACGGTACTATATTTCAGACTACATGCTTTCAATTTATACAAAATAGAAATAATAAGGAGATTTTTCATCTAATTAGGTCAAAGCCCAAATTATTATCTAATCAGGGCCAAACTTCTCGCGGTGACGACTCGATTAGAACTGCCGCTCTTCCACTAAAAAAATTCTGATTTGGAAGAAAACACGTGGAGCGCCTGGCCTAATTTCAGGTTTGGTTAGTTTAGTTTAGTTATGTCATGTAACACTACATAATCAAGCATAGCTTGGTAGTATATGAATAATAATAATAATATAATTACATTATACATTGGTAGTATATGTAATGGTTAAAACGTCATGGGCTCGCACGGTTCAAATACATTTATAAATACGTTTGCATTAATTTCATTGCGAAATCCAAGCCAGTACTATGGAAAAGCTAGAAGACTGTAATAATATGGATGAATAAGAAGCAAGTTAGCAAATCTTTTATGGCAACACAAAATTTAGGTGCTTACTCCGTGCATGAATACATTATTCAATTATCAAGAGCAAGGTTCACGTGAGTTCATATTGGAAAAATTTAGTCCAATTTTGATCAGTTCAACAACCTGAAAGAAAGACACAAAAAAAACTACAATACAAACCTTTCAATATTCCCCATATTACACTATGTTATCCAGAAAAGTAAAAACTGTCTGCCAAGTGATATAACTGAATGGTTAATGAGATAATATTATAGGCTAAACTATCAATATGCCATAACAGCCAAGAAACTCTTCCAGGTAATAAGACCAGAAACCACAGCATGTTTTGATGTCGCAAGTTGCGACATGAGGCTGAATTTTAGGGGATTTTTGGAAAAAACTAGGGAAAATGGGGGGGATTTTCCAATATACAGTTTTTGAGTACCTAAATGGATACCAAATTTTCAGAATTTTTGGGGAGAATTTTGCGACATGGACCATTGGGGGGATGGGCACCCAAATTAACTAGGATGGAAAAGTTCAATTGAATAAATAACGTTTCAAAAGTTGTAAAATCCAAGTTGATGTCTTTACAAACCAGAAAGTATTGTGTTGTTAGGTTGGAAATGTGTTTGCGCCAACATTTGAAATATTAAGCGATGGTTACCGCCTTTGAATAATTGTTGTTGAGGGTGGAGAATTGTTTAAAAAAGTTGTTATATTTATGCAGAAGAGATTATTTGTATTGAAATGTAGTATGTAGTAGGAGGTTAGCCGAAATATGGCATATTTACTTGGGTTGAATCTACCCATTACTGTTTATTTAGCTCAAAGTTGTAGGTAACACTTTCTTTTTAACTTTTACTAGCAAGCTTTGTAATTTGTTTGACTCCTCATTCAAAACCACTAGGATTGTTGAACTTAATATTTCCATCCTATTCTTTTGTATCAGTACTCATACGGCGTTCTGTGACGTCACATGTGACTCACAATATAGTAATCAAATAAAATAAATCATCTTAGAAAGAATTGGTGAACTGAAAAACGATCAGCCTAGTCGAGGTACAATTATTATAGAATTGAATCTTCTTTTTTGATAAGAGGTACAGCTATTATTGATAAAGCGATCAGAGATCAATGTAAGATCTAACTATACACTAGTCTAAATTTTTTGGCAGGAACAAAATTATAGAAAATATTGAAATTTGTTCTTGACATACACAAAAATGAAACATTTATGTAATTTAGAAGTTGGAATTCTTGTTATGACTTTGTAGGTCACATGATCTCAGGTCAGCCGACAGTTTATTCAACTTATTGATCGATTAATCAGCTGACCAACCAAACAATTATTGTAACGAGATATATTTTATTACAATACGATTATAAATTTAGACGTAGTTCTAATAGGGAGCAGCGCGGAAGAAGTTTGTTGTATGCTAGAGGAACTGAATAGCAAAACAAGGAGGATTGGATTAAAGGTGAACTATGATAAATCCAAAGTCATGTCATTCAACTGCCAAGAAGGGGAAATATTATTGGAGGAAGGGAAAATAGAGAGAGTGAAAAACTTCATTCATTTGGGACAAAAGATTGAAAGGATGGTCAAAGGGGAGAGATTACCAGGAGGATTGCGTTGGGCTGGTCGATGTTCAGACGTTTCATTTACCTATTCCGATCTAAAATCGACATGAGTGGCAAAAGAAAATTATTTCAAATGAGCGTTCTGCCAGTAATATTATACGGCTGTGAAACTTGGACATTGAATGGAAAATTAATAAAAAAGCTAAGAACTAGTATAAGATCGATGGAAAGAATGATGATCAGAGTGACAAGAAGAGATAGGAAAAGAAATACTTGGTTTAGGAATGAAACAAAAATCGAAGACATTGGCAAGATAATAGTAGAAAGGAAATGGAATTGGGCTGGCCATGTGGTGCGAACAAAGGACAACAGATGGATGAGAAGGATATTGGACTGGCATCCACGGAATAGGGAAAGAAGCAGAGGAAGACCCAGCTACGGATGGGATGAAGAATTCTGGCAAGTTTGTGGATGAGTAACTTGGCAGAGAGTCGCACGGGAAAGAAAGGAATGGGAGAGGATGAAAAACGTGTACAAACAGGTCTGGCTCTACAGGGATTGAAATGTTTAAGTTAAAATTAATTCTATATGAACTCTACTAATATGATAAGATACTCATTTTATCCTTAATAGGATACCCTAGCAGATGCTGAATTGCAAAGAATAAAATTTTTATTGTAATTGCAATTATATTATGTATATAAGTTTTAGAAGCAATAAAGGGTTATTTATTTATTTATTCATTCATAATTATAAATATTGAATGTGAGGGATGGTATGTGAACTTGGAAGCATTGATTATTTTGATACTTGAAATATTTATTGGTATCTAAAAAAACACAAAAAAGAAAGTAACTAGAGATCACATAGAGATCAATGTATGAAATTTGTACAGTTATTGCATCATTGTTTAATGTCTGAGTAGATTTTTGCCCACACCTTCTTCTACCAGAATTCCCAGTGTCGCTCTGGGCCGGCTGGACTCAGTCGGTGTCTGGGGTGGGCCGTAGCAGGGGACAGGAGGCTTGGTGTGGTCCTCCTGCTATTCAAGTTGGAACTAGCAAGGTGGAAGAGCCTCGGAACTGGGTGTCGTGGATGGTCACCGGGTCCCTCACCTCGGGTACCGGGCGTTTCCTGCGGCCAGGATCAGTATCTCGTGGTCAAGAAAGGTGTTCTCAAGCCTCACTAGAGGTCCTCTTGCTTTTCCAGTTGAAACTAGCAAGGTAGAAGAGCCCTTGCCCCAGGCATAGTGACGTAGTGATCTGCTGGTCACCGGTTCCCTAACCTCAGGTAACCTCAGGTTTCTTGCGGCCAGGATTGTGTCTTGGAGTCGAGAAAGGCGTTCCCAAGCCTTACTCGAGGTCCTTCTACCGTTCCTGGTCCTCTTCGTGATGTCCCTAGGTCAAGTCAGGTTTTAGCCAAAACCTGACTTGTTGCCACTGGTCGAATCAGACAAGCTGGCTACTAAAAGTCACCAAAGTGGTCGCACAATACAAACCTGCTGTGAATGTTGTATCTTGGAGCTGCCAGTGTCCTCTACTAATTCCAGCTAACAGAAGACAAAATTCAAAGTAGTCGAAGGAGTTTGAGTATACTCTGGTCATGAGTTGTACTCACTCTCTGGCCACACGCTGCTTCCTTCACTAGTTCTTGACTGTACCACACTGTACAATACTGATCTCAACTCTCTCTCAGCATGCCTTCTTCAGCAGCCGGTTGGGAGGGGGTAAGGGTGCGCAGCACAATTGAGTGGTAGCTCAGTGGCTATCTTGCTCATTGTACAATGAGATCTTATAATGAGATTACTGAGCGTCTTTAAAACTAGCTCCAAAATCAATTTCTCTCACTAGTTACGATATACATCATGACACACTGTTCTTACTAAGGGAAAAGGGGAGAGAAAAAATGGAGAGGAATGAGGGGAGGTGAGGATGAGAAGGGTATGCGATTGACCTATGTCCCCAAGCACCGGGTACACGCTGTTGCATCTCTGATGGTCATGAGAGACTGTACATTTGTTTGGGTGCCAGGTTGGGTCCTCACCAACCAGTGATAATGTGGTGGCACTGTCAAAGAGAAAAGCAGTGGGATATCTGGCCATGTGCTTGACTTGGTCCTATTGGAGTGGAACTGCTGGGTCGCACCGTGCTTCCACACTGCATAGGTATGCTGTGCTTTCACACTGCATGCTGTGCTTCCGCACTGTGTGCCAGGTTTCCACCCTGCAGGGAGCCGTGCTTTTGCACTGCATGCACTGCTTTCGCACTGCCGCTGTGCTTGCACACCACAAAGGTGTGCATCTGCATGATGACAACCAGACACAATGTGTCATGTTTGCACACAACGTTCGGACGAGCTAGCAATCTGGTTGCAGTGTTTCCACACTGCTGAGGTCAAGCTCGTGCACTACTTGTGCCTGGCTTATGCCCTGCGGGTGACTGTGCTCTCGCACTGCCTTACTTTGCTCTGCTTGCTCACTGCAATGACCAGGCTTACGCCCTTTTGGGTGGCCGTGCTCTCGCACTGCCTCACTCCATTGTGCTTGCACACTGCTATGGCCGGGCTTACACCCTGCAAGTGGCCGTGCTCTCGCACTGCCTTACTTCGTCATGCTTGCACACTGCTATGGCCAGGCTTACGCCCTGTGGGTGGCTGTGCTCTCGCACTGCCTTACTTCACTGTGCTTGTGCACTGCTATGACCGGGCTTACGCCCTGCAGGTGGCCGTGCTCTTGCACTGCCTTACTTCGCCGTACTTGCACACTACTATAGCCGGGCTTACGGCCTATGGGTGGCCGTGCTCTCACACTGCCTTACTTCGCCATGCTTGTGCACTACTATTGCCAGGCTTATGCCCTACGGGTGGCCATGCCCTCGCACTGCCTTACTTCACTGTGCTTACACACTGCTATGATTGGGCTTATGAAGCATTCAATGCTCCATCCATGTGCTACATCCGTCGGGAAGGTGGACCCAGATCCTCGGGTGACCCGAGCGCAGACGTTTGCTGACCCAGAAAAACTGATGTGTCAACTTCTTCACTGTTGGCCTGTCTCCAATGGTCACCAGAGCGAGGCCCCATCCACAGTCAGCAGCTGTTGAGCGGATGGGTGGGGGCAGGGGTACTCCCTTCTCCTCCTTCCCAGAAGAAACCAGCATCACTTCCTGTGCTTCTGAAGGAGTCGAACTCGGCCTGTCAAGGGGTAGTTGAGGCAAGTCACTGGCGTTGGCGGAATCAGCTGAGACCTCAGGGGCGCTGCAGGTCTCTACAGGAGCTGCTTCCCAAGCTTCGTTGAGATCCCTCTCCTGGACTTAAAGAGGGGTTGGGTGAGTCGGCGGAGCCAGCTGGGTCATAGTGCGAGATGGTGCTGGGTGCTCTGCGACCTCCTCTGATGTCCAGTAAGCTGGTGAAATGGAGAAACCACCTTCACCTTCCTTCTAGTAGGGCATCCTTGTCCTCTGTCAGGACCTCGAGTCGTCCATCTTGGAGGCTGATGTGGCAAAGGTCGAGAGTAAGGGTTCCTTGGCTGGTGCTGGCTGGGGTTTCGGATGTAAAGAGGCTGGACATGGACACCAGATCACGGTCTCAGCCCGTCCTCAGGTGGGGAGGAGATCAAAAAGTTCACGTGAGGCCGCCTCCACCATGGTTTCCTCCGGTGGGGTCCGCTGCTACAGGAACCGGAGCAGCTGATGACCGATCAGCCTCTCACACGGCCAATGGGTCAACCCCTTGCGAACATGATGTAAACACTCCACATCTCCCGCCTTGATGTACTGCAGTCTCTTCACTTTGCAGTATTTCGAGGTGACTGCATGAACAGCATCAAAGTCCTGGGTGCGGTTCTGGTTTGAAGGATGGTTAAGGATGGTTGAAGAAATCAAATCATATTTGGAGCTAATAAAATATGACTGTAGTGCATCATGACTCACAATCAAACGCAATTCATTCATTCACTATGAATAATCCAGTGCGACATAATTGACTTTTATCCTACAGAATGATAACACCTGTAATTAACTGCATCATAATCTTGTTGATTAACACGGTCTAAAGCAACTATAGTGAGGTCCACGTTATAATGACAGTATTTGATCAACTTTGGTTTTGCTATCCTTGTCTATCATTCGACAAAGCCGGTGGTACTATCCTTTTCTAGGTCCACAACGATGACAATTATGTTTTTGACAGTGTAGAGATATAATTAATTAATGCAGAGAATCTGCATTGCTATTCCTCTATCTTCATCCACTGCCATTATTACATGGACCACACTATATATCACCAGCTTCATTCTCTGACTGCAATAATTATTCAAACCATCACCTCATGGATAAATATAATTCAGAATAGACTGGCTTATAATACTCTCCTAATATGCATAATTCGTCATCTAGTTTATAGACTATAACTGATGATTCAAAAAAAATCATTCAAAATTCATATGTTAACCCGTGCTTGGAAATGACAAATTTATTAGGAGTTTCGAAATGGAAATGTGGCAATTTTATTGGGAATAGAAGAAGTGATAGTAACACGACTTTCCGATTCAACAGATAAAGCTCAAAGACTGATTATCTGGATGATTAGACTGAAATGATTGAGTTGCCACTTGGCTTGATTTTAATTCTCTTTGACAAGGGAAAATTACACGGAATATGTTATTAGTTTCACTACCTTTAAATAGGCCCATCATTAATGAATTCCTTTGGACAAGAAATAATTATTCCCATCTTCCAATATTTACATTAATTTTATCTAGTGCTAATGCAACCAATTTCCTTGAACACCATAATTAAATGTGAACTATAAATTCTAAGTGAATTCTCTCCAAATTTGATGTTATTTTCCCCTTCTAACCTCTCACCATATAAGTTATGGTGGATTCCCCTTCCTCAGTACTCCATCAGCCGAGTGGGCAGCGTCACCCTGTTCACGCGATTCATGCTCTCATCACCATCTTCCTCGGCACCGGCTCCTCCATCGTTGCCAACTCCTCCATCCTCGTCCTCCTCTTCCTCAGGAAGGAGTGGCAAAATCTTGATATCTTTCACGTGAACTCAGCCTCTTATCGGCAGCTCCCTTCAACAGCACTACTGAAGCACTCAACATTTTCTCTACCTCATAGGGCTCAGAAAATTTTGGAGCTAACTTAGCTGCAAACTGATTAACTCTGGATGAGAGGTGATAATCTCGCTTATACACCATCTCGTCCGTCCTCAGTTCTAACAGTCTTCGCCTAAGATTATAATTCCTCCTGGTATTATTATAGACCTCGTTTAGGTTGTCTAGAATTAGCTTTTGTGCACGCTTCAGCCCCTGAAGCCTCCTCAGCTAGGCTGCTCAACTCGTGCCTCCATCCTTCTGTCGGGGATCACCTTCCTCCTCATAGCTAGCATCTCCTGGTGCTCTCAATTCTCTTCCAAAATTCAGGAAAGCAGGAGTATACTTGGTACCGACATGTACTGCTGTATTCATTGCGAAACTATACTCCTCTACATAATGATCCCAATCAGCATGATGCTCTCCCTCATAGAGCTGTATCATAGTCTTTAAGACTCTGTTGACCCTCTCAGTAGGATTACGGCTTGATGAATACGGTGGAGTATAGGAGAATGTAATGCCATTATCCTCACAGTATGACTCAAGAAGCCTACTGGTATATTGTGTTCCATTTCCACGAATAAATAACTTCGGCACTCCAAACTTGGTGACAACTAGCTCCCTCAAGGCTCGTGCAACTGCATTACTGTCTGCCTGAGCTAGTGGCCGAGCTTCCGTCCACTTTGTGAACTGGTCTTGAACCACCACCAGGTATTTATTTCCTCTCTTCGAGCGAGGTAATGGGCCCATAATATCGTTGCTTCCTCTGGCTATTTATCTGGTCATATGGAGGCCGCTGCTCCACTTTGTGCTTCATGCACGTCTTGCACCACCGCACCTACTTCGCGACGTCTGCATAGAGGCCTGGCCAGTAATAGTGGCATGCTATCTGGTGATAGGTCCGAAAAACCCCTTGATGGCCAGCTGTTGGTGCATCATGACTCTGCTGAAGTATCTCAGCCCGTGCAACTCTCGGAAAACACAGCTTCCAGCCGTCACTCTCGGGTGCATCAAGAGGCTGCTGCTGGGCCCATATATGACAATAAAGGGCCTCACCCCTCACCATATAATCGAGATATTCATCCGGATTATGGAGCAGATTGTTTTTCATCTTCCTTATCCATCTATCATCCTCCATGACGATGGTGGCCACCTCTCCTGTAGCCTCCTTTTGGCCTCCATTGTTGTCGGCCGGTGTGTCGCCTCCTGGCAACGCTTGGGAGAGTGCATCTGGGTCCACGTTCAGCTTTCCACATCGATATTTGTTAACCAGGTGTCACGTGAGGGAAAAGAAATGTTATATTTTGCAAGTCAGAGAACTATAGAGTTGTTAGGTTGGCAATGATTTTGCACTAACGTTCAAATTTTACTTCTAGCCTGAGGGCGTAAGCCTGAATCGAAAAAGATGTTTATGTTGTGTATGGAGGTGGAGATGATTTATATTTATGTATTGTATGTAGTAGGAGATTAGCCGATGTAAGGTGTATATATATTCAAATTGAATTTATTTATTATTATAAGTGTTGTTGAATTGTTAGGAGACACGATTCTCATTGGATTTATTAACAGGCTTTGTAACATGTGTGATTTCTGATCCAAAACCAACAGGATCATAAAATTATATTATATTCTCGAATTGTCCTTTTATATCAGAAATCAGAGGGCACATTATGTCACGTGGTATTTTAGCACCACAGAATATTTGAAGTGAACCAGTGAATTTTAATAGAATTATAGAATGGAAAATAAAGATAACCTAGTCAAATGACCACTCGAATAAAATTGAATATTGTTAGCGATAAAGAATAATCATATTATCTTAAATGATAAGGAAGAACATGCATAACTGTGATTCAACAACTAATGAGAATCCATTGGCAGAATTAAAAATTATGAAGCGGCTTATTTATTATTGGCAGATTATAAAAAATAAAAGTTTCCATGTACATTGAGGTTAGAATTATTTGTTTACACTTTTAAATGAATCAATCGATCTAGAATGAATCAATAGTTATTTAAATCAATACCTAGCGAATCAGCTGATTGTTCGATCAACCAGTATAGGTTGAATTATAAAAATTTACTCACAAAAGATGTATTATATATACTGAGGAAGGTTGATGTATAGAAATACGGACAACCATTATTTCTGTATAACTATTTATTATAATCTAAAAAGCACGGAAATCAAGAGTATACAAAACTCATATAAGAAACTAAATACATATTGTAACATGTTGACATCGTATATCGCAATTTATTTATGAATATAGTTAAGATAATCACTCCATATATTAATATAAAGAACTTTTTATATATCTTTATAAAATATATCTTCAATTCGGAGAGAAATCCATGAGAAATCTGGACCACGTGTTAGCCCAGCAGTGACGAAAGGGACCTGCCTAATTAATTATTGGAAATAATTGATTCAATCCACGAGACCGTCAAGAACGTCATTAATGTGAGTGATAAATCAAACGAGCTCGTTTAAGGCCTTTCTACGCATAGTTGGGGGAATTAATCAAAGCGCTATTCAAATTAACTTAAATCCAATGAAAATTCGCAATGTGTTGAGTGCTATCACATAGTTTATAAGAACATTTTATGAATTTATTTGATATATGTAGGAAGCTTACTTCCGTGCATGACACAAACTCATTAAAAGCCCTGAGATCTCATGTTTGAAAATAAATTTGTTAATTATTATTTTTGCTAATTGATCAAAGCAAGTCATATCAAATCTATAGACCAAACAAGTTTTAAATGGTAGATTTATGAATTGACTTGAAGTCCATATATCAGTATTAAATACCAATTTATAAATTTTAAAACTCACTATTGTGAATGCTATCAAACTTTGTGATAATTATTCAGATTTTAGAAAAGAATTTATTTAAGGAAAATTATAGATATAGGAAATTTTATATACACTGTTTTATGGGAATATATTTTGTGTTTTATGTCAGCATACAAATCATAGAAATTTATTTTATCCTAATTCATCTCGTGATATACAGTTTAAGCTGTTTTGGTACCAATAGAATATTCAGCAGCATATAAAATTATTGAATCAATTAATATCGATCTTATTAATAGCACTCAGTACTTATCATCCTTTGATGATAGTCACATTAGTCTGCCAGAAAAAATATATTGATAATTATATTAATAAGGTTCCAGTTATATCATATAAGGATCCAGAGAGCTTCAAGAACTGGCGTTGTAAGTTCTAAGGAATTTCAGAAGGATAAATTGGTGAATACCTGTATTCATGACAAGCGTTTTAAGGATCAACTAGAAAAAAAACTATAGTTGGTCTTTATTATTCTCTATTGTGTACATGGTTACTGATAGTCAGTCATCAATTATTCTTTCGATTTTCTCACTGGTATTCTTCGAGAACTTCATAGAAGCAGCGGTAAGAATTAATAATCACCGGTCATTGAACCTTATGGTGATTGGTTGTGTTTGGAAAATTTATGTATCTACCACTGAGCTAGAGCTGAGGTTTGAACCCAGCAATTTTGTGAGCTGGATGGCCTTCAGACAGGTTCAGGATTGCTCTGACCCACTTTAGAGCCTGGTGATCCATGATAGAGGTCATAGCCCTCTATATATGGCTTAAATTTTCTCAATGCGAAAATCACAGCAAAGCATTTATTTTCTGTTGTGGAATACCTAAGTTTGGCCCCTTAGAGCCCTCTGATTGCATAGGCGATGACCTTCTCCTCTCCATTGACCTTCTGTGTGAGTACAGTTCCCAATCAAAATTCCGAGGCATCTGTTTGGAGTGTGAATGGAAGTTCAAAATGAGTATACATCAGCACTGGCGATCTAGCGAGGTCCCCTTTTATCTCCTGGAAGGCCCTCTCCTCTACTGGTCCCCAGTGACACTTCAATCCCACCTTCAGCAGCCGGCGCAAGGGGGTTGCAAGGTCCGAAAAATTTGGAACAGATCTCCTATACCAGGACGCCAACCCTAGAAAACTCCAGAGCATTCTCAGCCTCTGTGAAGTTGGGAACCGTTTCTGGATCGGTTCTTTGTTTTGTTACATTGTAACAGAGTCTTTGCTCTGTTACAATGTGGCCCAAATACCGCAACTCCCTCTTAAAAAACTGACACTTCTCCTGGTTAATTATCAAGCCAGCCTCTCGTAGTCTTCCGAACACTCTGGCTAAGTCTAGCATATGAGCTTCTAGCGTCTCTCCCAGGACCATGACGTCATCCAGGTAAGCCAAGACACAGGGCTCAATTCTGGCCCAATTACCCAGTCAAGAAGACATTGAAATGTCGCTCCAGCTGAGTGTAGTCCAAACAGCATCATCCAGAATTCGAATAGCCCCCTTCCAGGAATTCTAAACGCTGTGAGCTGCTCACTCTGCTCCTCCAATGACACTTGCCAATATCCACTTCTCAAGTTGATTGAAGAAATATATTCAGCATTCCTCAATCTATCCAAGATGCCTGCCATATTCGGCAATGGATATGCATCTCTCTCTGTGAGTGCATTAATCTGATGGGAATCAATGCAAAACCGCATCTTCCCATCACCATCTTTCATCAAGACAATTGGTGGACTCCAAGGGCTGCTGCTTGGCTCAATCACCTGCTGATTGAGGATACTGTCGGCTTCCCTGTTTATCACCACTTGCATACATGGATAATGAGGATACGGATGTTGACGGAACGGTTCAGCTCCTTCCTTCAGCCTGATTTTATGCACTAGGAGGTGGGTCGCACCTTGCACATCTTGGAATTTTTCCAGCTCCGTCTCTAAGAATTCTTCGAACTCCTCCTTTCCGGAAGTCTCAGCTGCCACCTGTCACACTAAGGCAGGAGGTAATACCATCCTCCTCTGCCTTGAATCGAGTTTTGCTTGAATCGCTTTCAAATGACTCAATCCCAAAATCATTCCGGATTCTAACTCGTTGATCACTACCACTCTCCAGTACACTTGTCTACTGCACACTTCGGCAGTCAGATTCAGCTCCTCCACTAAGAAAAGCTTCTCTCCAGTCACCAAAATAGGTTGATAACTGATTGCTTCAATCTGGCAATCACCAGACTTCTTCAGACGTCGTGCTGCCTCTCCAGAGACATAGGACAACTCAGCCCCAATGTCGACCATTGCATTGTTTCAGACATCTTGGACATGTACTAGCATGACGATACGTGTCTCCTGGGGCTGCGGACACTCTCATTGCATATATATTGTGGCTGCACCGGATTGCATCTCTCTCTCTCAGACCCTCACGATCTTTCAGGTGGCTGGTTCACCTTCCTCCCTGGGTTGAGGCTCTCACACTACAGTACGGGTGTGAGTGTTGATCTTCACTTTGTGCTCCTGCAGAAACTGCATGCCAAAAAAAAAATTTGGGTGATTCTTTCATGATAGTCATCACTGTGGGCAGCACCTCTTGACCGACTCTCAGGTTGATTTCCACCTTTTCACCTGTTGTAGAACTGCAACTCCAGTTCCAATTGGAGTTGATTCCGGGTTCTCACCACAGTGGCTTTATCCATAGTCCTCTTCTGGTCTCTCTCACAGGTGCAATCAGAATGAGACTTCTCACAGGTTGAGCAGAGAGAAGCCTCAGGGCACTCTGACCTCCAGTGACCCACCTTCTCACACAGTCAACATACAGGTCCCACTGGAGTCGACTCCACACATCATTGGGTTGTTGTGGGCTCAGGTTCGGGGCGAGATTTTACTAGTTCACTCAGCTCCTGCTTTGCAGCCAATTGCTTCTGTTGAGCACTTTTCTCTCCCAGCTTTATCCGCTCATATCGCCTTGCCAGCTTGAGCAGATCGTCAACCAAAAAAACTTCGGCTTTCCTTATGTACAGCTTGTACCGGGGTAGGAGATTCTTGAAAAGCCTCTGCAGCCGGTGGCCGATTGAGAAATCTCCTCTCCTCCTCATGAGGGTCTGAAGTTCCTCAACATAGTCGTCGATGGCCTCACCTTCACAATGCCGTTAAAACAGGATTTGAGTATCCAGGTCCTCCTTGTAGGTCGCTGGATAGTAACGAGACTGGAAGTCTCTTACAAAGTCGTACCAGTGATGCCAGAGCCCCCTCCGGTTCTGCATCCACAAGGAACACCTTCCCGCTAACATTCCTGGTAGCGCCGGGAACAACTGCTCTCTTGTCAGCCCATAGGCTTGTTGCAATTCTTCGAGGCGCTCCCGTGAACTAGGAGCCTCTCAGTTGCCATCATATGAAAAACTCCATCCCCAAACTTTATCACACACAGATCCTTGGTCAATGAATAGAGTGTGAGGTGCTGCAGCTCTGGTAGGCAATTTCGGTATGTGTCTGGGCATGTACTGGTGAGCTGGTGGTACATCTGGTCTCACCAATGCAGGTCTTGCATGATTCAGTGGATCAGTATCTGCATTAGCCAGTATTGATCTCGGCATTGTTGGTTGTAGCACAGCTTCTTCACTTGGAAGTGGTGTAAGCATTGTGAGGAATTGCTGCTGCTGCTCTGCTAATGCCCTCCTCGATTTGGAACAGGTGCTGTCAGTTTGCACCAAGTCTAAGAGCAATTCGACGGCGTCTCTGTTCTGTAAGCAATACACTCATGAATGACAGGATTCGCCATCCAAAGCTGGTGACGCCTGCTTGGGTAATTTTTCGAGTCTGGACGACTCCTGGTGACCCTCCTCCATAGGAGACCAAAGTCATGTTGCTACTCTTCTATCTATCCTACTTTCTATCTTATCCATAATTAATTCAGCTAGGAGTGGTGAGAGGGGTGACCCCATTCCCAAACCCTCTCTCTGTTCAAAAAATCTATTGTTAAATTTGAAATAATTATGCTGAGTGCATGACTTCATCAATCCTATCAGTTCTCTTCTGAGTGTATGACCATTGATGGGGGCTTCCATTATTACCTCAGCTCTTTTACCTTTCAACCTTCATCTCTCAGCACCTTTCAGTCATTAACGGGTCTTCAACCAAAATTTAGTATTGAAAATTCATAGGAGTTGGTCAACAATATAAACCATTTTCCTGTTCTATCAACTCTTAAACTTGTGTCATTTGATGTTACTTATTTTTCACCAACATTCCGGTGGGAGAAAGTCTTGAAGGATATGAGGAAATAATGGAAGCCTCTATCAATGATCATACACTCAGAGAAGAACTGATAGGATTGATGAAGTCATGCACTCAGCATAATTATTTCAAATTTAACAATAGATTTTTTGAACAAAGAGAGAGGTCGGCAATGGGGTCACTCCTCTCACCACTCCTAGCTGAATTATTTATGGATAAGATAGAAAGTGAAATTATTGAAATGGTCATTTCATAGATAAAATTGTTTACTGGTTTCGATATTTGGATGATATTATTTGCTCATGGAAAGGACGTAACAGACAACTAGACAATTTTCTCTCCTATCTGAATGGATTAGGTACATCAGAGTATAAAATTCAATGTAGAGGTAGAACAGGATTGTGTATTGGATTTTCTAGATTTAAGAATAGATCATAGCACTGGTTTTCACCAGTTTTCTATTTTCAGAAAACCAACCCATACTGATGTTATCATTCCTCTTCATTCTTGTCATCCTATTTCTCACAAACTTGCTGCTTCCAATAGCATGGTTTATAGAGAACTAATAGGTAGGTATTGTTACCTATGAGCAATCATGATTTTGATATTGAGATCACTGAAATAAAACAGATAGCTGTCACAAATGGGTATGAAGAAAATATGATGGACAGACTATTGAGTGAAATTAATAGACAAATTCCAATCAATTCTAACTCTGGAGGCTCAAACTATGAGGAGAAGACTTGGATAACAATCCCATATTTAGGCCTTGTATCTGATAAGATAGGTAGGGAATTGAGGAGGGATGGATTTCATGTTGTTTCCAAGACCAAACCGATCTTGAATAGTCTATTTAGCTAAAGTAAAGACAAAATTGATATTTGGGATAAAAGTGGGGTGTACAAACTTGAATGTGGTGATTGTAATACTTGTTATGTGGGTCAAACTGGTAGAAATTTCAAAAGTAGAACATCAGAGATTGGAATAAACAAAAAGGGAATCTAACTTTGCAGAACATTTGATAACAAATAATCACAAGTTCACAGTTAAGGAGAATGTTGAGTTTCTGCATGTTAATAACAAAGGCAGATCTTTGAATATTCTAGAGGCTTCAGAAATAACAAGAGTAATCAAGGAAAATTTCCAGTATAGTTTAAATGACCAGATTCACTTCAACCAATACAACACAACAAATTCATTTTTATCATAAAATTGTAAGCATACATTAGTCAATAGTTTCTCCATTTACATATTTGTTTCATCATCTTTCACACTTGTTTTCTTGATTTTTAATTTTTACTGAAAGTGAATTTTGTTATGGCGATTCTGTTGCTTAAACTGCCATTTTGTCACACCGTTGAGTGGTAGGAGACTGTCTAGCTGGACCAATGGCAGGCATTCATGCCCTTGACCAATAGCAGTACCCGCCCACTAGTATAAATTCTGCTGCTCTTGTATTCAGTTTCAGTTCATCAGAGATTTAAAATGGTGTAATAACCAAAACCGGTCTTTCTAAGTATCAATGAATCTGTGGTTTTTGACAATTTCTTGGTCTTTCTCATTCAATAGGAATGATTACCACAATATCAACTTCTCAACTACAAAAAATGAATAAAAAATTACTTATGCATTTATCACAGAGCTAGAGCTGTGGCTAGTACTCAATTATATTTGTGAGCCAGACAGCCTTCGATTTCTGCAATTTTTTTGCATGATGGGGATCATATTATCACTGTTGGGCACCCAAGTGGCATTCCATATGAAAAATCACTATCAAAATGTAGCATATTTTGGTATATCCAAATACAGCACTACAAGAGTTGAGACACAATTGAGCGAGCATATTGAGATTGAAATAACTAAATTGAGATCGAAATAACAATACCGTAGGTAAATAATACTCGGGGAGAGAGAGAGGATGGTAAACTTGAAATACAGAAAACAAGACAAACTGAAGACTTGAGGAATTGGAAACTCGAAAAACTGAGAATATGATTCACTGAAAACTTGATAAACTGTAAACTTGAATAGATGAGAACTTGACAATCTAAAAAACTGGAAAAATTGATGAACTAAAAACTTAACAGACTAAGAACCTGAACTAGAAAATTGATGAAATCAAAACCTGACAAATTGAAAACTTCACTGAATGATAACTTGGTGCAAAGAGAACTAGATGTCCTGAAAACTTGATAAACTGAGATCTTGAAAAATTGGAAACTTCATAAACTCAAATCCTGACGAACTGACAACTTGACAAACTGAGATAAATAAGCTTGCTGAATTGACAACTTGTCAAACTGAACACATGATTTAGTGAAAACGTGACAAACAGAAACCTGCTGCTAGCATCAGAAATATTTTCCAATGTTGATTCCGCCAGCATAGAAGACCGTGATATAATGCTCAAGTCGTTGCATAATGCTCACATTCTGTAGTATAGTTTTGAATATGCATTACAAAAACTCCTCTGTTATGAGATTGATTGTGATGTTGTAATCCTATAATATTGAACGAGCAATTCATGTTCATATGTTTTTATGTTTATATTTATATCAGTATGTGACTGGATCTTGAAAACGGCTATAACGATTCTCACCAAATTTGGAACAAAGTTGGTTTATGAAGTGAAATTTCGATTGCACTAGGTCTCAATTCTGGGACAACTCGCTGAAGGACATTAAAATACTATTTTTAGTCACTTGCAATAGGTCCACAGAAAGCAGCAAAGAAGATCTCAAAGAAATATAAAAAGCAAAGATCAAAAAACAAGAAGAATTCCTTGGAAAAACAGCTGGAAATTTTTTCGTCTGTTGATAATGTGATGGAAGTGAGTGAGCGAGTGCATGAGTGGGTTATTCCTCAGCTGATCTCATGAGAAGAATAATTCAGGAGGAAAAACTCATTTTTGTCTATCTATCTTCTTTAGAAAACATGTTTACTTTGATAAGTTCAAGATGGTAACTAGGTATATTAACAAATTGATATTGTAGCAAACATAGTATATCATTCTAAATAGAATTCATAGTATATCTATTTGAAATCCATAATGTGTTAGTTTTTAGAAGTGTGAATGAATTGTTATTTTGATGATTGATAGTAGCTTAGCCTACATTTTGATTTGGACTGTAGTATACATTTGAAAAGGGACAGTTTTGGGCATAAGCCTGTTGTGCCTCCTCATATTATTGTAAAAATAATTGTACGACTGAGAAAATAAATGAATAGAACAATATATTCTTCTGGTCCAAAGTATTCAATCTTTCGCTACAAATTCTCTATGCTTTTACACTCCAGAGCGAAGCATGGTCCCTCGATATTGTTCATATTATAACATGGTTGTGGATGGGAATGTCATGACAATTACAAGATTCGTATTTGTGCCACAACTTGCTTAACTTGAACCTTGATACTTTTTCCAGATAAACCATTGCCTATGATAGAGCCTCAATATATATCCACTTCAACAAGAATGGTTAATGTGGACATGCCACCCGAATCTACAGCTGCATCTACACCTGTATCTATACCTGCATCCACCCCTGCATCATCACCTCCATCTACACCTGTATCTAGACCTGCATCTACACCTGCATCTACACCTGAATTTGCATCTGCATCTTCAACTGAACCTGCAAAGAATGTTGCAGCAGTCCATTCAACAGAGCTTGCCCCACCACCGTAAGAACGATCACAACATTTTTGCGTTAATATTGCAAATTTGCACATGAGTATGCACATATTATGATGGATGTAAAATGCATATGATGTGCAATTTGTCACAGATAAGCTCAAGTTCCACTAAAATATATAGGAAGGGTTTCGACTACTAGAAATATCATTGAAATAATGATTTTTTTTATCAGAAAATACATTATAAAACAACAAAAATAATAACAATTGAAAATTAATATTAATGAATCCTTCTGATTAAATTACACTTATGCAAAGCTTCAAAGCTTGACCATGGGAGTATCTACAAAAATTAAAAAAAATTGCTTCGATAACAGTACACTGCCAAAACAAGAAAATTATAATAAAAATAAAAGATGACAAATTCACTTGATTTTTCCCCTACCAGCTATATATATATATTCATATATATTCACAGAAAACACCTTAAAGTTTTATGATATGAATATGAACAGGATACACATGACAAAGATAGATTAAAAACTCTCATTTAAACAAAAATTTTCAGAAGCTGGGCTCCCTTTGTCAATCAAACAGGAAGACTTCTAGGAAAAACACTTTCTTAAGTGTTTTTAATCTATCCTTGTCATGTGTATCCTTTATATATATATATATATATATATATATATATATATATATATATATATATTATATATATATATAAATCAAAACAGGAGACACAAGATATAAATAGATTGAAAACACTTAAAGACTTACATTGGAAATTTTCGGAGACTGAGCTTCCTTCCTCAACCTAGCAGACTGCAGTTTCGAATCCAACCTATATATATAGGTTAGGATATATATATAGGTATAGGATGTATATATATATATATATATATATGTACATCTTCCATGACAAGTGGCAGCCGATAATGCTTATTTCGCCATTACAAGTGGCAGCCCCCACTTATGGCAGCCATATACGGCTGCCACTTGTTTTTCCATTGATAACTCATCTCCCAAATTTCGAAAATGCCTGAAAAAAATTGTCCATCAGATTCCAAGGTTCAAAGAACTCGATCATAAAGGTATTCAAAGAAAATAGACATCAGTAAAAAATAATAAAAATTTTTTATTTGGTTGCCATAAGTTGGGAAGATGTATGAAATGTATGAATTCCAGTTCAGCGTTCTATCCCCAGGTAGGGCTATCATCATCCATGTATATTTTTCCAGAAATATACAAAACGGTTCTACTGTACAAATGGAAACCAGAAATTTGGCAACAATGTATGAGCAAGGGCCCTTGAGTTGTGACTCTCGATGGAGCGTCTCGACCTCTCAACTACTGGAACCCTTCAATTGCAATTCTATAAACATAATTCTCCACCCACTACTCCTTCACAGGCTTCCTCACTCGCTCTTTCTCTATCTCATTCTATCTCTCTTTCTCTTTGCCTTCCTTGAATTGTGTTCATATTTCATTTTGATACAATGGAGATAATTATATCATCAGTAAACAACATATTTAATTCCATGAACAGAATTAACTCTATAGTGATCTATGTCTATAAAATCAATAGTATTTTCAACCATTATAATCATTGATTCCAGTCAATAAAACTTGATCTCTTATAGATGGAGTAAATAATTAATCTTACAGATTGAATGATAATGTTGATGAAAATTACACATATCTATATTTTACCCTCATTACTATCCCAATTGACATAAAAGTTTCATGGAAATGGAATGGTACCATATAATGTTAATGATTCCATTATAATATTATTCAAGTCTGAGAATATAATTGAAAGATAATCTTCAATTCTATAGTTCGAAGCAGAACAAATTCCATAAACTTTGTAACACATCATTCCTTACCAAAATTCTTATGAATTTTCCTTCTGCAGTAAATAGAAACTTCAAATTCTTTGTTGCCTAACAAATTAGATTATAATTTCTGACAATCTTGCAAGCATCAAACGTTTTGGAAGTTGTTGATAGCTGATCAATTCTCACAAATCTTGCTATATAGTCTAGCTTGATCATACTTCAATGTCAATCCGATACTCCCGAGTATATTTCCAAGATTTATGAAGCTCTCCCCAATCACTCAGTTGTCACATTCTATGGTAACTGGAGGAAAAATGTAATTTATAACTCGTGAGTAGAAGTGTGTTGCTGCACTCGGCTCTTGAGAGAAACTGTTTCTCTCGGCTATCGCTCACTTTATGCACAAATAACTATAGGGTATTGCTGATCGAACACTTTTTCTCCCAGATGACAACATCGAATCCAGATAATAATAAATTTGGCATTACTTATGTGTGAAAATGGACATTCAATTCTTCCACATCACAATAATTCCAACCTTCTAGTTATAAAAGAATATTCGATAGAGTTAATATCCTTATAAAACATAATTTACCGTATGTATTGGATATTCATTAGTTTCCATTGTTTCTCTGTTTCAGACGAACCTGCCCGCTCATGAATTTGTTCAAGTCCATTGGCATGGGTGCTGTTCGTAGTTTCATTAGGAGGTAGATTAGGAGAAGAGTAAATTAGGAGAATTAGAAGAAAACACAGAGAAAAAGGGGGAAGTCATGAGAGGAAAAATTTGTTTTTGAATTGTGTTCGGGATATCTTTTTGCACAATAATTACTATCATTATTATCATTACTATTTTTATTATCATAATTAATATCATTATTATTATTATTATTATTATTATTATTATTCTTATTATTATTATTATTATCATTATTATCATTAATATTATTATTATTATTATTTTTATCATAATTGATTTCATTATTATAATTATTGTTCTATTGTTCTGCACAATTGTTATTGTCATTATTATTTATTATTTTATCACTGTAATTCTATTCATAATTTTCTGGGGTGTTGGACTAATAAAGTAGAGTGATATTGTATTGAATTTATTCAATGTTTTGCATTCTCCTCTATCAGATCCTTATTATATACGGCCCAATAGAACAGTGACTCTCGGGTGCCATGAAAAGAAATGGAAAGGTGTCTGTAGAAAAGGTGTCTGTCATCCTTCCTTGTTCTCCATTGAAGGAACTCCAAATTGCCTAGATTGTAGGCTCCCTGATAATTATAATTCAGTCCTCACAGTTGAGGGAAAAATTTATCACATAATATTCTAGCAAACCTACTTTGCACAGTCGATGTGATTCTTAATCTCTGCCAAATTACTGAAGCATTTCTCAGGCCCAGGACACAACATCTTACTGGAGTGCAGTATAACAAACAGAGGGAAACAGGATACTTGAAATCTGTAGTGATCCAATTTAACATGCTAAGTTGCCTTCTTGCTTTTTTCACCATTCAATCCACATGCTCATTGTATATAAGCGTGAAGAAAATATAATATAAGAAGATTTATGGTGTAGGCAAGATGTATGGTGTATGGCATGGTGTAGATTGAAAATGGTGAAGCTCTCATCCAGAAAACACATTCCAAGAGGGTGTCAAGTGGACTGAATCACTGGCCTTGGACAAGACTCTTCAGCTGCCCTCAATAGCAAATGAAAACCTGTTATTTTTCTTTGGGGCTCCTCTTGAATATGAATGAAAATATGAATCTATGCTTCGGTTAGAAGATGCCATTATCAAGTGATTACTTCATAATGGCGTTATATAGCCGAAACGTGTCATGATTGAATAATTTTGAAACGGGTACTTCGATTTATATTTTTATTCTATGGAGAACTATTTGATGGAGATCCCTTTTCAGATGAGATGATAAACACTGGTGAACAACTACTGTCTCTCATAGCAGAATCTAGAAGGGAAATATGGTTTAACCCCCTTGAACAATTGGATATGGAGAGAAACAGTCGTCCAGCCTGGAAGCTCCTGATCCAACCACAAATAAATCAAACATGGGTGATGTCACAGCTAGCCAAATCACCCATCAGCTCTTCTTGGATGGCAAAACTGCAGAAAGAAATGGAAGAACAAAGATTGCGCAAGAACAGGAGAGTGGAAACCACTCCTTAGATATCCCATTCACATTACAAGAGATGCTGGTTTCATACCTGGCTGATTGTTCTGTGGGCAAATCCTCAATCTGACACAGCATTTGAAGGATGGGTTTGAGAGGCGTCAGGTGACAGGAGTTGCATTCATTGATTCAAGTGCAGCTTATGATACCATCAGCCACAGAAAATTGACTCATGAGTTGTAGTAGATATATATTGCCAATCCTGGAGCAAATGTCCCAGAACCGCCTTAAACCTCAAGGTCACCCAAGATGATCCCAACCTCACCTCAAGGTCACCCAAGATACCAAACCTAACCTCAAGGTCACCCAAGACGACCCAACCTAACCTCAAGGTCACCCAAAATGACCCAACCTAACCTCAAGGTCACCCAAGATGACCAAACCTAACCAAGGTCACCCAAGACGACCAAACCTAACCTCAAGATCACCCAAGACGACCAAACCTAACCTCAAGGTCATCCAAATGAAAAAAAAATTTTTTAATTAAAAAAAAAATGAAAAAAAAAATTGAAAAAAAAATAAAAAAAAAATGAAAAGAAAATTAAAAAACGAAAATAAATCAAAATATATCAGAAGGCCTCTCACCTACTTGTGAAGCATATATAGTGTGCACAACAGTGTAGGACCATCAGTGTTCAGCCACAAGCCATACAAGTGAGACATCCCTATCTGTGTGTGCTATCAAGTTTCATAGAACCCTGCGTTCCAAACATTACAGTGCTAGGCAGCTGCATATCCATAGAATCCAGAGTTTCATATATTACAGTGCTAGACAGATGTATTTCTCAGTGTTTCACTAAGACACAGCCACACCACCACCGTTTATTGATCTATTTTTTTTGTTTTTGGAAGTTCTTCCAAGGTGGGCGGAATGTTCAGACGTTATCCATGTTGCTCTGTTGTCTGGCGTTGTGTGGTAGAGGGGGCAATTAAGGGGTGATGCACAAGCATAATTGCAGCCAGTTGCCGATTGACAGCCAATCAAACAGCTCACTTCTCATAATGATTTTTGCAAAGTGAGTCGATTTTTGCAAAGTGATCCACTGATTATTTATTGTGATTTATTACAAGTGTCGTCTTGTCTCATATTGTGATCTGGACCCGGGATCCTGGAAGCAAGGAGGATTTGGACATGAAGGTAGGTCTATGTTATTGTGCACTTAGCCATTTTAATTGTTCAACTTGCTACCCGATGCCAGACAACCCAAAAGTTCTAGATGAAATTTATACAGTCCACAAACCAGAGTGCTGTTTGAGCCAGCCTCTGTCGGATAAACAGAATGAAATGGGCAAAACTACCACCAGCTCCGAGTAGGACACATTCTGACAACATCATAACTAAGTTACCAGGACTGAAAAGCATTGCGAAGATTACTAAGCCAAAAACTCCTCTTGCCGCTTGGAAATTGCTTGGTAAAAAATCACCTTGCTATGCTTTCATATAGGTAAGAGATCACCTTGCTATGCTTTCATATAGGTAAGGAATCACCTTACTATACTTTCAATGAAGGCTGTTTCGACAACCCCTACTCTACCTCCCCCTGTCAAATGACTAATGGCCACGCCCACCAATCTTTATCATCATTAGGGGCATCAATGGGGGACCTATCAATCTTGCTCGAGATGGTCATGCAGGACCTGTCACTCTATACTAAGATGGTCATGAAGACCTATCACTCCAGATCAATATGTCCATGGTAGACCTACTAGATCAAGATGTCCATGGGAGACCCACCACTCTAGATCAACATGGCCATGCTGCTCTAGAGATCAAAATGGCATTGAAGATAGACATGGCTTATTTAACATGGACATTTTCAAAGACCCAGCTCCTCCTGTAATTGATTGTTTGGTAAATCGAGTGATGATCAATTTTTGAAGTTATCAACAGTCATAATATCCTATGTAGCAATGTATGTATATGATGTCTCTAATAATAATAAGTTATTTAGCATAAGACGATTTATCATAATTTTCTATACATTTACCTAGTTAGGAGTTAGTACACATAGATAAAATATATTCTCATTCATAAAATAATAAGGATAATGTCTAAGGCCTCATATTTTATATTCTATTCGCTTTATATTACATATTATTTTGTTGATATCTCTATTCTTTATCAGTTTACCTTCCATGATTAATACAATTATAATCTTATCATAGGTTTATTCAGTTCAACTGATTCCGTTTTAGTTCACTTTAATACAATTCAGTGATAGAGATTTCCTGCTGGAATACAATAATGGATAGAAAATTTTCATAGCTACGGAATGTACATCAAGCGTGTGTCATTGCTCTCCGATGGCTCGCTAGCATTGCAGTTTCAACCATTGTTATCTTTGAATCGTAGTCCATGTGGGATAGTATTGCCTATTGAATTGCTTTATATTGTTAAAAATATGTTGCACTCTCAACTCTATAGTAATGATAGTTAGATTTCAATACATTCAGCAGAGTAAAAAAGTTTCATCCTTTACTATTATAATCAACGTACTCCATATTTTACAACAGCAGATCTTTCATATTTTATAGCCTAGATCTTTCCTCGGGATTTAGACCAGAACAGATGTCGTTTACTATTTCCTCTTCTGATTTATTCAATCTCAACAGTTTAGCTGCATTTCTAATCGCTAAGATATATGTAGACAGAGGTTCGTTAGGCATTTGTAACCTATAGTAATGTTCCCTTTCTATTACTGAAATCAACCTAGATGGAATGAAATAGTGGAGCAATTCTCCATGAAATTCATTGAAGGATTTACCTTCACAGATTGCCCTGTCTAATCTCTCCACAAGTGGGCCAATAGCAGCAGAAACCAGTAAATTGAAGAGTAACTGACCATCTAAATCAGATCTTTCTTTTATAAGTAAACTCACTTCAATGAATTTTAGTAACTTATCCACGCTTAAGCCATCATTTTGAGGAAGTTGCTTTATGAGGGCTTCAATAGGATTGGACAATTTATTATAAATTCCATTTAATAGAGAATGAGTTACATTATCTGATACTCTAGTACTAACTAAATGATTTTCTTGGTTGATACTAGACAATATCTCATCAGTATTTCTATCATGGGCATCTGCTAACGTTGCATTGTTGGATTGCCTACTAGTAGTTTGTGACATCATTTTAGTATTCTGGATACTATTTAAACATGTGTTAAAACTATCCGTAGTTTGATTTTTCCCGGAACTGGATGGTTCTCCCATGTTTACTTGACTATTAGTAATCAATTTATTGGATTCACTTTCGGTAATTAGTATAGTAGGGTTTGGTCTAGATATCTTTTCGATAGGTTGCTGATTATTTCCTTCTTTACTAGAACCTCAGTTCAATTTATCATCCCTAGTGGTTGACTCTGTGTTAAGCCCAAGATTGGTAGCTAAAATATCATCGTTATTTCCGCCTAGCTGACTGATTAGTGACGTAGTTTGATTAATATTAACAATCTTTTCATCAATGGGAGACGCAGGTCTACTAGATAACTCTTTTAATTCTACTAGTTTGGAAAATACAGTTTTAGTGGAAAGAAGAGCCTCGTTAATTCCACTGATTAGTTTTTGACCCCCTACTTCCCTAGCGTAGGTCAATAACTGGAAAATTCTATTTAAAATATGCAAGAAAATCATAAATCCCTTAGATGTATTTTCCTGTCCTTCAGCACTACCTAAGCTAGGAATCCCGTCTAAATTTTCCTGTTCTTTAGTCAATTGAAAAACAATTTTTTGAAGAGCTTCTTCACTCGAAGTTTCGTTGTAACTAATCCTACAAATCTGGGGGTCAGGATTACTCCTTAGAATTCTAAATTTGGCTCTTAGTGTGTCAAGGTCAAGATCTTTCACTGTATCAGGTGGCACTCCCAAAGTTTCAAGCTCAAAAATTAGATTTTCTTTTACTATATAGTTAGGATTGAATTTCCTATTTGGCAACAAACTAAAATCGAAATTTTCTTCAACTGACTTCTTTACTTCCCAGTAATTAATTACACTATTTTGAGGGTTAGATTTACGTTTTGGTGAGAACATTACCGCCATTCATATCCAATAAATAGTACAGGACAATCATAAATTTTACCATATTAAAATAAAAACTAATAAAGAATTATGTTTCTAAATTATTTCTATTCTTTAGTTACTCTACTCTACCCTCCCTCACTTACAATGCAGAAGGCGTATAGAAAGCTATCAAAACGGAAATAGTTTAATGAGAGGCGCAGTTGAAACGTTTTTGTTTGTTTTATTCAATCCTTCCACTGTATGCTAATGAAACTGGATTCAAACCGACAGATTAAGGAATCAATTCCATCAACACAAAGTAAGAAAGACCGGAATAATTCAATTAACGTATACTTAATTAATTTGACAGCAGTCTACAGACCTTAAACATTGCAAATGGGTAGTATTGTAATAAAAACGATATATTCGGTAGTAAGCATGTGTGTTAAATTTAATTTTGAAGATAAACAGAATTGGACAAATTTAAATATAGAAACAAATCAATTGTACAGTTATTGATAGCTAAAAGAAGCATCTAATTAAATATTGAAAACAGATTAAACGGTGCAACAAATTATGAATATGAAATAAACAGATTACATTTTGATCTCAATACATAGTGATTCAGATAAATACCTTATATGTTGAGGAGGGGCGCCCCAAAACCCTTTTAATTGATGAACACTTTTGCAATATTTTACTTTTCGCGAGCACTGTTTACACTTTATCCATATGGGCGATGTTACGAAGTTTGGCTGATATCCTTATACGTCGATATTATTTGAAGAAGGCGAATCTTGTGGTGTGGCGGGTTTGTACAATTATGAACTCCGGTGGAATCTTCCTAGATTCGTCTGGACCAGTCCTCGTACCAGAATAATTAGACTAGACGTCCTGGGTTTGTAATCATCGGTCTGGTTCACCGAATGTAGACTTGCAGCCTCACCATGGAACGTGAAATATGGGACCTGGCTCCAATCATGGGCTTCGGGCATGGACATCCAGCATAGACATCGAGCATAGACTTCGAGCGAAGACATCGACCACTGTTTGGGATATAAAGGAAAAACCATTTTGTAAATCCTATACATACTATAACTTATACAATATTTAATAAACAGTAGAAAATTAAGTTTAAACAAAATTCAATACAATAGAAAGAATTATTTAAATTTTTCCAATAAAAATTTACTCAAGAATTTTATAAACAAGAAGTCTATTACTTTCTCATTATTTGAAATTTAGACAAATTTACTTCGAAACAGAATTACTACCAGAGCAGAGAAATTGTAGTTTTTTCGAGTACTACAACTTCTACACACACACTTATAGAGTCGACACAACACACCGCAGAAAAGCAGAACAGCAAGATGTTGTTTTCATAACAGGCTAACGTCTCAGGCTAAATCACATAATTCTCATCACTCACAATTGTAACAATAAAAATTGTTACAACGTGGGACTCTATCATAAGAGATAACCCCCCAGGAAGCACGTCTTTACATGATGGCACCACAAGCGTGAGGCATGATGAAAAGCTTACCCACTAAACCTTACTATCAATGATTAATAAAATTAATTATAAAACTGAAAGCTGCAAGAAGTATAATCTGAAGTTGATTCAACAGGATATACCTGATGTTCTATTATAAGTTTTTGGCAAAAATAATTGCTGCTCTTCAAATTGAAATTTTCAAGCTGCATAAATACAGACAAACTGTATCACACGAGTTTGATAACATTATTCTCATAGTAGAGAAAAATTGGATGGAAATTTCCATAAAATTTTATAGCAAAATTTTGATCTTAATCTGTGAATCTGGATATTGTATGCTGACCAGGGTTATAGGTTATTTAAAACATAACAGCATTATTGTTATTAAGGAAGATAAGACCCTAACTAAAATTTTAAGAACTACATTAATGTAATATATCTGACAAACGTACCTGTATCACTAGAAGGTCTTTTCGTAATACATGTACATGTCACTTGAAACTTTCAACACCACACAATTTTATCCAGAATAGGCACTATCAGTGAGTCCATTTTAATATTTCTGTAATTTGGCTGTACACTTGGCAATTTATTCGAAGTATTCCATAATCACGTCACAATGAACCAGTTGCCGGCTAACTCACAAATTTCCCACTTCAGCGACCACCCCCAAAACCCTATGGCTATGACACCAGCCAACCAACAACGCCAGGACAATACAGCGGAGACCCCTTGAGAGAGAGAGGGAGGCAGCGTATGCTCCATCAATTTGGACCCGCAAAACCTGGCCCATTTGTCTTCCACTAGGATCGATAACATCGTCAATGTAATAAATCTTGATGAGAGTACAGCTGGTAGAGATGAGGGAGTGAGGGCGTCCAACCCAGTGCCGGCATCTCCGCAGATCGCTCCAAGCGTCACCGAGGGAATGGAGAGTGCCGCCACCCAATCACCATCCGATATCGTCACTCAACCGCCATCCGCAACCACCAATCTAGAAACACACAACACCACATTAAATTCTTCAGTCGGATGTACTACAAATCTCATAGCAAATGATTCCATAAATGAATTTGAACTCTTGCTCAGCCAAGCCTTGGAGGGAGTGACTAAAAAAATACAAGAAGATATCAATGAAAACACTAAAGCCATCCAGGATAAAGCAGAGGAAAATACCAAAATCCTAAAAAAGGTATCAAAACTATGGATGAAAAATTTTCTAGCTTCAAGGAGGAAGTGAGAAATATGATAGATATCAAGATAGATATGCAATCTGCAGTCATAAAAACGTTAGAAACCTGTATAGATGATGTTACATGCAAAGTGAATGAGCGGTTGGATGAGGTACCCAGGGAAGTTGGGAAACAAGTGGACGTATTGGGTAAGGAGCTAGGCACCACTATCATGGGAACTGTCATGGAAAAAGTGTTAGAAAATAAGGGTGAGATAGAGTCAAAAGTGGAAGAAAATAATAATAAAATAGCAAAAAAAGTCAAAGAACAAAGTAACGTGCAGACATGTATAGCAAACTTAACAGAGGAGGGGGCAAAATCAAGAGAGAGATACGGCATGTTAGAGAATGCCATAGGCGGACAACAGTTGAAGCTAACCGGATTGTATGATGAAATGAATGCAAATAAGAAAATTATGAATGATAAATGGATCGCAAATGAAGAACGAGTCTCTAGAATAGAGACACGTATAGAAAGTATCTCAGTCAGTCGAATGCATTATACACTGACTGAAGTAGTAAACGGCACTCAACTTTTCCAAAATCTTGGAAAGTTTGATAACTCCCACCGTCATATGCAACCCAGACCATTTATAGATCAAATAAAAGCCATTCAGAAACTGATACCCACCTCTTGGTTAGTATGGCGTTTCCAACTGTCCAGTCTATTACTCGGCGAGCCGCTGATGCCCTTCCAGAGTCGGATGGGAGATATCAATAGCCTGGAGGACTTCATCTCTCAGCTCCTGCAGCAGTATTGGAGCAAACGTAAACAGATGGACGCACTATCAGAGATTATATCATGCACATATGATAATAGAGGCGGACATTCTTATACTGAATTTGTGGCTAAGATGATGTGTAAGAATTCGCAACTGGACGAATCTTTAGCAGACTTATCACTAGCAAATATATTATTAAAAAAGCTTCCTTTCAATGTTCGCATGACACTAGCAGTATCTCCGATTTCCAGTTGCAAAGAACTGATAGAACATTTACACTGTATCCAATCCATTACATCTGAATCAAGTCATGTAGACGATCACACAGGAGATTCCAATCATTCTCTTCAGCATAATAGCAATAGCTTCAGGAAAAACTATAATGGTGAGAATCAAATGTCCAATGCTGGAGCAAACACGCAATATCCAAAATACACAGAAAATACTAACAGAGGTCAATCGTTTGAAAACAGTTCCAGAAATAGATCCCCATATTACAATAATAAACAACAGGATGAAGGAGCATATTATGATGGCAGAGATTGTTTAAACGGGAATAATTACAAGCGAGATGGAGGTCACAGGAGTCAAGGTGAAACACATCTAAATCATTACCGAACAAATACATCTTACACAGTAGCACATACAACAAAAACAACCCAAAATCAACATGCAAATAACCCACCACCAAACCAAGAAATAAGTGCTTCTAAAACTATATGACTATATGACACCCCAGAAGTAAAGGATAATAATTAGTCATCTGCCAAATTAGAGGAACCTACTAAACCTCTCCACATAGACAATACTTTCCAGGACGATCAGCGTGAAACACTTTTAGAAGATCCTGACAGTACCTAAGTGACATCAGACAGTCAGTTACAAACTTATATCGAATGCAAGTTGTATGGGACTAAACTACAAGCCCTGATTGACAGTGGCTCACAATACTGTTTATTGCAAGAAGAGATGTTTCTAAACATCAAAGATAAGCATGCAATAGCTACACTACCCCTTACTAATGTATACATCTCCGGTATTAAACTGGCAGAAGAATAAGAGTGAACACTCAATGTCTCTTAGAAGTGGAAATAGGAGGAGTTATATTTGAATATACTTTCCTAGTGCTACCAGTCAAAGGTCCATCAATGATAATAGGCGCGGATTTCCTACAGTATTTTTGAACCTGTTTGAATTTCTGTACACTAAAATTCCATGCAAGTCCTGAAATTACCACCACCAAAATTATTACACATCTCAGTTTAAAAAGACATCCTGGAGAAAGTCGGATTGTACAATTTGCATACCACATGGAAGGAGTTCCTAGGACTTGGGGTATTCATGAAATCGAGGAAACCATGGAGCAATTCAAAGTGTTGAGTTTAACGACAGCAGACGACAGTGTGATTGATAAAGATATTTCCTCTGAAGAAATGTTGCAAAGACTATTGGATAAGATGAACTGTTGTGCCAAGTGGGATGTGGATACAAAAAACAGTGTCACGAAGGTTTTCATTGAAAATAGAGATGTCTTCTCAGAACAACCAGGTCTAGCCAAAGATTTTGAATGCTGCCTCAATGTCAAGCCTCATGAAGCCTATTATCGAAAATCTTATCCAATACCATTTACATACCGCCCGGCAGCTATAGCAGAGATAAATGGAATGTTGGAATTGGGGATCATTGAACCATCAAGCTCACAATATAGCTTACCAATTGTTTGTGTTGCTAAGAAAGACCGCACCATGAGATTATGTCTGGATGCGCAAGCGCTTAACAGCATTTTGGAGGATGATCGTGAAAGCCCTGACCAGATAGAACAGGTGCTTCAAACCTTCAGTGGGAAAAATGTGTATTCTGCAGTTGACCTAAGCGCAGGTTATTGGCAAAGTCAGATAGCAGCAGAATCAAGAGATTATCTATCCTTTTTATTCAATGGAAGAAATTACCGCTTCACCCGCCTAGCTTTTGGACTGAGGAATGCCATGGCCATATTTATTCATTGCCTTCGTCAAGCTGTGGGAGAAGATGTCACGGACTTCTGTATGCTCTACGTGGATGATGGAATTATTTCTTCAGCAAATATTCAGGACCATTGTCAACACCTGAAAACAGTATTTCGTCGCCTCAGCAGATGTGGACTCAAATTGAAATTATCAAAATGCGAGTTCTTTGCACAACAAGTTAAATATTTGGGACATATCATCACCCCAGACGGCATCTCCCAAGATAGCAGTAAATTAGAAGCCATCAGAAAATTCTTTTCACCTACTAACCGAAAGCAACTACAGAAATTCATTGGATTTCTCCAATTCTATAGACGTTTCAACAGCCATATGTCACACTACACTGCCCAATTAAGTCACGTACTATCTACCAACAAAGCGTGGAAGTGGACAGAAGCAGAAGAGAAAATATTTTAAGAATTGAAAGAAGCTTTCCTTGAAACGCTTGTATTAAGTCATCCCGATATGAGCCAACCATTTTACATAAACGTAGATGCCTCAGATTACGCCATAGGAGCTGAAATATTTCAGAAAAGTGCAGAAGGGGACAAAGGAGTATCAGTCTTCTTTAGTAAAACACTAAACCCAGCACAGAGATGCTATTTGATTACGAAAAAGGAGTTATTAAGTATAGTAGAAGTCTGTAAAAAATACCGCACACTACTGTTGGGAAACAAAATTTATATCAATACCGACCAAAAAGCTCTCACATTTTTCAAAACAGCCAAATTAAATCACAACAGACTGTCAAGATGGTTTCTCGCTCTACAAGAGTTTGATCTCGATCTCACACATTTACCAGGGAAACAAAACCAAACAGCCGATTTCCTAGCCCGAGAACTGGATGTCACATATTGTAACGACACAAACCTGAAATGCTACGCAATGGAAATGGACAAAAGCATACCATATCCCGAAAATATTCAACTCAAGGTCTACAAGAATACCTCAACACCTAGAAGCATTCAGAATGCGCAAAAAAAAAGACCCCAAGCTATCCCAAATTTTAGAAGTATTGGAAGAAGGATCGTCTTAACCACCCAACTACCTGCAACAGTACACACGATACCGAGGATTCCTATTTCACCACACCATACCACAAAGTTATAACTGGCGAATCATAATACCAGCTGTCATAATATAAGCTGAGGAGGTGATCAAAGAAACCCATGAGAGAATAGGTCATTTTGGAGTAAAGAAAACTATATGTACGCTAAAAGAAGCATGTTATTTGAAGGGTATGCATAAAAAAGTAGTCAAAGTATTAAGAGCATGCGACCTATGTCAGAAAACAAAACACCTAAAATATCAAATCAGGGGAGCTATGATACCAATATTGCCTCATTGGAGTTAGTATCAGCAGACAATTATGGTCCTCTACCTCTAGCACAATATTGGAGAAAATATATATTCATATTAACATGCACATTCTTTAAATACACCATGTTCTTTCCCATGGGTAAATTAACAGGAGGAACCCTAGCAAATTGCATAGTGAATAAGTGGACTCCACAAGTAGGAAAACCTAAGCGCATTCTATCAGATAATGCCTCATATTTTTGTAGTAAACAATGGAAAAGAATACTTGACCTGGCTGACATAAAAATATCTCGAACTTCCACATACTCTCCTAGCTCGAATCCTGTAGAGCGCCGTATGGCAGAAATCTCATGATTCATGAGGGCATACTGCTCTGAAAAACATCAAAGTTGGGTTAGATATCTACCATTCCTGAAAGAGTGTTTCAACAATTGTATCAATGAAAATACAGGATATACCCCAGTAGAAGTTATTTTCGGAGAAAGAAATAAAATGTTTATTGAAAAGTTGATAGATTTCCCACCATCGAATGCTTTAACTCATCCTAACCTAGACATCTGTCACATTGGACAACAGAGGTTAGAAAGGTCAGCGACCTCACGAAAACATTATCATGATAACAAATCCAAACAATTCAAATACAGTGTCAGGGATGAGATACTCTCAAAAAGCCATAGATTATTCAATGCATTAGAGAAAACTACCAGAAAATTCTTTCATATCTATACTGGACCATATAAAGTTGCAGCTGTAACTGAACATAATACAGTTCAGCTGTATGAAGAATGCAAACCAAATTTAACTTGGTGGGAAAATATCTCTAATCTCAAACCGTATTATCAAGACACTAAGAGATAAGGAAGTGAATAATTATATTTTGATGGAATGTCACCTGTCTTACCTGTCAATGGATACGTACCAGACGAATGCCAAACAACACACCTATTTAGCAGACGAGTATCCACTTCGACTAGCGACACCTGGAAATAAAGAAATAGAAAATTTAGAAGCCATCTGTAACACCATCCTCACTCATAAACCAATAAAATAAATAACTTCCAATTTAAAAAAACCAGCTTACCGTATATCTTTAAAGCATAAAAATGGCGACAGCTGAGTAATACAGAAGCCAAGGGATCGCTTGTTCCATGCCAAAACCAAAGTAGCCAATGCCTGATGAATCGCCCAAGTTGATACCCCAGAAAAAAGCTCAAGTGTCATATAAATGTGAATTATATGTAAACATATTGTAAAAAGTATTATATTGTTATTATTAATATGTAAATCTAAGGGAGAAAATAAATAAAATTATCTGCCAAATGATGAAACTACCTCGTTACCACCAAAGATTGTTAAGCCAAAGTTTCATGTACTAAAAGACTAATAGGTTCTTGTTAATAAAATTCATCAAAGATTGGCTATTAAAAATATTCATTGTGTGAGCATATAGCCCAAATTAATTAAGAGAGAGAAATCAAGATGTACAAGCCACTGTTCTATATCGAGGGAAAAGAAATGTTATATTTTGCAAGTCAGAGAACTATAGAGTTGTTAGGTTGGCAATGATTTTGCACTAACGTTCAAATTTTACTTCTAGCCTGAGGGCGTAAGCCTGAATCGAAAAAGATGTTTATGTTGTGTATGGAGGTGGAGATGATTTATATTTATGTATTGTATGTAGTAGGAGATTAGCCGATGTAAGGTGTATATATATTCAAATTGAATTTATTTATTATTATAAGTGTTGTTGAATTGTTAGGAGACACGATTCTCATTGGATTTATTAACAGGCTTTGTAACATGTGTGATTTCTGATCCAAAACCAACAGGATCATAAAATTATATTATATTCTCGAATTGTCCTTTTATATCAGAAATCAGAGGGCACATTATGTCACGTGGTATTTTAGCACCACAGAATATTTGAAGTGAACCAGTGAATTTCAATAGAATTATAGAATGGAAAATAAAGATAACCTAGTCAAATGACCACTCGAATAAAATTGAATATTGTTAGCGATAAAGAATAATCATATTATCTTAAATGATAAGGAAGAACATGCATAACTGTGATTCAACAACTAATGAGAATCCATTGGCAGAATTAAAAATTATGAAGCGGCTTATTTATTATTGGCAGATTATAAAAAATAAAAGTTTGCATGTACATTGAGGTTAGAATTATTTGTTTACACTTTTAAATGAATCAATCAATCTAGAATGAATCGATAGTTATTTAAATCAATACCTAGCAAATCAGCTGATTGTTCGATCAACCAGTATAGGTTGAATTATAAAAATTTACTCACAAAAGATGTATTATATATACTAAGGAAGGTTGATGTATAGAAATACGGACAACTATTATTTCTGTATAACTATTTATTATAATCTAAAAAGCACGAAAATCAAGAGTATACAAAACTCATATAAGAAATTAAATACATATTGTAACATGTTAACATCGTATATCGCAATTTATTTATGAATATAGTTAAGATAATCACTCCATATATTAATATGAAGAACTTTTTATTTATTCTTTCTATTATAAAGTTGAACAAGCCCTGATTTTGGAGCAACCAATTGTATTGAGTTTGTTAAATGAAAAGCCATTCAGATAGAAGCTTACAAATTGTTCAAGGAAGAGATAAAATTTTTCTGAAAACTACCTTCTTCTGGCTTGTGATCTTGACCTGAGAGGATGCACATTGAGTTTAAGGTTCTTTCTTCCTTCAAATTTTAAAATTTTCAAGCCAACCCCTTTTTAAATGTTAAATATTTGTGATTAATGTTAAATTATCTGTGAACTCAGTGTTGTTGAAGAGTTTGTAATTTGTAATCAATTCACATGAATATATCTTTAATTCAGAGAGAAATCCATAAGAAATCTGGACCATGTGTTAGCCCAGCAGTGACGAAAGGGACCTGCCTAATAAATTATTGGAAATAATTGATTCAATCCAGGAGACCGTCAAGAACGTCATTAATGTGAGTGATAAATCAAACGAGCTCGTTTAAGGCCTTTCTACGCATAGTTGATATAAATTATCAATTAATATCGATCTTATTAATAGCACTCAGTACTTATCATCCTTTGATGATAGTCACATTAGTCTGCCAGAGAAAATATATTGATAATTATATTAATAAGGTTCCAGTTATATCATATAAGGATCCAGAGAGCTTCAAGAACTGGCGTTGTAAGTTCTAAGGAATTTCAGAAGGATAAATTGGTGAATACCTGTATTCATGACAAGCGTTTTAAGGATCAACTAGAAAAAAAAACTATAGTTGGTCTTTATTATTCTCTATTGTGTACATGGTTACTGATAGTCAGTCATCAATTATTCTTTCGATTTTCTCACTGGTATTCTTCAAGAACTTCATAGAAGCAGCGGTAAGAATTAATAATCACCGGTCATTGAACCTTATGGTGATTGGTTGTGTTTGGAAAATTTATGTATCTACCACTGAGCTAGAGCTGAGGTTTGAACCCAGCAATTTTGCGAGCTGGCAGGCCTTCAGACGGGTTCAGGATTGCTGTGACCCACTTTAGAGCCTGGTGATCCATGATAGTGGTAGTCTCTTAGCCCTCTATATATGGCTTAAATTTTCTCAATGTGAAAATCACAGCAAAGCATTTATTTTCTGTTGTGGAATACCTAAGTTTGGCCCCTTAGAGCCCTCTGATTGCATAGGCGATGACCTTCTCCTCTCCATTGACCTCCTGTGTGAGTACAGTTCCCAATCAAAATTCCGAGGCATCTGTTTGGAGTGTGAATGGGAGTTCAAAATGAGTATACATCAGCACTGGCGATCTTGCGAGGGCCCCCTTTATCTCCTGGAAGGCCCTCTCCTCTACTGGTCCCCAGTGACACTTCAATCCCACCTTCAGCAGCCAGCGCAAGGGGGTTGCAAGGTCCGAAAAATTTGGAACAAATCTCCTATACCAGGACGCCAACCCTAGAAAACTCCAGAGCTTTCTCAGCCTCTGTGAAGTTGGGAACCGTTTCTGGATCGGTTCTTTGTTCTGTTACATTGTAACAGAGTCTTTGCTCTGTTACAATGTGGCCCAAATACCGCAACTCCCTCTTAAAAAACTGACACTTCTCCTGGTTAATTATCAAGCCAGCCTCTCGTAGTCTTCCGAACACTCTAGCAAAGTCTAGCATATGAGCTTCTAGCGTCTCTCCCAGGACCATGACATCATCCAGGTAAGCAAAGACACAGGGCTCAATTCTGGCCCAATTACCCAGACAAGAAGACATTGAAATGTCGCTCCAGCTGAGTGTAGTCCAAACAGCATCATCCAGAATTCGGATCTGCTCACTCTGCTCCTCCAATGGCACTTGCCAATATCCACTTCTCAAGTCGATTGGAGAAATATATTTAGCATTCCTCAATCTATCCAAGATGCCTGTCATATTCGGCAATGGATATGCATCTTGTTCTGTGAGTGCATTAATCTGATGGAAATCAATGCAAAACCGCATCTTCCCATCACCCTCTTTCATCAAGACAATTGGTGTACTCCAAGGGCTGCTGCTTTGCTCAATCACCTGCTGATTGAGAATACTGTCGGCTTCACTGTTATCACCACTTGCATACATGGATAACGAGGATACGGATGTTGACGGAACGGTTCAGCTCCTTCCTTCAGCCTGATTTTATGCACTAGGAGGTGGGTCGCATCTGGCACATCTTGGAATTTTTCCAGCTCCATCTCTAAGAATTCTTCGAACTCCTCCTTTCCGGAAGTCTCAGCTGCCACCTGTCACACTAAGGCAGGAGGTAATACCATCCTCCTCTGCCTTAGATCGAGTTTTGCTTGAATTGCTTTCAAATGACTCAATCCCAAAATCATTCCGGATTCTAACTCGTTGATCACTACCACTCTCCAGTACACTCGTCTACTGCTCACTTCGGCAGTCAGATTCAGCTCCTCCACTAAGGAAAGCTTCTCTCCAGTCACCAAAATAGGTTGGTAACTGATTGCTCCAATCTGGCAATCACCAGACTTCTTCAGGCGTCGTGCTGCCTCTCCAGAGACATAGGACAACTCAGCCCCAATGTCGACCATTGCATTGTTTCAGACATCTTGGACACGTACTAGCATGACGATACGTGTCTCCTGGGGCTGCGGACACTCTCATTGCATATATATTGTGGCTGCACCGGACTGCATCTCTCTCTCTCAGACCCTCACGATCTTTCAGGTGGCTGGTTCACCTTCCTCCCTGGGTTGAGGCTCTCACACTACAGTACGGGTGTGAGTGTTGATCTTCACTTTGTGCTCCTGCAGAAACTGCATGCCAAAAAAAAATTTGGGTGATTCTTTCATGATAGTCATCACTGTGGGCAGCAACTCTTGGCCGACTCTCAGGTTGATTTCCACCTTTTCACCTGTTGTAGAACTGCAACTCCAGTTCCAACTGGAGTTGATTACGGGTTCTCACCACAGTGGCTTTATCCATAGTCCTCTTCTGGTCTCTCTCACGGGTGCAATCAGAATGAGACTTCTCACAGGTTGAGCAGAGAGAAGCCTCAGGGCACTCTGACCTCCAGTGACCCACCTTCTTACACAGTCAACATACAGGTCCCACTGGAGTCGACTCCACACATCATTGGGTTGTTGTGGGCTCAGGTTCGGGGCGAGATTTTACTGGTTCACTCAGCTCCTGCTTTGCAGCCCATTGCTTCTGTTGAGCACTTTTCTCACCCAGCTTTATTCGCTCATATCGCCTTGCCAGCTTGAGCAGATCGTCAACCAAAAAAACTTCGGCTTTCCTTATGTACAGCTTGTACCGGGGTAGGAGATTCTTGAAGAGCCTCTGCAGCTGGTGGCTGATTGAGAAATCTCCTCTCCTCCTCATGAGGGTCTGAAGTTCCTCAACATAGTCGTTGATGGCCTCACCTTCACAATGCTGTTAAAACAGGATTTGAGTATCCAGGTCCTCCTTGTAGGTCGCTGGATAGTAACGAGACTGGAAGTCTCTTACAAAGTCGTACCAGTGATGCCAGAGCCCCCTCCGGTTCTGCATCCACAAGGAACACCTTCCCGCTAACATTCCTGGTAGCGCCGGGAACAACTGCTCCCTTGTCAGCCCATAGGCTTGTTGCAATTCTTCGAGGCGCTCCCGTAAACTAGGAGCCTCTCAGTTGCCATCATATGAAAAACTCCATCCCCAAACTTTATCACACACAGATCCTTGGTCAATGAATAGAGTGTGAGGTGCTGCAGCTCTGGTAGGCAATTTCGGTATGTGTCTGGGCATGTACTGGTGAGCTGGTGGTACATCTGGTCTCACCAATGCAGGTCTTGCATGATTCAGTGGATCAGTATCTGCATGAGCCAGTATTGATCTCGGCATTGTTGGTTGTAGCACAGCTTCTTCACTTGGAAGTGGTGTAAGCATTGTGAGGAATTGCTGCCGCTGCTCTGCTAATGCCCTCCTCGATTTGGAACAGGTGCTGTCAGTTTGCACAGAGTCTAAGAGCAATTCGACGGCGTCTCTGTTCTGTAAGCAATACACTCATGAATGACAGGATTCGCCATCCAAAGCTGGTGACGCCTCCTTGGGTAATTTTTCGAGTCTGGACGACTCCTGGTGACCCTCCTCCATAGGAGGCCAAAGTCATGTTGCTACTCTTCTATCTATTCTACTTTCTATCTTATCCATAATTAATTCAGCTAGGAGTGGTGAGAGGGGTGACCCCATTCCCAAACCCTCTCTCTGTTCAAAAAATCTATTGTTTAATTTGAAATAATTATGCTGAGTGCATGACTTCATCAATCCTATCAGTTCTCTTCTGAGTGTATGATCATTGATGGAGGCTTCCATTATTACCTTAGCTCTTTTACCTTTCAACCTTCATCTCTCAGCACCTTTCAGTCATTAACGGGTCTTCAACCAAAATTTAGTATTGAAAATTCATAGTAGTTGGTCAACAATATAAACCATTTTCCTGTTCTATCAACTCTTAAACTTGTGTCATTTGATGTTACTTATTTTTCACCAACATTCCGGTGGGAGAAAGTCTTGAAGGATATGAGGAAATAATGGAAGCCTCTATCAATGATCATACACTCAGAGAAGAACTGATAGGATTGATGAAGTCATGCACTCAGCATAATTATTTCAAATTTAACAATAGATTTATTGAACAAAGAGAGAGGTTGGCAATGGGGTCACTCCTCTCACCACTCCCAGCTGAATTATTTATGGATAAGATAGAAAGTGAAATTATTGAAATGGTCATTTCATAGATGAAATTGTTTACTGGTTTCGATATTTAGATGATATTATTTGCTCATTGGAAGGTTGTCTAAGTTGTAAAAGTTGTAAAAGTTGTCTAACAGACAACTAGACAATTTTCTCTCCTATCTGAATGGATTAGGTACATCAGAGTATAAAATTCAATGTAGAGGTAGAACAGGATTGTGTATTGAATTTTCTAGATCTAAGAACAGATCATAGCACTGGTTTTCACCAGTTTTCTATTTTCAGAAAACCAACCCATACTGATGTTATCATTCCTCTTCATTCTTGTCATCCTATTTCTCACAAACTTGCTGCTCCCAATAGCATGGTTTATAGAGAACTAATAGGTAGGTATTGTTACCTATGAGCAATCATGATTTTGATATTGAGATCACTGAAATAAAACAGATAGCTGTCACAAATGGGTATGAAGAAAATATGATGGACAGACTATTGAGTGAAATTAATAGACAAATTCCAATCAATTCTAACTCTGGAGGCTCAAACTATGAGGAGAAGACTTGGATAACAATCCCATATTTAGGCCTTGTATCTGATAAGATAGGTAGGGAATTGAGGAGGGATGGATTTCATGTTGTTTCCAAGACCAAACCGATCTTGAATAGTCTATTTAGCTAAAGTAAAGACAAAATTGATATTTGGGATAAAAGTGGGGTGTACAAACTTGAATGTGATGATTGTAATGCTTGTTATGTGGGTCAAACTGGTAGAAGTTTCAAAAGTAGAATTAAAGAACACATCAGAGATTGGAATAAACAAAAAGGGAATCTAACTTTGCAGAACATTTGATAACAAATAATCACAAGTTCACAGTTAAGGAGAATGTTGAGTTTCTGCATGTTAATAACAAAGGCAGATCTTTGAATATTCTAGAGGCTTCAGAAATAACAAGAGTAATCAAGGAAAATTTCCAGTATAGTTTAAATGACCAGATTCACTTCAACTAATACAACACAACAAATTCATTTTTATCATAAAATTGTAAGCATACATTAGTCAATAGTTTCTCCATTTACATATTTGTTTCATCATCTTTCACACTTGTTTTCTTGATTCTTGATTTTTACTGAAAGTGAATTTTGTTATGGCAATTCTGTTGCTTAAACTGCCATTTTGTCACACCGTTGAGTGGTAGGAGACTGTCTAGCTGGGCCAATGGCAGACATTCATGCCCTTGACCAATAGCAGTACCCGCCCGCTAGTATAAATTCTGCTGCTCTTGTATTTAGTTTCAGTTCATCAGAGATTTAAAATGGTGTAATAACCAAAACCGGTCTTTCTAAGTATCAATGAATCTGTGGTTTTTGACAATTTCTTGGTCTTTCTCATTCAATGGGAATGATTACCACAATATCAACTTCTCAACTACAAAAAATGAATAAAAAATTACTTATGCATTCATCACAGAGCTAGAGCTGTGGCTAGTACCCAATTATATTTGTGAGCCAGACAGCCTTCGATTTCTGCAATTTTTTTTTGCATGATGGGGATCATATTATAACTGTTGGGCACCCAAGTGACATTCCATATGAAAAATCACTATCAAAATGTAGCATATTTCGGTATATCCAAATACAGCACTACAAGAGTTGAGACACAAGTGAGCGAGCATATTGAGATTAAAATAACTAAATTGAGATCGAAATAACAATAGGTAAATAATACTTGGGGAGAGAGAGAGAATAGTAAACTTGAAATACAGAAAACAAGACAAACTGAAGACTTGAGGAAATGGAAACTCGTAAAACTGAGAATATGATTCACTGAAAACTTGATAAACTAAGAACCTGAACTGAAAAATTGATGAAATCAAAACCTGACAAATTGAAAACTTCACTGAATGATAACTTGGTGCAAAGAGAACTAGATGTCCTGAAAACTTGATAAACTGAGATCTTGACAAATTGGAAACTTCATAAACTCAAATCCTGACGAACTGACAACTTGACAAACTGAGATAAATAAGCTTGCTGAATTGACAACTTGTCAAACTGAACACATGATTCAGTGGAAACGTGACAAACAGAAACCTGCTGCTAGCATCAGAAATATTTTCCAATGTTGATTCCGCCAGCATAGAAGACCGTGATATAATGCTCAAGTCGTTGCATAATGCTCACATTCTGTAGTATAGTTTTGAATATGCATTACAAAAACTCCTCTGTTATGAGATTGATTGTGATTTTGTAATCCTATAATATTGAACGAGCAATTTCTGTTCATATGTTTAGATGTTTTTATGTTTATATTCATATCAGTATGTGACTGGATCTTGAAAACGGCTATAACGATTCTCACCAAATTTCGAACAAAGTTGGTTTATGAAGTGAAATTTCGATTGCACTAGGTCTCAATTCTGGGACAACTCGCTGAAGGACATTAAAATACTATTTTTAGTCACTTGCAATAGGTCCACAGAAAGCAGCAAAGAAAATCTCAAAGAAATATAAAAAGCAAAGATCAAAAAACAAGAAGAAGTCCTTGGAAAAACAGCTGGAAATTTTTTCGTCTGTTGATAATGTGATGGAAGTGAGTGAGCGAGTGCATGAGTGGGTTATTCCTCAGCTGATCTCATGAGAAGAATAATTCAGGAGGAAAAACTCATTTTTGTCTATCTATCTTCTTTAGAAAACATGTTTACTTTAATAAGTTCAAGATGGTAACTAGGTATATTAACAAATTGATATTGTAGCAAACATAGTATATCATTCTCAATAGAATTCATAGTATATCTATTTGAAATCCATAATGTGTTAGTTTTTAGAAGTGTGAATGAATTGTTATTTTGATGATTGATAGTAGCTTAGCCTACATTTCGATTTGGACTGTAGTATACATTTGAAAAGGGACAGTCTTGGGCATAAGCCTGTTGTGCCTCCTCATATTATTGTAAGAATAATTGTACGACTGAGAAAATAAATGAATAGAACAATATATTCTTCTGGTCCAAAGTATTCAATCTTTCGCTACAAATTCTCTATGCTTTTACACTCCAGAGCGAAGCATGGTCCCTCGATATTGTTCATATTATAACATGGTTGTGGATGGGAATGTCATGACAATTACAAGATTCGTATTTGTGCCACAATTTGCTTAACTTGAACCTTGATACTTTTTCCAGATAAACCATTGCCTATGATAGAGCCTCAATATATATCCACTTCAACCAGAATGATTAATGTGGACATGCCACCCGAATCTACAGCTGCATCTACACCTGTATCTATACCTGCATCCACCCCTGCATCATCACCTCCATCTACACCTGTATCTACACCTGCATCTACACCTGCATCTACACCTGAATTTGCATCTGCATCTTCAACTGAACCTGCAAAGAATGTTGCAGCAGTCCATTCAACAGAGCTGGCCTCACCACCGTAAGAACGATCACAACATTTTTGCATTAATATTGCAAATTTGCACATGAGTACGCACATAATTATTATGATGGATGCAAAATGCATATGATGTGCAATTTGTCACAGATAAGCTCAAGTTCCACTAAAATATATAGGAAGGGTTTCGACTACTAGAAATATCATTGGAATAATGATTTTATTTATCAGAGAATACATTATACAACAACAAAAATAATAATTGAAAATTAATATTAATGAATCCTTCTGATTAAATTACACTTATGCAAAGTTTCAAAGCTTGACCATGGGAGTATCTACAAAAATTAAAAAAAAATTACATTGAACTACTGCCAAAACAAAAAAATTATAATAAAAATAAAAGATGACAAATTCACTTGATTTTTCCCCTACCAGCTATATATATATTCATATATATTCACAGAAAACACCTTAAAGTTTTATAATATAAATATGAACAGAATACACATGACAAAGATAGATTAAAAACTCACATTCAAACAAAAATTTTCAGGAGCTGGGCTCCCTTTGTCAATCAAACAGGAAGACTTCAAGGAAAAACACTTTCTTAAGTGTTTTTAATCTATCCTTGTCATGTGTATCCTGTTTATATATATATATATATATATATATATATATATATATATATATATATATATATATATTATATATATATATATATAGGTTCATTCCTTAACACAAAGTTGGTCTTTTGTATAAATCTTTACAACTCATGTTGGTACGTTCGCGTAAGATGGTCCAAGCATCTTTAGTAGCTCCACAGACCTATCATGTGATGGCGTTTGTGTAATGGAGTATAATAGCTCACTCCCGTGGGTCTGAGCGTTCGCGCCATTTATTCAGACTGAACTTGATTTGAGGTTATGTATTGAAGTTCGCGCCGTTTCTGTTGTGAATGGAATATTCTTGTCTCGTCTGTCAGCTGTCTTGTCTGTCAGCTGTCTGTTGTCTGCAGGTGCAGAGTGGAAGTGATATTGTGTTTTGTGATGTTGTGATTGTGTCAAAATGTTCAAAAAGATTATTCAAGCAGTGATCAAATTTTGAATTCAACTTTAAAAGGTAAGTCAGTTATAGAATTATAACTTGTACTTGAATTATTATAATTACTTGTACTATTTAGCTTGCTTCTTTTACAATTATTTCCTTATGAGATTTAGTAATGCTTTAAGGTTATTAACATTTTGAAACGAAATCAAGAATAAAACACATCAAAAGTAGAAATTAAAAGTAAACCGCATCACTACTCACAGAGTGTATGTAATTGAGTGATTGGAAATAAATAAATGTAACAAAAAATAAAATCGTAAATGTAATTCCTTCATTTCTATTACTACTTACAAGCTCAACTAAGTTAAATCTGCACAAGAATCTTATTCTATTAGGATATATACAATAAATATATACCTGGATAGAATTGGTAAGAAGCTCATTGGCAATAAAATTCTCAATTGCATAAATAAATATTTAGATCATAAAAGTCAAGTTAGTCCTAAAATCATTCCTCTTCAGCCATGCAATTTTTCATAAATAACTCTTTCAATAGGTCCGAAGATAGGAATGGATATTTATTTATTTATTCAATCAATGAGAATTACTCAACTTACAGAAAAGTACCACAGGCTTATACGCCCAAAACGGTTCCAATTCTAATTTATACAACAGTCCAAATGTAGCTAGGTTATGTGATATGCAAACAATACCAATCCTGGGCCTAGGACTAATGATGAATAAACAGCTAATGAAACTTTTCTAAACACTATATCTTTGAATGTCCAGGGTATATCAAACAAATAAGAATATATTTCCCTCTTATTATGTTATAAAACTATAGCCTAATGCTAAGATAATTACTGTTGCTGAACACTGGTTAACAAACGATGACTGTAGCTGTCTCACAATACCTGACTATGAACTTGGGTCCTTCTATGGAAGGAAAAATTTCATTCATAGTGGAGAAGCAATTTTTTTAATTAATGGATTGAAATTAGAAGAATTAAGCATAGTAAAGGAACTTTCTATAGAAATGATTTGTGAAGCTGCTGCAATTGAACTTCCAAATGAAAAAATAATTGTTTAGTCATTGTATAGACCCTATAATAATGATGTTAGTTTTTTAACAACTCTCTATCCTGTCTTAATGATATATTATGTGCCATTTATAAATGTAACTATAATTTAATATTATGTGCCGATTTCAATGTCAACTTTGATGTAAATGATAATTTTAATAGAGATCTTTGCAATTTGTTTGAATGTTTTGGTATCCATATTTCTACAAAAATGAAATCACTAGACCAGGCACACTGAATAAAGGCCACTGTATTGATAATGTTGTGACTGATATTCATGATAGCAGACATGTGACCTGAGTTATCGATACAAATCTACTGTCAGATCATCATGCCCTACTATTTAAATCTTTAATAAATGTGAAAAATGACTCTCAAAGTTTCTCTAGTGTAAACAAAAAGCTAGATAGGTTAGTTAATTAATGATCAGAACACTTATTTATTTGTTAGGTTAATTAGTATCATACACTGGAGTGTGGTGTATTTGCTTAGCCTAATGATGCAAATGATAAGTTAAAGAAGTTTTTTGATTTGTATTTTATGTCAGCTGTTAATGCTGCTTATCCTCTTAGAGGTTTCAAAGTTAGTAAGCCTAAGCTGGATGATGGATGGTATACTGCTGATTTAATAAAGCTCAAACATAGTTGTGATGAATATTATAGCTTACTGAAATTTTTTAAGACTAATCAGTTTAGAGATAAATATAAAAGCTGTAAGAAAGAGTATAAAATTGCTATTAAGAATGCAAAAATAAATTATCCCAACAACAAAATAGAGCACTCAAAAAATAAAACTCAAGCTGCATGGAAGGTAGTTAAAATTCTTACAAATGTCAGAATATTATTTAGTGTTAGTTAAGTAATCTGGATTTTTTAAAATTAAATAGTGACTGCCATGGATATGAAACCAGAAATAGGAATAATATCAGAGTTCAATAGTTCAGGTTCACAACTTCACAAAAAAATCTTCTGTACACATCTGTTAAACTGTACAATTCATTACCACTAGATATTAAGGCACTGCCTCTTACATTCTTCAAAAGGAAATTGAAAACTGTACTGAAAGCTGAAAGTTTATAAAACATCCAAGAATTTCATGTAATTGACTGGACCAAATATTTGTAGGCTAATATTATTTGTATATATTAATTGTATTATGTAATATCTAGTACCTATTTTTGACATTTATCAATGCATTGTTAACAATGTCTATGATAATATAGATTCTTATTCTTATTCTCTCAAGAATGTGAACAAAAAAAGGCTTGCTCATTTTTGAAAGTGGATTTCATATTTATTTTTTGTTTGTATTCCAGTTTCCTACATCTTTGTGAGTAATGAGAGAATTGAACAAATACTTTCTGCATTAATTAAATTTATTACCTATAATAAATTAACTCATTACACATGGATGAGTGGATGAATAACCCCCATAATAATTTGAAATTAAAAATGGTTTTTGAATTTCAGAATTTTTTTTATTTCTACAATTTATTCCTGTTTATTATTTCATTTATTTTATAATAATTCCTGTTATATTCAATATAAACAATTTTCATAGATAGAGAATAGCTACAGTATCTTATATTCAATTTCTAGAAAATCACATGAAAATACATGTGAAACAATTGTGGAAAATGCACATTGTAGTGGGTTCTAGCACATACAATATTATTAGATTACAAACTCTACCTCTTCTTTGGTTCTAACCTTCTTATTGTGAACAACTTTTTTTGAAAATTGCAGCTTTGAATGCTTTATTGTAAAACGATGATACGTATCAAAAAAGTATTTCAGCTGTTGTTTTTTCCAAAGACTAAATTAAAATAATGTGTCATTTAGTGTGATGATCTCTTTCTTCGAGAAAGATTAGTTCAATTGAAGTAGATGGAAACAATTAATCAAACTTGAAAAGCTATGAATTTTATACATTGAAACAAATCCTGAAACAAGAAATCTAGCTTATTGGAAGAATAGCTTCCAAAATTACTAATGAAGCTAATAATAAAAATCAATGAAAAAAATTCCAATGTCACTTTAAAAATCATAAATTGAATCTATGAAGTGCATCAACAAATCAATTGCACTCAGCCTATCAGCTTGGAAAATTATGTATTATCAATAAATTCAATCGAAAGAAAATACTGCAATTTGCCTATTGGAAGAATCCTTACAGACATCGCAAGGAACGGAGAACCAAAAATTCAAATTCTATCAGCCAGTTGTATAAAAGAAAATCAAACCATGAGATGACGTCTTTAATGGAGCCACTGCAGCCACTTCCCTGTTCAGCTCTGTATGATGACGTCATCTTATGTTAATTAAATTACATTTTCTTTTGTGCAACTTGCCGTTTGTGTTGGAACTTGGAATTATGACATCCCTATTGTCTGTACAGGTAGATCGGAATTTTCTCTTTTATTATATTTGGAACCTACCCACAAGTTATGTATGGTAGCCATTCAGCTTATTAATTTTTTTTGTCCAAAAAGATGTGGGGTCCCAAATTTGAGAATGATTTTCAATATCTTTTATCTTATCAATTCGAGTGATAGCTCATTTTACTCTAGAACATGGTATGCCATAGTGGAGTAGGTCAATTTCCACACAGAAAATAAATAAATAAATAATTTTATTCATGGAGGCAACAGGTAAAAACCCATTTTGCCTCCTTCACACATTACAATAATACACTATACAATCAAAAAATGTATTTTAAGAATTAAGTATGAAGAATAATGTTAAAAAACAAGAAATGTAATGTAAGTGAAATAATAAGAAATGGAAATTGAATGAATCAAAAATACTAACAAAAGTATGTCAAATGAATGAGAATGAAATTAAATATAAGATTTTAACAATTTTAGAAAACTTGAAATCAATAATTACTGTATTCAATTAATCAATTATCAATAAACTACAATAAATTAATCAATAGGCCTGAAAAATAATTATTCAATTGATCAATAATTATCAATATATCACAACAAATAAATCAATATTTATAATAAGAAAATTGCAAAGGTAATTAATTAAACCCTGAACTTTAAAACTTAATAAAGTCTGTTGATTCAAGTTTAGCCTACAATGAAAAGAAAAATAGAATGTCTGTGAATCACTACCACATAAAATTAATGAAAGAAAGGAATGCAAATCACGAAATGACAAATCATATAATATTATCGACTAGATCGCACGCCATCCTACGGAATTTGTACGGGGAGAACCAAAAGATATCCAAGTGCTGAGAACAACTATTGAAAATTCTCTGTGCTCTATTCAGAGGAGAGTTATAATGACTCACCGTTCTGGAGCATGAGATATGAAAAGAAAAGGTCGAACGACGAGCAATGGTATTTTATATAAATATTAATTTTGGAAAGCAGATACGGAGAATAAATTTTGTTATTTAAAAGATTATAAAGGAAAAGAAGAGATTTGACGTCACGTCTGACTTTCAGTGATTTAATTTGAAACATACTTCTTAAAGAATTGGTAGGGTAATCAAACGGGCAGAAAACATTGTGCTTTTTATAATAAATACATCTCAAGAATTTATTCTGCATTCGTTCTAGTATTTGAATCTGTTCATTATAATATGGATTCCAAATTTCGCTAGCATATTCCATCAGGCTTCTTACAATTGATTTGTATAACAGTACCAAAGGCACTATGTCTCCAAAGGGTGAGCATGTCCTCAAGATGAATCCCATCTGCTGATTAGCTCTGTTAGATATGTAATCTACATGTGCATTGAAAGAAAAATCAGAACTGAAAACCACTCCAAGATCCTTGAACGATTCCACCTTTTCTAACGGTATACCATTTATATGGTAAACATGTATGAAAGGAGAAGACTGTCGAGTAAAACTCATGAATTTACATTTTCCTACATTTATTTTTAGTTCATTTGTAACACACCACTTGGACAAATTGTCAATGTCAATCTGTAAATCATAACAATCTCTCAGATCATTGACTTCTTTGAACAACTTGACATCATCTGCATACAAAAGACATTTTGATTTATTGATAACAGATGGGAGATCATTGATGAATAAAATAAAAAGGAGTGGCCCAAGGTTAGAGCCCTGAGGTACCCCCGATGTGCACTCAAAGAATTCTGATTTATATTGTTGAATTTTTACATATTGTTTTCTTGCTTGAAGGTAGCTCTGAACAAGATGAACCAGAGTATCGCAGAATCCCAACACTTTAAGTTTTCTTATCAGAAGTCTATGGTTGATAGTGTCAAAGGCTTTTGATAAATCTGTGTAAATAACATCAGTACGCCCTCCATCATCTAGAACATGTGACACTTCATTACTAAAAACCATAAGATTGGAAACAGTGGAGCGACGAGGTAAAAATCCATGCTGCTGGGGTGAAATAATTCTCTGACCCTGATCATAAATTATGGAATAAATAACTTTTTCAAAAACTTTAGAAAAACAATTTAAAATAGAAATTGGCCTATAATTTTTTATATCATTTCTATTTCCAGATTTGAAAACTGGAGTAACCCTTGCCACCTTCCATTTTGAAGGAAATTTACCCGTCCTCAAAGATAAATTAAAAATAAATTTCAATGGCTTTATCAAAAAAAACTAAACAAGTAGAATAGAGGACACATTATAAAATTGTTTTGTAACTAACTAGGTTTTGTATGTAATTTATTGTAATTTATCTAATATGTTGTGTAATTGATCTTGTAGTTTTTTTTTTTTTTGGGAAATAAACATTCATTTAAATATTTGTTCATTTTACTCAGCTCTTCAAGGTGGGTTCAATGCATATCGGTTACCTGATTGAACCTTACCTAACCCTAACGCATGCCTTCGCCACAACCAACCTCACCAGACATGTGTATTTTAATGAAATGATTATAAACTCAACTTTTTGGAATGGGATTGCTCCAAAAATACTTCAACAGTGTAATAAATAAGTCAACAGTGCAATTCATTAAAATATACATAGCCTATCTGGTTAGGTTAGAGGTACTAGTGAGGTTTTGTCAGGCAACCGAAATATGCATTGAAACCGCCTTGAAGAGCTGAGTAAAATGAGCTATCACTCAATATGAAAGGACAAATATTAAGAATTCTCTAATTTGGAGAAAAAGAAGAACAAGATGACAAAGAAGGAGAAGCAGAAGAAAAAGAAAAGTTGGGAAAAAAGTAGGTGTTATCCAATGTACCTACAAGGTACCGTACTGGTATACAAAATACAAGGTATACAGAATACAAGATACTGGCCACGAAAAGATGCGCGTTGACAAATCCAAACCAGCTGGTCGGTGTGACGTCATTGGTGCTCTAAAAGTATATTCTTCCTATCTTTTCAATGTTAAATTGACAACTTTGTAAGTCTTTTTCTCAAAAAGTACATAACTTTCCAGTACCATCAACATCCCCTACGATTAATACAAGAATTTATCTTCAATTTTTTTAGAAATTCAATACTTTTGGACGGCTGGATCTTTCAGAATGATCGATTTTGTAAGAGCCTGCTCATCGAATAACTGTTGCTCTCTTATTGAAAATTAACATGCTTTCCCTGGCTCTTTTGTAATTCAATTACTCAATGCTGATCAATTTGATAAAGCGATCATTGAATAAGGAATTAAAAACGTGGAAACATTAATTAGAGTATAATATTATTTCTCTCAACATCCTTCATATCTTGTCTGTATATTACATAGAATCAGTAGAACATCTTGCCGGTTCAACATCTTTAATCCTTTAGGAGTGCACTCTTAATTCAGGAAAAAAACGATATACACATATACACATACTTTAACCAGGTGATGGTTGTGTGTTACGGTCACATACAATATTTATCTTTTTTCTTGAGCAGCTTTGTAAGTCTTTTTCTAAAAAGTATATAACTTTCAAGTCCCATCGACATCTCCTACGATTTATACAATATTTATCTTCAATTTTTTTTAGAAATTCATCACCTTCGAACTCCTAGATCTTCCAGAATTCTCGATAATGTAAGGGCATACCGGTTTGGCGATAGAGAACTCTCATTTGTTACTACGAGAAGGGATACTCGTAGAATGAATGAATAGATTTTATTTGTCAACATTTGAAAAGATGAATGGCTTCAAAGGTTTTCTACTGGAGGTTTTCTATTCAAAGTTCTAATTCCCCAACAATTATAAAGTTGAGAAAAGGTACTGAATGTAGCCTATTTCTCCTAGTAATACTTTGAGTGATAATATAGACCTATACTTCTTCAATCACTGTTTTTATCAGCATAATAATTAGGCTTGGCTTGAATACTTTATTGCTGTTATTTCGAGCTTTCTCGTTATTTATTACGTTGTACACATTCGAGCTGTTTCCTTTGTTCATTGTGATATTCTTCTGCAAACTCAACCAATATCTATCCTTTCAAAATTGATTCTAATACCAATCTAAATACAGAAGACATATAAAGGAAGAGCTAATATTAATTAGATAAAAGTAAAATCAAGAGCGGTTGCAGAGAATAAAGGTTGTTAGTGCAGGGCATTCCATCAGTGATTTGAAAGGAGAATGTGGATGATCAACAGATGGAGATGATAAGCGCACCACTTTCCTCCCTTATGATATTATATTATGATATTTGATTATTTCGTTTGTTATTACCAATCAATTGGATTGATCAACAATTAAATTCCAATTTAATTTTCGATAAAGAACTTTATTGGTTTCAAAATTATTTACACTCAGTGACCAAGGCACAATCTAGTAACATAATTTTTATCACATATACATCACTCACACTCTATGTGGTAGAAAGCCCCAATATATGGAACAGAAGGAAGTATGGGGTGATAGTATAGCACTCACATTCATAAATGCATTATAAACTGAATAATTTGCTATTTGAAAAAATATCTTAAAATATGCCCAACTATATTATCTTTCCGGTAAAGGAAAATAATGTGGAGATTGAAAATAATTGGAATTTACCACGCACATTATCCTGTTTTAAGTTTATGAGAGTTCAATTTCTAGAATTGAAATGCCCTCCGAGTTGATTAAAGGGATTGTCATCCTTTCTATTCTTTCAAACAGGAATTCAACCGATCACTTGCCTTATAGAATTATCAAGTTTATTAGAAGGAATATATTGTAGGATACTTATAGTATGAATTCATATTCATACGCATACTTTTCAATGTATGATTCATTTTCATTAAATTCATTATTATTGAATCATGAAGAGTTGATTTTCCCTTTCACAAATAAATAAAGAATGAGAGTTCTACAATAAGTACCAATTGAGAATTCCTCTTACAAATATTTAAATTAGAAATATGTGTTTCAGAATACGAGATCAAGTATTCAATATAATTATTGAGAATTCCTCACGCTCAATCCATGCTTTAATATAATATTCGCCCTTATATTTTTTGTTATAGTTTTCAATTATAAAGATTCAACCAGAAAACTATTTCCTCATCAAGTATGTGAAAGCCATAATTTTCCTGAAAAAAGAGTTCCTCCTAAGGGATTAGGCAAGGAGTTCTATTGATTCTACATATGATATACAGTACACAGACAAGATAAAGGATTGTGAAAGAAATAATAGTACAATCAATATTTCATGTTCTTAATACCTTATTCAATGATCGATTTATCGAATTCATTAGCATTGTGCCGTGCTTTGAATTTAGAAAGTTAATTTTGAATTTAGAATTTAGAAGCACACACAATATAACTTAATAAAAGGGATGCTTGATAAACATACCTAGTGCTAGAGAACGGGAAACCAGAAATGACAAGAGAGACAACGAAATAGAGAGAAGGTATCAACTATATTGTCACCTCTTACAGTTAAATTCAACAATTAATAAAACAAAGAAGTTAATAAAACAAAGAAATCAATAAACAACAAATAAAACAAGAAGAAGAATCATGAAAACCGGAAATAAAATGACTAAATTTAGAAAGTTATCTCTGATATACTTAATTCGGTAATAACCTACTCTGTATGCTCTACATTTTAAAACGTTTTAGATTGAATCATAAAAGCTTAAAGGACTCTAATTTCAAAAGAGCAATTATTGAAAATTATCATAGATATGTCTCAGAAGTTAATCATAAATAACAATAAATATTTTAAGAAAAGATCCACATAAAATTCATAAAATTCTTAGAACATTAAATTTAGAACACACTTGGAAACTTTAAAACACTATCAAAACATTATCAAATATTAATGATCCCCCCCCCCAATAATAACTATTCTGTATCTTTATATCATGAAAGCTGCAAGGACAAACATTCCTCAAGTATCACATCATGGTATACTACCTTAAAAAAAACTATTCAAAAATATATGTCATCAAAGCAAATTTAGGAAAGGTTAGGGTCCTTGAAACTTCATTTGATTCTTTACAACTTTAAGATGAGAATTATTTTATAACATTAATTTAATCAATAAGGGACCTTTAAAACAATTCATGTACTCATTCAACCTTTAGTAGTTTAAAAGATTATAATTATTTATAAATTTAAAGAAAACTGAAATTCCCAGCTGGATCCTTACAGAGAAAATATGGCCTCACTTTTCAATGTAAAGATACAACTGAAAATCTATTACTCAAACCAAATTAATAAAATTAATAATCTATCTATCCCCAATAATATCTCAAAAGTATGATTTAACAAAAGTCTAATTCCGCACGTTTTAATTGATTGAAAGTCTGTCGTCACTAAAACCCATTTTGTCACATCCGGAGTTCCTGGGACGTTCGTTTAATTTGGAAAAAAGTTGTTACCTCATAGCTGTTTCTTCAAATTGAATCTAGGCTCGGTGATCGAGCTCTACACGTCCAGATGGACAGGAGACAGCATACCCCAAGCTTCTAGAACGGCCATCGATTCAGAGGCGTCTCAGTGGCTTAAAGACACACGTTCATGAACCCATGAAATGATAGATTCGTACGTTGATCCCATACTCGATGTTCCCGTACTTACACCGCTGTTAGAATAAAAAAAATAAACTAGGATAATACAAATTAACTTAACATGAGTTATATAATAAAATCAACCTATTTCAGGTTATATAAACTCAAATCAAGATTATTACTTTAAAACGGAAATAGGCATTACCTACTTCAATATCTTGATTTAATAGAATAGAATTTATTAGTAATCAGGGTTATGCCCTATACACAAAGCGATGAGTACATAGTATTCCATAATAGGCCTACATGATTCACACGTTGATTGAATTACTTCATAATAAGGTATTTCGAGTATTGTTGTTAGTTTAGTCAGTTCTCTTACATAAATCACATTTATGGTGTAATTTAAAAGAATAAATTACATGATAGATGTTTCCTGAATAATCATGAAAGCTTTTCCTAAGCATCAAAAGACAAATAAAATCTATAACCAAAAAATACTGATAGAGCTCATAAAAATATACTGTAAACATCAGTTGGTTTGGTTGGTTGGTTGGTTGGTTTGGTTTGGTTGGTAACCAACAGTAATTGAAATTTAGGTTAATAGTTCCTCTTCAAAAATAGTTTAAATCAAACAAATATCTTAATTCCTACTAATAGGTACTCTAAATTTCTACAGAACATATATCGTTAATTTTCTTCCAACATTTTTCAGTTTGAATTACCATTTCCATCTTCCATTCAAATCAAAAGGACTATTCTCAATTTTTACACTTTAATTACGGTACATTACAATAAATACTTTGATGGAAGCTTTCATTGAAGATAATTTCCTTAATAATATTATAAATCTATGACGTACCTTTAGTAGCGGTTATAGGAGAAAAATCTCCATTGTGAGGTGACAATTTGATACTCTCTCTCTCTTCTTAATTAAAGCGACTACAGAGGCAAAAAGACTAAAAATGCTGCTGGAACAAAAGGTTCCAGAGCCAAATACTAAAAAAAGCCTAAAGCTGGCATGGCAGCCATGATTAATACAAAGTTCTGAACAGACTACATTTAGTACTGCTAATGACAGTCGACAGACGCTGAGTGAGTCCACTTCGCTTTTCTCGTCTTGAGGTGGACAGCTGTGAGATCGTCCATACTAAATAGACCTAACCAACACCAACTATGATTGAGAGTTACAATTTTCTAGAAAAATTTCCACCAATAGAAAGGAACGTTACAACTACAATTCAAGATACATTCTCCCACCAAGTGACAGCTATTTTTCCTTGACGACTACAAATTCCTTGCCTTATAAGGTTGTGAACCAGACTTATATTCTAGGAAAATCGTTGATCTTCCCACAACTTCTACACACACACCTATAGAGTCGACACTACACAACGCAAAAAGCAAGGCTCATGAACTAAGCTGTTGCTCCAGGAAAATTGATGTTATTCTTAGGATAGCTTCTACGCACACACTTACAGAGTCAACACAACACAACACAGAAAAGCAGAACAGCAAAATCCATTTTTATAACAGGCTAACTTCTCAGGCTAATTTGCATAATTCTCATCACTCATAATTGTAACAATATTTATTGTTACAGCATTGAGTAATTGAATTACGAAAGAGCCAGGAAAAGCATGTTAATTTTCAATAAGAGAGCAACAGGTATTCGATGTAGGCTCTTACAAAATCAATCATTCTGAAAGATCCAGTCGTCCAAAAATATTGAATTTTTAAAAAAAATTTAAGATAAATATTGTATGAGTCGTAGGAGATGTCGATGGGACTTGAAAGTTATTTACTTTTTGAAAAAAAGACTTACAAAGCTGCTAAATTTAACATTGGAAATATAGGAAGAATAGATATTTAGAGTACCAATGATGTCACACTGATCATCCGACTCTGATCATTAAAAGATCGAGATCCACGTGGCCAGTACCTTGTATTCCAAGTAACTTGGTGTTATCTACAGCTTCCACTTTTATAGAGAGATAAAATGAATGCATATCGTTTGAACTTGCTGGTTCAAGTTCAACTACCCAATAGCGTTGTAGCGTTGTTACGCGGGAAAAGTTATCCAATTCAGTTCCTTGGCGGGCGACAGCTGAACGAAGCGCGACTTTTGAAAATTTCTGCCTAGCGTCACAACTCTCATAATAATTATGTTTTTTCGGCTTAGGAAGGTGAAGGAGTCATGGGAAAATTCTACAAAAAGTCGTGAACGTTTTTTTCATATATTTGAGATTCTTCTAAATTTTTAAATCAATCTGTCCAAATTTAACAAAGTTATAAACATTTTCAAATGTGATGCTGGTTAAGAATAAAAATAGAGTAATATCCGTATTCCCTACCAGACATTCAGCTGAACTTTGAGTTCTCATTTTATTCTATGGAAAAATGAATGCATTTTTAGCATTTCTGAGCTTGGAATCATATTTTTCAAATGTTTCTTCATATCTTTATCCAATCAGGTACAATTTATATAATATACAGTGATGCAGTAATTAAGGTTTCTATTACATAAATACATACATTACATAAATTAATAAATATATACATTATATAAATTACATACTTGAGTATATTCTTACCATTGAACAGACCAACACGAATTGTAGAGATTTAAACAAAAGACCCACCTTGTGTTTAGGAATGAACCTACACTCCTATGGACGAATACTTCGTATACAAATCAATTTGTAGCATTCGCTTGTTAGCATTTGTTAGCATTTGTTGTAGCTCAATTTGTTAGCATTTTTTCAAACAGTTTGTAGCATTCGATGTTTTAATGATTCCAGTAGTCCTTCATTATTGTACTTTCTTGTGTATGTCACTGCAATAAACTGGATTAATTGATACACGAAATAATTCTAAAATCAATATAACAATAGGCAGTGTTTGATAAAGATGGTATTGTAATTAAAATTCATTCAAAGACCTGGCATGCTGCCCAAAAGTCTTCATTCAGTTTTAACAATCGAAACCTTGATATTATTCCAGCAAATAAGTTTGAATTTCACGGCCATTCCCCAATTTCATTCAGATGTTCATACCTTAAGATTAGTGTGGTTAATTTCTGATGAGAAAGTCAAAAACATTTTTTTTAATTTCCAATAATTGATAGATACCCAAAAGTCAAATTCTTTTATATTAACAGCCCATTTTTTATATTCTCAAGAGAAGGGATGTTTAAAACCTTTATGGTCGCTCACACCATTAGCATCCACCGACCTTGCCACCCACTGAAGCTTGCAGCTCCTGAACACATGCCTTGTATCCCCAAAAATTCCCTAATGTAATGCTTTTTGTCTGTCATCTTGAACATGAAAAATTTCATTTCATGAAAACTGTACTTGTTTTATAGTTGTTATTGTCTCTCTAAGGGCCATTTGCACAGTGACAGTTTAAACGAAAATTCCATCTTAAACTGGATTAAATCCATATCAAGTCTCGTTTGTTATAATGTGTTACATTTTGAGTTTAAGCCACCAGCTGATTAAATTCAGTTTAAGCTTTGACTGTGCAAATGGCTCTTAATTCGGTAATTCCCTTTCAACTGATACAGCTCATTGGGGTTTTCAGGGTAATCTCCTAGATTTCTACATTTATTGAGCATGCTTGACTTATTATGCAACCTCAAATAAATAAATAAATCAACTTTATTAATCAACTTTAAATGCATAAAAAAACGGTGCTTGTACAATTTTTTTTCCTTTACATATTCTGACAACATGAAAATCTTAGTCTATTGACAATGCTCTACAAAATGTTTTGAGTTATGTGCAATACAAGTTCATGGAGCCGGTTGCTGGTTGATTCAAACAAATCTCAAATCATTATTACAAAGACGAACTATGGCAACGTTTGATGGACCTTCATGAGGAGTGAAATTTATTTACTATATGAGAATTGGCAACACAGCTCAGCGGACCAAACATAGGAGCACATTTCACGCAGCAATTATAATATTGAAGGACCTTCTTGAGGAGTAAAATTTGCATGCAACTCCAATGTTGGGGCCAAATCACTCAAGACCCAACATAGGAGTAGATTTTATATAGCAGAATTATATAAGCACTTTGGAGGTTAGAAAGGACCATCATGAGGTGAATAACTCTACAAGGATCTAGATTAATTATGGATGAATATATCATAAATTGAGTGGAATATAACCATTCAGCAAGTCAAGTTCTTCAGGTATAACATAATAGTTTTATTTTGTGACTATCTGATCAAATTTAAAATGGGGGGTCCCGGGGAACTACATAAGAGTTGAAATTTTACTGGACCCACAACAGGCACAAAAAAGTAAATATATATATATATATATATATATATATATATATATATATATATATATATATATATATATAAATCAAAACAGGAGACACAAGATATGAATAGATTGAAAACACTTAAAGACTTACATCAGAAATTTTCGGAGACTGAGCTTCCTTCCTCAACCTAGCAGACTGCAGTTTCGAATCCAACCTATATATATAGGTTAGTATATATTTATATAGGTATGGGATATATATATATATATATATATATATATATATATGTACATCTTCCATGACAAGTGGCAGCCGATAATGCTTATTTCGCCATTACAAGTAGCAGCCCCCACTTATGGCAGCCATATACGGCTGCCACTTGTTTTTCCATTGATAACTCATCTCCGAAATTTCGAAAATGCCTAAAAAAAATTGTCCATCAGATTTCAAGGTTCAAAGAACTCGATCATAACGGTTTTCAAAAAAGTAATATGTCGTTACCTATGCATAAAAAAATACATTTATTTACAGAACAATATTCACATTATTTTACAATTTTAGAAAATTAATGTTTGAAAACAATATCTGACAGGTGACGGCCGTTTTCAGCAATGCACTTTACAAGCCGCTCTCGGAAGTTGGATTGTACTCTTTCTAACATTGCCCTGCCAATTTGTTCGACTTCCTCACGAATTGCTCCCTTTAGCTCTTGAAGTGTACGTGGTTTATGCTGGTAAACACGTGACTTCAGGAAACCCCACAAGAAGTAGTCGCACATGGACAGGTCTGGAGAATGAGGAGGCCAATCAATGTCACCAAACCGAGAAATGATGCGACCACGAAAAACAGCCCGAATTGATTCCATTGAATTTCTTGCTGTGTGAGCTGTCGCACCGTCCTGCTGAAACCATACTTGCCGGATAGGAATACGTTTCCTTCTTAATTCAGGAAGGAAGAATTCAGTGAACATCTGTCTATAACGTTCTGAGGTTACAGCTACAGTGGTCCCGTTTTCGTCTTCAAAAAAGTATGGACCAATAACAAATATACTGCTCACAGCACACCAAACTGTCACCTTGGGACTGTGTAATGGTCTCTCATGCATTAATTTTGGATTTTCATCTGACCAATAACGATGGTTCTGCTGATTAACGGTACCATTCAAATGAAAATGTGCTTCATCTGTCGTAAACAAAATGATTTTTTCATTTTGGTCAAATATGGCCCCCATTTCTCGAGCAAAATTCAGCCGCTTTGAATAATCGCCAGGATTCAATTGTTGAACCATGGCCATTTTGTAGGGATGAAATCCTAGATCTTCATGTAAAAGATGCCTTACTGACCGATCACTGATGTTCAGTTCAGAAGAATGTCTCCTAGCAGATCGATTAGGACTACGAAGTATGGCTTGCCGAACTCTTTCCACATTTCGTGGAGTGCGTACAGTGCGATGAGCCCCTGGTAGTCGTTTATTCATTACTGTTCCTACTGAACGAAATGATTTTACCCAACGTAAAATGGTGTTACGAGTGGGTACATTTTCATTTCTCGCAAGATTGAAATGACGACAAAACTCACACTGAACTGTAATGATACTCTCATTATTACGCACAAAACTGTTGTAAGTGAACACACGATGTTGCACATTCCAAGAATCCATGATGCCGATTAAACAATGACTAGAAAAAATTGTATGATCTACCGAACACATGTTCACCTCAGCTGGCCCAATCCGACTACCCAAATCAGAATACTATCTGTTCTAAAAACATCCACCCTTCCTGCGGCACCCAGTATTTCATTTTGATACAATGGAGATAATTATATCATCAGTGAACAACATATCTAATTCCATGAACAGAATTAACTCTATAGTGATCTATGTCTATAAAATAAATAGTATTTTCAACCATTTTATCATTGATTCCAGTCAATAAAACTTGATCTCTTATAGATGGAGTAAATAATTAATCTTACAGATTGAATAATAATGTTGATGAAAATTACACATATCTATATTTTACCCTCATTACTATCCCAATTGACATAAAAAATTCACGGAAATGGAATGGTACCATATAATGTTAATGATTCCATTATAATATTATTCAAGTCTGAGAATATAACTGAAAGATAATCTTCAATTCTATAGTTCGAAGCAGAACAAATTTCATAAACTTTCCAACACATCATTCCTTACCAAAATTCTTATGAATTTTCCTTCTGCAGTAAATAGAAACTTTAAATTCTTTGTTGCCTAACAAATTAGATTATAATTTCTGACAATCTTGCAAGCATCAAACGTTTTGGAAGTTGTTGATAGCTGATCAATTCTCACAAATCTTGCTATATAGTCTAGCTTGATCATACTTCAATGTCAATCCGATACTCCCGAGTTTATTTCCAAGATTTATGAAGCTCTCCCCAATCACTCAGTTGTCACATTCTATGGTAACTGGAGGAAAAATGTAATTTATGACTCATGAGTAGATGTGTGTTGCTGCACTCGGCTCTTGAGAGAAACTGTTTCTCTCGGCTATCGCTCACTTTATGCACAAATAAATATTGGGTATTGCTGATCGAACACTTTTTCTCCCAGATGACAACATCGAATCCACATAATAATAAATTTGACATTATTTATGTGTGAAAATGGACATTCAATTCTTCCACATCACAATAATTCCAACCTTCTAGTTATAAAAGAATATTCGATAGAGTTAATATCCTTATAAAACATAATTTACCGTATGTATTGGATATTCATTAGTTTCCATTGTTTCTCTGTTTCAGACGAACCTGCCCGCTCATGAATTTGTTCAAGTCCATTGGCATGGGTGCTGTTCGTAGTTTCATTGGGAGGTAGATTAGAAGAAAAGTAAATTAGGGGAATTAGAAGAAAACACAGAGAAAAAGGGAGAAGTCATGAGAGGAAAAAATTGTTTTTGAATTGTGTTCGGGATATCTTTTTGCACAATAATTACTATCATTATTATCATTACTATTTTTATTATCATAATTAATATCATCATTATTATTATTATTATTATTATCATCATTATTATTATATTATTATTATTATTATTATTATTATTATTATTATTATTATTTATTATTATTATTATTATTATTATCATTATTATTTTTATCATAATTGATTTCATTATTATAATTATTGTTCTGCACAATTGTTATTGTCATTATTATTTATCATTATTGTTTATTATTTTATCACTGTAATTCTATTCATAATTTTCTGGGGTGTTGGACTAATAGAGTAGAGTGATATTGTATTGAATTTATTTGATGTTTTGCATTCTCCTCTATCAGATCCTTATTATACACGGCCCAATAGAACAGTGACTCTCGGGTGCCAAGAAAAGAAATGGAAAGGTGTCTGTAGAAAAAGTGTCTGTCATCCTTCCTTGTTCTCCATTGAAGGAACTCCAAATTGCCTAGATTGTAGGCTTCCTGATAATTATAATTCAGTCCTCACAGTTGAGGGAAAAATTTATCACATAATATTCTAGCAAACCTACTTTGCACAGTCGATGTGATTCTTAATCTCTGCCAAATTACTGAAGCATTTCCTAGGCCCAGGACACATCTTACTGGAGTGCAGTATAACAAATAGAGGGAAACAGGATACTTGAAATATGTAGTGATCCAATTTAACATGCTAAGTTGCCTTCTTGCCATTCAATCCACATGCTCATTGTATATAAGCGTAAAGAAAATATAATATAAGAAGATTTATGGTGTAGGCAAGATGTATGGTGTATGGCATGGTGTAGATTGAAAATGGTGAAGCTCTCCATTTTTGATTTATTTTCGTTTTTTTAATTTTTTTTTATTTTTTTTACATTTTTTTTTTATTTTTTTTAAATTTTTTTTTTTAATTTTTTTTTTATTTGGATGACCTTGAGGTTAGGTTTGGTCGTCTTGGGTGATCTTGAGGTTAGGTTTGGTCGTCCTGGGTGACCTTGGTTAGGTTTGGTCATCTTGGGTGACCTTGAGGTTAGGTTGTGTCATTTTGGGTGACCTTGAGGTTAGGTTGGGTCGTCTTGGGTGACTTTGAGGTTTGGTTTGGTCATCTTGGGTGACCTTGAGGTGTGGTTGGGATCGTCTTGGGTGACCTTGAGGTTTAAGGCAGTTCTGGGACATTTGCTCCAGGATTGGCAATATAAATCTACTACATCTCATGAGTCAATTTTCTGTGGCTGATGAGGTCATCCAAAAAAAAAAAAAAAAATTTTTTTTTAAATTTAAAAAAAGTTAAAAAAAAATTGAAAAAAAAATTAAAAAAAAAATTGAAAAAAAAAATTAAAAAAACGAAAATAAATCAAAATATATCGGAAGGCCTCTCACCTACTTGTGAAGCATATATAGTGTGCACAACAGTGTAGGACCATCAGTGTTCAGCCACAAGCCATACAAGAGAGACATCCCTATCTGTGTGTGCTATCAGGTTTCATAGAACCCTGCGTTCCAAACATTACAGTGCTAGGCAGCTTCATATCCAAAGAATCCAAAGTTTCATATATTACAGTGCTAGACAGATGTATTTCTCAGTGTTTCACTAAGACACAGCCACACCACCACCGTTTATTGATCTATTTTTTTTGTTATTGGAAGTTCTTCCAAGGTGGGCGGAATGTTCAGACGTTATCCATGTTGCTCTGTTGTCTGGCGTTGTGTGGTAGAGGGGGCGATTGAGGGGTGATGCACATGCATAATCGCGGCCAGTTGCCGATTGACAGCCAATTAAACAGCTCACTTCTCATAATGTCTATTTTCAATGCCATTTTGATCTCTAGAGCAGCATGGCCATGTTGATCTAGAGTGGCGGGTCTCTCATGGACATCTTGATCTAGTAGGTCTACCATGGACATATTGATCTGGAGTGATAGGTCTCCATGACCATCTTAGTAAAGAGTGACAGGTCCTGCATGACCATCTTGAGCTAGAGTGATAGGTCCCCCATTGATACCCCTAATGATGATGGAGATTGGTGGGCGTGGCCATTAGTCATTTGACAGGGGGAAGTAGAGTGGGGGTCGTCGAAACAGCCTTCATTGAAAGTATAGTAAGGTGATTTCTTACCTATATGAAAGCATAGCAAGGTGATCTCTTACCTATATGAAAGCATAGCAAGGTGATTTTTTACCTATATGGAGGTCCAGATATAATCCATCGTATATGGTTGGGAAACAAAGGACCATGGTGCTTCTTCTCATTGTCCATTTCCAGACCACAACCTTTTATTACCTGATCAAAATCAATATTTTTGAATAAGTTGCGCTGTTGTACAACCTCTCTCATCCTAGACCAAGTCACGTTTATCAATCCATGAGTTGTGACTTGAACTGTATCCTTTCCAACGCACTAACAGCTTGTCTCAATTGGCTAGATATCTCTTGTCAAAAGTCTTTTTATACCTGCTCATTCTAACCTTGTCACCAGGCACAATATCCTGATTAGGACCTGGATAGAACCTACCTCTACACTCTGCATTCTTCTTCTGCAATTCTTCTCGATAGGCTTGATGCTGTTTACCGAGTCAGTCGAGTAGCACTCCCTCATGCTTCTTCTGCACATCTACTGACTGCATACCTATTGTTTGATGAATCTTGGCATTGAACTCCTTGAGAAGTGAGGTTAGAATATCTGTCCAACGATAGGTTCCTTTCTCAGTGAACTCAATCCACATTAACTGTTTAAGAGTTCTGTTGAAGCATTCCACTATGGATGCTTTCTTCTCTGATCTAGTTCAGTAATGATTCACATTATACTGTTGCACAAGTTGTTGAAATATTGTATTCAACCACTCTTCACCATCATCAGTATGCAGATTTTTCATTGGATGTTTATTGAATATAGGGTGCATAGCCCCAACAATGTCATTGGCTGACTTGTTCCTAATTGGTATAGCAAATGCAGCCTTACTAAGACAATTTATGATTGTAATAATGTACTTGTAACCTTTGTTCTGTCGAGCATATGGTATCATCTCAACAAGGTCAACTCGATAGAGGTCATCAAGACCTTTGACTGTAACCTTTCTTGTCAGAAAATGCCGACAAGCTTGCTTGTGCAGCTCTTGCGCTATCACTGTCTTATCCATACTGGAGATATGAACTTGCTAATTAGCATTTATATAGGCATCAAGCTGTTGAGCTCAACCATCATGGACTTCCTGCATAGTATGATAAAGACAAGTTTATCATAGTAGGATGCTTCCTATTGTATTTAATCTATCTTAAATGTCTAACAGTGCTTACTCTAGAAGTTGAAGGCTGTATGGAATAAGATGTACAACATTTTCATTTTTTTTTTTTGGAAAAAACACACTCTCTCTTTCATTGATACACAGCATAATATATATATATAGAAAATGAGCATTCATATGAATAATAAGATTATTTACATTACAATTCAATAGATTCAGTCCAATATATGAAGAACTATCTATTGATATAATTCACCCAATCTATCACTTATTTCACAGAATCCTCTGCTGAATGAGAATTCCAAGATGACTGCTCCCTCGCATAGATTGGTACAGCTTGACACTTCGGCATCTTGAAAGATGAATGTTAGTGTCTCTAGAAAGTTTTGAGCTGTTCCAAACGGTTCTGGTAGGTCCTTATCTCAAAACTTCAGAAATGGTTGCACAATCCATTGGTTGCTGGTTACTAGTAGACATTCTCCACACTGACACATATCTGCTTGCTCCACTGCAGGCTGATGTTTGCACTGGGTCTGGAGCGGTGGTAGTGGTAACAGCAGGAGTACTAGCTGGAGTAGTAGCTGGAGTTGTAGTTGCAGCTGATGCTAGTTCTTTACAGCACGGTGCACAGACCTCAACTGACAATGACCACTTCCAGAAAGTCCAGTGATGTGAATGTTGGGTGGAGACATGCGTGCAGATTGTATGCGCAGTGGACTCATTTGAAGAGTGCCCCCTCCACAGCTTGTTCCCCAGCCATATTCATGTACCAGTCTCTGACATCACTGTACATTTGATCGATTGATGACTGATTACCCCGTAGAGCAGGAATCCCAGATGTTAGCAGGCACTGATGCATATGATAGATGTTTGATGTATCCAGGCCATGCTCCCTCAATGTGAGAAATCCCTGCGTCCTGTACTTTGGATCCAGTGCACTGACACTGAGTGCTAGCACGAGGTAGAGTGCTGCTTGGTAGATGCTTGAAGGCGCCATGATTGTAGCTCCTTTTATACCTCCTCCTGCCACACAATAGATGACTCATCCTCCTTCACTTTTTCCTGTTCACACCATTTAGGGCAGGAGTCCATGTGACAAGGTTCTCTGCTGACAGAGTCTAGAATAATTTTGCAGAACACACATTGCACATATCCGTTTATGTCTTGAAAAACCCTTGTTCAGCTAGTGTGCTTGCATTTTCCTCATCGCCATCATTGCATGACTTCAAATGATCATCATACAAAAGCATCCAATCACCCCTCTCATCGGCAATGGCGACAACACTGTCAAACCAATGTAGATAGGTTTGTTCAGCTCTACTTTTTTCTCATGCAATGTTACAGTACAGATATTCTCACCAAAGATGATGCGGTCTGTGCCTTTACCTTTTAAAAGATGATAAAGAAGAAAATTTTGAATGAAATTTAGAATTTAGAAATAGGCCGACACATCTAGAAAATACCTGAGTCTATACCTAATTCATGCAGGTGAATGGGCTAGAGTCAAGAAAACTTCAATTAATCTTGCCATGCCTGATTTAATAGGTTTATACTATAGAATAACACTACAATTTGAAATAATTGAAAAATACAAACAGCTTCAATAAACATTGGCAACTAAAATTGAACAACAGAAACAACAATTTCATGTTACTTTGTTGACATTCTTCATCTGATTCGGGGGCGCATTACTATCCCCTTTTAGATAGCAATACGTCACAAAACCAAACAATATCAGTCATCAAATAACAAGTTAATTTCAACATAAAATTACTCAAGAAAGAAAAGCCCGTTGAATCCAAGTTTCGTTGATAGTAACCCATATAACCAATTTCATAATAATTTTGAATCCCCACTTTTGATTGACATTTTCGAATGAACCTTTGTTTCACTACACTGCACTTTCGTTGGTCTGTACGTTGCTTTATCGTCGGGGTTACAGTACCTTGTTTTTGGCGGTGAACTTTTGCCGGTTGCATTCGGCTTGACGGCGACGTCCTCTTACGTCCCTAGACCTGTCATCTGAATGGGTGTCTTTAAGCGGTGTTACATAAAATTGCGGAACCAAAGTGGTGGTAGTACATGAAGTTGGTTTGGGGACACACATGAACCGCTGTAAATAAATGTATTACAGCATTAACTTCTAACTCTTCCTACAATTCATCAAAAGCTAAAACAGGAGTTTTTTCGATTATTTAATTTAGATTTTATCTTGACGTTCTGATTTCATTCTCAAAATTGAATTGAAACAGATTTACTTGCCAGAGTGTCATTAATATACAATGCAACTTTATGAAAACACTCATAATAAATTAATATAATGCTTTTAGAAAAATGAATACTTCATCAATTATGATGTCAACTTTTATATGAATTAATATAATACTCTTAGGAAAGGAATAATTCAGATTGAAATGATGCTAACTTATATAATATTTTTCGTTTGATTTGCAAAATCAAATATAATTTATCATATAGTAGCTCGACTAGTATTGTTGGAAACTTGTGCGCTAGCCAACATTTATTAATATTAATTTCATGGAAAAGAAAAACTTTCTTCTTTGTCTATTAAGATTTCTATCATAAAAATCTACTTAATTATTCGAAAGCCTTAATGACATAAGAAAACAGAGTCTGAAAGAATATAAAATTATAAAATGTCATAAACTGAATATGAACTGTGATGAATCTTTCAAATAGATCTCATGAAAAGAGAGAAAAATTGTGATTACCTTTTAAAATGAAAGAATTTGCTAAAGGAATAGTTAGCGACCGAGCGATAAAGCTTACTTATCAATAACTGTATATTTGATAAGAGTACCGTTCTGTACTGAATATTTTTCTAGGAAAATTATTCAATAAAATTATAATTATTTTGCAAATAAAGCACAAATTATTTATGAATCGCTCACTGATTTTGAGGTTACACTTTGTTTACTATCGATCAGATGTTTTTAAAACAGTTCGAACGCAGCTGACTGATTCAAAGTATTGTCAAATGTCACGCTGGCTTCACGTAAGATATAATACCATCTCTAAAAATCAAAACTATCCATAAAGGATCAAGAATTTCAAATAAAAAAATAAAATGTATGTGTTATCGTTGAAATTATTTATTATTTAAGAAATTATATTATATGTCAGGTCTTATTGTAACTAAATAGGTCATAGCATGAAATTATATTATTGATAAAATGGCAGAAATTAATTATAACAATCTCAAACCTAATAAAAATTGTACAAGAGTATTAATTCATTAACGATTTAATTCAACTGAACCACATGGTAATTAAATCTCTTTGGCAGGTCTAAGCCAATCACAGTGCATAGAAATAGCACCAAGAAGGTGATCGTTTGAAAGCAACACATGTTAATCTATTATCAGACACCAACCCTGCCTTATCATTTACGCTAGCACATGTACATTGTATGAGAGGAACTATGTCCAGAAGATTAAGCAGTTTCAAGAATTACATAAATTAAATTATTATTGTAATTAAAGGAATTGTATTCTACTGCTTGCCACTGACGTCATGTTTACGTCACAAGCGTTCTACCAATGGCAAATTTTTATGCAAATTATTACATCGAGATTCTGAGAAGCAAGGTCTAGCCAAGAAGCTTAGAGAAAAGACAGCACTTCCCTTTTGAAATCCTCACCGTGCAGATCTCTTTTTATAGTTACCAAAGACCTATTTGTGAAAATTTCTTGTTCGATTTTAAATGTTCTATTCGTGAGCCGATATTTTAGGCCAATTTATTTGTTATTTGTAAATTTCTGTTTTCATCAATCGATAAATTTAAAAGTTTAAAGTAAATTATCCCTTAATTAATTTGGTGAAGGAGATATTTAAATTAAAATTCCCCACGTGCTGAAACCGAAGCCTGGATTGCCGCCGATCAAACGATTTTTGATCTAAAGAAGAAAACCACGACCGCCAAGGAAATTCACGTGAGTTATAAGTTTTAAAAGGGGCCCCAATCTACGCTTCGAAAATATTTCAGTGCTGAAAAACATAAATTTTTCTTCGTTAAATTATTGGCCACGCCGACAAGCGCTTTAGCATTTAAGAGTCTAGAATTTATTCATATTAAATTTATAAGAATTTGTAGTTGATTAACTATCCTCCGCTGCCTGAACCACGACCCCGAGCAACTTTAAAATATATTTTGTAATTCATTTTTTTTTTTTTTTTTTTTACTATTTTTTCAAAACTGTTCAATTTTATCAATTGTAAAATTCTGTTGAATCACGCATGGTATCATGCAAGCACAAGAAAATTTTTAACTATTCTATTAATGCTAAATTATTATCAACCTGTAAATCAAATTCTGAATCTGCACTGTATGATTACATATTTTATTATAATATATTTCAGTTTTGTTAATTCGCTTTCTGAGTTCGATTATTTCTTAAGCCTGTCAATTATTGTGTCTGATACGTTCTATATCATCAAGAACCGATCGAATACGATCATTGGAATAATTGAATCAAGCTGGATATTGGAACAGGTCTAAGTGGATGTAGCGAGTGGGGTCAGATCGAGATATTTATTCTTTGTCCTTACCTGCTCATATATCAGCTTTTATCTGTTACCCACCTCGACTTAGGAGCGAACGCATCAATTGTACAGCAGTGGCAGCCATAGATCATATAAATTCCTACAATAGAGCTTAAAACCCGACAAGACTCTGTTCTCGAAATATATTCTGAACGATATTTGGTTCAAATACCGTATTTTTAATCCTTCAGAACTTATTAGAGACACAGTCCCGTAAATTAGCTACATCGGGATTTTTGCTCGACCTGTATGATTTTGTATGCTCATTCTTCACAGGTAATAATTTTAAGGTATCCGTATTCAGTGTTTAGCGTCCGCTACACTACTTATAAAAATTTCATCATTATACAATCTGTCATTAGAAGAATCAAGGGTGAGCGAGCGTTTAGGCCTCCCGCGATTCCGACAATTGTATGAATCTTGTAGTGAATCAATCGGTCTGGTGTTCACTCAGCGTCCACACACGCATTGCAAAATTTATAGCCTCTACACCATTGACTCAGTACAAGATTCACCCTACATGTGTGAAGCCGTTAAAAAACGCACCACATGATTTGCCGGCCCAACGTGAGGCATTTAGATTCAGCACTACATGATTTGGCAAATCTCTCTACATATGTGAGGCAAGTAAAATACAGCACCACATGATATAATCTCAAAAATTTCATTCCAATTTAAAGGCTATCTTCCTGACTTTCAGCAATACTCTACGATAATATATTTCCAGAAACAATAACTCAGATGTAACGTAACTGAAAACTTTCTATACTTCTTTAGAAAAAAAATTTATAATTATCCTCCATCACTATTAAAATCAAAAGAATTATTCTCAATCAATATTATTAACTTGAAAAATAACAGGCCTAATTAATTCAATACTCTTACGGAAGTTTCAATCAATTAAATTCCCTAAATTATATTTTAACCTTATTTTACTTTCCTTAGCGGTTACTTGAAGAAACAATTACTCGTACATGATGAAGAAACACAATTGAACCTTTCAGGACATGGCACTACTAGAAAATTCAAACATTAATAAAAATAAAACTAGCTCCTACATTAACTAATTATATAAACTTATAAACTTGCCCAAAAAGGGGGAAACATAATGACTACATCTTTACTCTCGTAGTGCTCCTAGCAAAGTCGTCCGAAACGTAATCTGGTCTCTCGACTGGGGAATCCCCCCACTACTGTATTTAGAAACAGGTCTCCTATTGGGCGAAGGGAATCAATTTGACCAATCGTCGCGTGGCTTCTAGAGCCTTTGGACCAAATAGTAACTGCAAAATCTGTAGTTTGTTATAATTTCAATGCTTGCTGTTTTCCAACTTATCGCACTTTATGTCGCAACAAGAAGGCTAAGTTTTAGAGATAATTCCATAATCTACATTCCTCGATGACTCGGAGCCACAATTTTTAAATATCTATCATGGGAAACTCGAAGTCATGGCCGTTCATAATAGAGAGAGAAAATAATTTATTTTGCTAACTCACTTACAATAATGGCTCTAGTCTATTGCTATCAAATTCACTATTATAACTTGGGAAAAGGCCTGAATTAAAAGGAGTGCTTGGCACACTCCCCCTCCTTATGGTGTGAAACATGCAATAAGAAATCTAATCAGGATATGTTACCATAGAGGCATTCTGTATGATTTGGAGAGTCGAATTTCTGGATAGATAGTAGGATACAATTTGAAGCGGGCCCTCTTCAAAAGAAATCTCTTTAATCATTCCGAAATTCAGCAAAATGTATAACTAATAGAGATTTGTGGCAAGAGTCTTCAAAACGGTGGCAAGAGTCAGGACAAAACAATATGGGCGTGTCCACTTTTCAAGTAGGCACTAAAGATGGACCTTGTATAATAATCTTTGAATACTTCAATCACTTCATTGAGTCCCTGGTTACTTTCTTGGCAAACTCTAACAAGGGAAAACGTTTGAAAGACATCATAGTTTCAATTGGTCCCATGTTACTCTGCTGTTGTAAAATATGGAGTACGTTGATAATAACAATAACAGTCGGCCAATAACAGTCGGTCTAATACCAAAGAAAGTGCTTGTGCACCGGTAGCCAGCCCGAACGGAATACGCTTGAATTGATATGTATTTGGCATTGTACAAAACGTTGTCAAGTGTCTACTTTCTTCAGCAAGGGGGATTTGATAATACGCTTGATTCAAATCCAGTACTGAGAAGTATTTAGCACCATTGAAAAAGTGGAAGCAATTTTCGATGTTTGGTAATGGGACTGAATCTAATGACACCTTTTTGTTTAAGAAACGATAATCAACAACAAGTCACCATGAATCACTATCCAAATTGTCTTTACTGGATTTACTTACTAGGAAACAGGGGGATGAATAATTTGAGATCCCTGGCTCAATAACACCCTCAGCTAACATCTTCTTAATTTTCTCTTCAACAACTTCCATCTTCATTGGATTTAATTGATATGGGGTTCTTCTCACAGGTTCGGTGGAAATTAACCGAATCTTGTATTCTGTAAGATTAGTTTCACCTAATTTTTTGGATAACACATCTTTGAATTCATTGAGAACTCCTTCCAACTGAGATTGTTCAAGATGCGATAAGTTATCAGCAACTTCTGTCACAGCGATAGAGCTTACAGGTTCAGAGCACTTTGCTTTCCAATCTTCTTTGAATTTGAATTTGTAATTGGGTTTGAAACCAAAGAAATATCTTCTATTAAACAAGTCAAGTATTAATTTGGAATAACTTATCAAATCACAACCTAAAATCATTGGAAAAGGTACATCATTGGTAATGAAGAATTTGAAATACCAGCTGAAATTTTCTACCTTGATTTTTAGTATTACCGACTCATGAAGCAATAGCTGCGTGTTGTTGGCAGTTGTACAACTAATGTTTTCTTTCTGAGTAATGAGATTCGAAATTTCCGACACTAGGCTATCATAAACCTTTCTTGAAATAATCGAGCATATGGTTCCAGAATCAATTAAAGCAACTGACCGTATTTTAGGAGACCCTAAATAACAGGAAATGAAAGGAATTACATTATTGCACAAACCTCTAATCTTTCCGTGGAAAAGGTGTCTTTTTTTTATTGACCTACTAACCCTTTTCTTGGTGCTTTTCTTAACACCATGTCGTCTAGCCCGTTGGATATAACACTGAGGCGAATAGGTGGAATTTTTGTCAGACTGGTTAACTATCATGGAAGCGGTACGTTTTTCTTTTGTTTGTCCTAGTCATATTTTCCGGTTTCTACAATCGCGCGAATAATGACCGATCTTATTACAAGTATAACATTTCACATCATTGTCATGCTTAGTAAAGGAAACTTGTGTTTGACCTTGGGCATTATTGTTATTTCGAAAACGTGAGTTGTTGGGATTAGAATGACAGAATCTAGCAATATGACCAACTTTCTTACAATAGAAACACCTTTGTTCAAGTTGTTCATTACTCCTACTAGGCGTGTTAGGACTTCACCTATAATTATTGTTCCCAGGCCGTTCAACTCGGTTTCTTTCTTCATCGGCAAAACTCAAGTTTTGAGCTTGTACGCTCATATCAATCAATTCTTTATATGTCTGAGGACAACAATGGGAGATAAGTCTGGATCTTTCGGCAGGATTAAGTCCCGAACAAATGGTATTCACAATTTCACATTCGAATAAATTTAAACGTAATAATTTCGCGGCCTCTTTAATTGATACTATGTAGGCGGACAACGGTTCGCCTGTTCTCTGGAGTCGGTAGAATTCCTCCCTTTCAATGACGGCCAATAATCTTTGCAGCACAAAATATTTTAGGACCTCAGCATGAAACTGATCAAATGTATAATTAGAATTAATAGGAAAATTTATGCGATCGGCTAGAGGTCCTAGAGAGAAAGGTTGAAGGATCTGGAACAATTGTACATCCGGCAAATCGAACTGAGTTGAAATTTTTAATGCCAGAGCGATGAATTTCAACAATTTGTCCACGACTAAACCATAAGTGTGTGGCAAATCACGCAATAAATGTTCAATCTGGTTAGGGAGATGATTATAAATCATATTGAACACCGGTGTATAACCTGATTGAGGTACACTTTGAGGTAGCGCCCTAGTAGACGTGATATTACTGACTGATTGCCTAATCGGAACAAATTGACGGGGGCATTCAATGCGTATACTGTTAGGGTTCAGTCCCAAGCATGAATCAAAAGTTTGAGTTTCTTTCGGTGGGATAACCAAGGCAGGTGGAATGTGCTTTGTGTCGCCGTGTTCATTAGAAACTGGCGGTGGGGCGGGGACCTCTACTTTCCCTACATCTACTTTATCTACACCACTTGTCCCCGGGAAATCAAAAAGCGATGGACTTAAGACAGGGGTGGTAAATACTACCGGAGCTGGGGACAGGGCGTGACTTTCGACCTCCTTTTGTACTTGCAACATAATGGGGTAAGCCGCCTCCAGGGTTGCAAGGCGTTTCTGGATTTCGTTAATCAGTTCGGAATCAGACCTCTCCTGAGAATAATGAGACAGGTGAATAATTCTATTCAATACATGTGAGAATTGGTTCACTATTCGATTGAACGATTCTTTCTTTTCAGCATCGGAACCAGTTTCCAGTTGAGGTAACCACTCATCAATTTTAGCAGTAATTTCATTGATACTCTTTAATTCGAGTCAGGACCTGTCTTCATCATACACCGCGCGATGAATTCTACCACTACCCTCACCGCGTATTTGATGGTATTGTTGTCTCAAATTAGCAACATCACAATCAACATTACTAGACCAACCGAATGAATTGAGTTCGAAAAGTAATTCCCCTTTTAGCAGATAGTTTGGATTGATACTACGCGAATACAAAAGACCAAGATCGAAATTTTCTTCTATGTCCTCTTTGACATCCCGAAAATTAACCTTAACCGGGCTGATGGCCGGGGAATGTGGGCTGGAAGCCATAGTGTTACGATTTCAATCCCTTCGCACAAACTTACAAAAAATTAACCTTATCACCAATTTAGCATTAATTTGGAATCAGTTTCACGTTTTCTAATTTCTCCAACTAATAAATTATTATTCAGGTTTTAAACTAAAATCTCTGAATATTCACTTTCACTTCTACTATACTATGATGATACTCAAGTACCTGATGCATGAGACCAGAATACGTACGTTGACATCACAATAATTTCTATCACCATTCACGGAATTACAGAATGCAAAAATTTTATTCAGCACTTAGAATCAGTTGTTTTCACCTATGCTAGTTTCTTCTACTGATTTCTATTCTACCGTTAAACCTTTAATTTCTCAATAATCAATTTCAATATTAAGTTTCAGAATACTTTCAACTTAAGCATCAATGATACCTAACTTTATCTTTAAGCACTTCAAAAGATTTCCATTTTAATGGATTTAACATAACTGAATAACTTTCCTGTTTCATCTACAATTATTTAAACTTCAGAAAAATTGGAGTAGCAACTATAAATTATTCATTCAACTCCAAACCTAAAATATTGACAGTTAACACGTTCACAGAATGAATTATTAAGTATAGACTCAGAAAAATTGATCTAGTATGATTAGAGTAAGTTATGAAAAATTTAATTTTCTAGAATATTTGAATTCCAGAGATTTAAATATCTCTAGACAGCAGAGTCGGCGCAGTTGTGTGCCTTTACCTTTTAAAAGATGATAAAGAAGAAAATTTCGAATAAAATTTAGAATTTAGAAATAGGTCAACACATCTAGAAAATACCTGAGTCTATACCTAATTCATGCAGGTGAACGGGCTAGAGTCAAGGAAACTTCAATTAATCTTGCCTGATTTAATAGGTTTATACTTTAGAATAACACTACAATTAGAAATAATTGAAAAATACAAACAGCTTCAATAAACATTGGCAACTAAAATCGAACAACAGAAACAACAATTTCATGTTACTTTGTTGACATTCTTCATCTGATTCGGGGGCGCATTACTATCCCCTTTTAGATAGCAATACGTCACAAAACCAAACAATATCAGTCATCAAATAACAAGTTAATTTCAACATAAAATAACTCAAGAAAGAAAAGTCCTTGAACCCAAGTTTCGTCGATAGTAACCCATATAACCCATTTCATAATAATTTTGAATCCCCACTTTTGATTGACATTCTCGAATGAACCTTTGTTTTACTACACTGCACTTTTGTTGGTCTGTACGTTGCTTTATCGTCGGGGTTACAGTACCTTGTTTTTGGCGGTGAATTTATACCGGTTAAATTTGGCTTGACGGCGACGTCCTCTTACGTCCCCAGACCTGTCGTCTGAACGGGTGTCTTGAAGCGGTGTTACATAAAATTGCGGAACCAAAGTGGTGGTAGTACATGAAGTTGGTTTGGGGACACACATGAACCGCTGTAAATAAATGTATTACAGCATTAATTTCTAACTCTTCCTACAATTCATCAAAAGCTAAAACAGGAGTTTATTCAATTATTTAATTTAGATATTATCTTGACGTTCTGATTTCATTCTCAAAATTGAATTAAAACGGATTTACTTGCCAGAGTGTCATCAATATACAATGCAACTTTATGAAAACATGATGTTAACTTTTATATAAATTGATATAATACTCTTAGGAAAGGAATAATTCAGATAGAAATGATGCTAACTTATATGATATTTTCCATTTGGTTTGCAAAATCAAATATAATTTTTCATATAGTAGCTCGACTAGTATTGTTGGAAACTTGTGCGCTAGCCAACATTTATTAATATTTATTTCATGGAAAAGAAAAACTTTCTCCTTTGTCTATTAAGATTTCTATCATAAAAATCTACTAAATTATTCGGAAGCCTTAATGACATAAGAAAACAGAGTCTGAAAAAATATAAAATTATAAAATGTCATAAACTGAATATGAACATAATCTTAAAAATTTCATTCCAATTTAAAGGCTATCTTCCTGACTTTCAGCAATACTCTACGATAATATATTTCCAGAAACAATAACTCAAATGTAATGTAACTGAAAACTTTCTATACTTCTTTAGAAAAAAAATTTATAATTATCTTCCATCACTATTAAAATCAAAAGAATTATTCTCAATCAATATTATTAACTTGAAAAATAACAGGCCTAATTAATTCAATACTCTTATGGAAGTTTCAATCAATTAAATTCCCTAAATTATATTTTAACCTTATTTTACGTACCTTAGCGGTTATTTGAAGAAACAATTATTCGTACATGATGAAGAAACACAATTGAACCTTTCAGGACATGGCACTACTAGAAAATTCAAACTTTAATAAAAATAGAACTAGCTCCTACATTAACTAATTATATAAACTTATAAACTTGCCCAAAAAGGGGGAAACATAATGACTACATCTTTACTCTCGTAGTGCTCCTAGCAAAGTCGTCCGAAACGTAATCTGGTCTCTCGACTGGGGAATCCCCCCACTACTGTATTTAGAAACAGGTCTCCTATTGGGCGAAGGGAATCAATTTGACCAATCGTCGCGTGGCTTCTAGAGCCTTTGGACCAAATAGTAACTGCAAAATCTGTAGTTTGTTATAATTTCAATGCTTGCTGTTTTCCAACTTATCGCACTTTATGTCGCAACAAGAAGGCTAAGTTTTAGAGATAATTCCATAATCTACATTCCTCGACGACTCGGAGCCACAATTTTTAAATATCTATCATGGGAAACTCGAAGTCATGGCCGTTCATAATAGAGAGAGAAAATAATTTATTTTGCTAACTCACTTACAATAATGGCTCTAGTCTATTGCGTATTAAATTTACTATTATAACTTGGGAAAAAGCCTGAATTAAAAGGAGTGCTCGGTACAGGTCCTTGTAGGTTGGTTAGGCAATCAGTTTCATAAGACATTTCTCATTGTTGACAAGCTCCATATTCATTCTCTTTCTCACATTCTCCATTGTCTTGCCAAAAACTGCATTTTTCATTAGTTTGAAGAAATTTTTCTCAAACTTGTTCTTTGACTGTTGTTGAAGTCTGGTGTTTAGCATGATGTAGGGTGCTAGGAAGTCCTCCTGCTTAAACCTTACACCTCGATGAACTTTAGTGATTTTCAATCCATGTTGTACTGCTTGCTTGAGGATGCGATAATGACATACATATCGTTCACAGTTGCTTAGAGTTGTCATCAATCTCTATGATCCTGATTTTGGAGTTTTTTTGTTCTCTGCCAGGAATGGGAAGTCATTGTGCTCAACATGCAATTCAGAAGGGTACTCAATCATCTCAATTCATCTTGGTACTCCAAGATGTAGCCAATCTTTTGAACATCTCCAACACCATCAATACCTCTGCTCACCCCCTCCAACTCATCTTTCTCCATCCACTGGAATTTCCGGCATTGAAGTGGTTGGCACATCGCCCAGCCATACAGGTTGTTTGCAACTGTGTACAGGAGATATGATAGGCTTCTCGGGGTCGACAGGTGCTCCTGTGTAGACATTGTTGGCTACGGCATGTCGATGAACGCATGTTGTTATGCCACCTCTTATGCCTCGTTCAATGAACATATACATATCATAGTCAGACAGAAGTTCTAGTTCAACTTTTGTATACTTTAGCATAACATCAAAGGAGAAGCCTGGTGATGTGAAGTAGTGTGCACAATCCAAGTTATAGTTTTTTAAGCACATATCTCTAAAGCTTTCAAAGACATCAGCCAGAAGGAGAACATCTGTTTTGAGGTATAGGTCACTGTACTCTCCCAAGGTCTTGCAGTCGAATTTCTCCCACACTTGTTGAGAATGTTCATATGCCTCATCACTGATGTGGCTGTCAGTTAGCTTACTGAAAAACGTCTCCTTTGGTGGTAGTGAGGTCTCCTTCAGTTTCTCCCACGAGTCACAATATTCGTGGGGGAACACACCCTTTCTGAAAACCAATTCCAGTTTGTCTCCAAATTCTCTAGCTGTATGTGGTAGCACTGTTGACACTTCTTCAGTAGACTTGACAAGGTTGATGACTAGGTTGTCCAAGCTGTCCGGTGTGAATCTGAAGGTATCTATGAATCGTAGGTGCAGTTGTTGGGGAATGTTTTTGGTGAATGATATGTACTTTTCTGATGTGTTTGGGATGACAGTCAGCTGATTTCTATCGGTTCCAAGGTGCGGTATGATCAAGTGAGTATCTTAATTGGAAGAGTTGTGAAGAAAAACATGAATGAATTTTGTATGACATCTTTGAAGGTTGCACTTGTTGCACAGAGCATTCCGGTAGACTCCTGTTATATGACAATGATCATAAACCTTGTCACCATTAAATGGTTTCTCGCAGGCTTCACAGTTGGTGGCAGCATTGTGCCTGGCTTTCTCCCTCTCAAAAAGTGGAAGCATCTTTATTTGATGATGATTGATTGCCTCATCCAGGTCTCTTGCATGCATGGTCAGAGTTTTGATGAAGTGTTTGGCTGCATCAGGTCCTCTGTAGACAATTGGATCCTTAGGGATGAGGTTAGTGATTGTTAGCCATGATGGAAACAAGCCCTTATCTCTGACAAAGTAGAGGCAATAACTCATTGCTGTGTGACGCTGAATCACTTTGGTAGCCTTCCCAATCCATTGCTGCTCTTCCTCAAGCTTCTCCAGTAGACATTCAAAATCTGCATAGGCCACCAATGGTAGTCTAAATTTATTCAAATGTTTCTCAAATTTCATTGTTGGTCGGCTTCCATCTTCCTTGAATTGAGGCATGATGATCCTAGCAGTCTTGTTGTTGGCACAGTACTCCTCATGATCTTTAATCCTCTGCTCGCCATTATTGTTGATGGTGTAATGTGTGAAACATCTGCAACAAATGATGATGTGGTGTCCGTTTTTAGTGAGTTGAGATCTAACAAGATTTTCAAAGTTTTTTATAAAACAGTAATGGCTATTGATATCCTCCTCTTCTTCTTCATGAGTGGTGGTGGCTTCACTGATGTCCTGAGTGGCTTCACTGCTGTCCTGAGTGGTGGTGGCATCACGACTATCATTTTCATGGAGTAGTAGTAAATCGAAATGATCCTCCTTCATTTCTTTTGAAACACGTCTTGGAAAGATTATACACTTGGAATCAAGAAAATATATATTAACTGATACACTCGGATTATCCCTCTCAAAACAGTCAATTTGATTGATTGTGGTGGGGAAAGATATCTTGTTGAAATTGTATTTTTCAACGAGCTGATGATACCTATTGTTAACACATTCAGGACTTGCTCCTTGCACATGTTTGGCAAGGATTGCCCACTTGGAACATTGTTGATTGGTATTCTTTGGGTTGATGATAGCTTTTCTTGCTGCAATTTTAGCTGGCAGTCCAATGTAGGAAGATCCTCGAAGTGGTTTGTGTTTGCTCATGCTTATGAGGGGAGTGTCGATGATGAGAAGGCTCCATCCACTAGAGTTGCCTTCAAACTTAGCCTCTTCTTTCAACAGCTTCTTGCATGCCTCCCTGATAATTCCAGCAAGATCGTTGATATTAAAGATTGAATAGTTTGACCACATTCTGGAACTCCTCCTGCTTGATGTTCTTCTCATCAAGGTGGCTGTGTTGGTATGTAGCCTCCAACACCAGGTTGACCTTGATTGACCCATGTGTCTGGAACTCCTCATCTATCACATCAATGATCTTTGTATGTTGGCTGTTTAGCAGAGAGGGAAAGTCCTTTGCAGGATTGGGTGAAGAGTTGTTGTTGTAGAACAGTGTCCAAAGGTTGTTGTTGAATGCCTCCTCCAACATGCAGAACTCTCCTGATGAGCTGCTGGTCTGCTGAAATCTGGTAGCTTTGTTCATCTGTAACATACATACAAGCAACTTAATAATAGATTACAATATAGGTGGCAATCATCATATAGAGTGACATAGCCATGACATGTCTGGCACTCAGATGTTCAGCACACAATTACTATGCTACTGAAAGAAATAATGTTTGAAATCAATATTTTGAGGTTAGGTCAAAAAAGTTACAAGTAACCTATCTTTCATCAGCCCAGTTCATTGTCCACAAACATATAGATCTGCTGACATATTGTTCAACAGGTCAACTTATTCACAATATTCATCTTTTGCATTATTGGATAGCAACACAATAAAGAATATAAGTGAATTAGCCATATAATCAATATTTACAGCTTCATCTTTCAAACCTGAATCATATTATTTGACAACAATAGTGGTACATTATATGAGAGCTATACAAAGTTGTTTCAAATGGTTAAGTTGTTATTCAAATGATTTTATATGCCTCCATCCTGTTCACCCTGACCTCGTATATGTGTGAAAACCTCATGGATATAGGCATTAGGATAGTATTTCACTCCAGCTGGGGTTGTCAGAGTTGAATAGGGAGGGGTGATGCTCCTTCTCCTCTTCCTCCTCCTGACCCTGCCACCTTGCACACTGGCTTGCAATATTGCCCAAACTCATCCATATATCTATCCTGCCAGTAGGATTGTTCTTGACCTGAGGCATTAACCTTCCTCCTATTCATGTCTGAGAATAATATATTTAGCATTAGTACCATGTCTATGGAACTATCTCTCTCTCTCTCTCGCTCTCTCTCTCTCTATCTACTAAGCTAGAGCATCATTGTATATGCATAATATGGTAATTCATTTTTTTTCAGATACAGTCCCAGATTTTGTTATAATTTTCAGCAAAAGATATCCATCATGGTGTAATGGTTTTACAGTCAGTACATGTGCCTTACTATATGCTATCCCTCTACCTACCTACATTCCATAACCAATCATCCTACATCCCCATATACAATGAAGATTCAAACCCCAGTCCTCTAGAATGAAAAGCAGAAGTGCTAACCACTACACTACGATGGATATCTCTTGTTGAATCAACTTTTCCAATATGATAGTTATGCTGAATTAACAAATATGATGACATCTTTTTATACAGAAAACATATAATTAAATGGATACTTGTGTACTGACCTTTTTCTACACAATTGAAGATCAAAAAACAGCAGCGGTGTGGCTGTGTCTTAGTGAAACACTGAGAAATACATCTGTCTAGCACTGTAATGTATAAAACTTTTGATTCTATGGATATGCAGCTGCCTAGCACTGTAATGTTTGGAACGCAGGGTTCTATGAAACTTGATAACACACACACAGATAGGGATGTCTCTCTTGTATGGCTTGTGGCTGAACACTGATGGTCCTACACTGTTGTGCACACTATATATGCTTCCCAAGTGGGTAGGAGGCCTTCTGATCTATTTTTGATTTATTTTCGATTAATTTTGATTTATATTGATTTATTTTCGATTTTTTTTCCAATTTCTCTCCAATTCTTAATTTTTATTTCTAAAATTTTCATTTTTTTTATTTCAAATTTTCATTTTTTTTTATTTCAAATTTTCAATTTTTTTTTTTCAATTTTTTTTCAATTTTTTTAAATTTCTAGGCTAATTTTTTTTTTAATTTCTAAAATTTTCTTTTTTTCAATTTTTGAAATTTTATTTATTTTTTTTTAATTTCTAAAAATTTCTAATTTTTTTTTTAATTTTCCAAATTTTTAATTATTTTTTCAATTTCGAAAATTTTTAATTTTTTTTCAATTTTTGAATTTTTTTTTTTTATTTTTTGATTTTTTTTTTTTTTTACTTGGGTGACCTTGGGCAGTAAATATATACACAAACCCAAGATAGCCAAACTTTCAAGTCCACCCACTTAGTATAAACAGGATTTGTGAAGGATTACATCCTTCTGGATAGCAAACTTTTCCTTATTCGGAGTGACTTAAATCAAAATTAGCAATACTATCAATTTTCTCATTGAATATATTAGGCAACATCCTCTCCCATCTAGATATTCGCATATCTTGTTAGTGGAAGATATAACTTTTTTCATTTTGTAGAAAAATTTAACAATCTTACCACCCAGGATGTTAAGCAATCACAGCATCCTGTTTCCATGATAAACTTGTCCACATCCTGTCATGACAAACTTTTCATAATCCTGCTCTGTGTGATAATCTCTGCTCACATTGTACAACATTATGCAACAATTTTTATATTTTCCAAATTTAGGTTTGGTCGACTTGGGTGACAGTGAGGTGAGGTTTGGTCGTCTTGGGTGACCTTGAGGTTAGGTTTAGTCAACTTGGGTGACCTTGAGGTTAGGTTTGGTCATCTCTGGTGAGCTTGAGGTTAAAGACGGTTCTGGGACGTTTGCTCCAGGATTGGCAAAATATATCTACTAACACATTACCTCTTGAACGCTTTTGTGTATGTAGGAGAAAATGGTGCTGAGAATCTAGAAAGATTGCTTATTCCTATTGCTACGGTTTGCAGCAGTAAGCCTTGTTGAACCGGTAACTAATTCAAAAAGGAACATTACTGTGGACAACTATTTTACTTCCATTGAACTTGTCAACAAACTAAAGGAGAGACAATTGACATATGTAGGGACTATTCATCAAAACAAAAGGGATGTACCGGCTGCTTTCAGACCTAACAAAGATCGACCCGTACAGTCTTCTGTATTTGGATTCACTAGGGACAAAACTCTCATATCCAATGTTCCAAAAAAAAAAAAAAAAAAAAAAAATAGGAGTGTTATTCTTCCAAGTACAATGCATCATAACATGAAAGTAAACGCATAAAATGGAAACAAGGCAGAGATGATTGAATAAGAATAAGAATAAGGATGCTTTTATTCCTTTGAGCACATAAAAAATGGCAATTGGAAACGTCAATACAATATAATACTTATTATAATTAAAATACATTGGTAAAAATACAATTACTATAAAATAACTTGGAAACACATGTGTAAAATGAAGTGATTTTATATAACCATACACAGGAAATAATAGGAAACCATGGTCAGCCTTGTGGAAAATAGAAAAATCGATCAGCTCAATATGGCCATCCTAGACTTAAACTGAGTTGAAAAATTAAAGCTTGAAAAAGTTGTCCATTCTCATCTGGAAGAAGTCATCAAAAGAATATAGAGGGTTTTGCAAAAGAATGCCCTCCAGTTCAGATTTAAATCTGGACTCCTGCAAAACCCTTGCCGAGCATGGCAGCACATTAAAAAGCTTAAGGGAAATGTGCTTGGGACTTTCTAAAATCTTCCCCAACCCAGAATAAGGAACATCAATTTCATATCTGTTTCTTGTACTATAACTGTGCACTTCATCTCTGCAAAGGAAACTGTCTATTCTCCTCTTCACGCTCATTAGAAGCCTAAATGCTATTATGCTATACACTGTCATAATTCTCTCCTTAATGGAGAGAGGCTTGCAAAGCGGCACTGGAGATTATCCTGATAGCTTTCTTTTGCAAAAGGAGTACCTTTTGGACATCTGGGGCACAGCCCCACAGTTCCAGACCGTAAACAAAGACACTTTTAAAAAACGCAAAGTAACATGACCTCAGGTACTTTTTGGGGACTGATTCCCTTAGACTACGAAGCAAGTATATGGATCTAGAGAGTTTAGAGCATACACTATCTATGTGCTCACTCCAAGAAAGCTTTCGGTCAAGTATGAGACCAAGAAGCCTGCCACTTCCTGCACCCTCAGCGACCTCAGTGATTTGTCTCAGTGCAAGCACCAACAACTGAGTTTCATCTCTATTCAGAAGCAAACCATTTGCACAGAACCACACTGCAGCCTCATCCTGACACTTGATCATTTTCTGCTGAAGAGCATTCAAGTCCCTATCCACAGTTACCATGGATTAGTCATCAGCATAACAGACGACTTTAGAACCAATACTGTACTCAATATCGTTCATCATGATTATAAAGAGTAGAGGCCCAAGAATGGATCCTTGAGGAAGTCCATGAGGAACAGATGGAGGACTTGAGAGACTTGAGTTCACACACACAGTCTGACTTCCATCTCTCAAATATGATTGAAGAAAGTCTAGAGCCTTGTTACACACACCAAGATGATGGAGTTTTTTCGCTAAGATATTATTATGATCAACAACATCAAAAGCTCGACTCAGATCGAAAAGTACAACACCTGTGTAGTTTTTACTGTCAGAATCTTTTTCAACTTCGGCCACAACTGAAGTGACTGCATCAGTAGTAGATTTTCTTCACCTAAAACCAAACTGTGAAGTGGACAACAGACTATTTCTCTCAAGGAACTCGTACAATTGATTAGCAACAGCATATTCCAATATCTTACTGAAAATAGGTGGGATGGATATGGGTCTGAAATCTTTGGGTGAATTTTTGCAACCTTTTTTATGAATAGGCACTGTTCTGGAATGCTTAAGTATCCGTGGAAAAACGGACTCTCTAATGCAGGCATTGAAACAAAAAGTTAATGGTTCCAAAATAACATTTATGACAGTTTTTAACATAGAGCTGGAATGATCATAAATATCTTTACTGATAGATGACCTAATTTTGGATACTATATCAGCAATCTCTTTAGATGACAGTTCCCTCAGACCAAACTCAAACTTGGATCCGGGAGAAGACGCTAAAAGCTCCTCAGCTGACACATTAGCTGGTTCAATTGCTTCCCGCATTTCAGAGACAGTATTTACAAAGAAATTATTGAAGTCTTCGGCGGAAACCAATGTTGAATTTGACAGAGGTGGTTTGGAACTTTTTCTAATTATTTTCCAAGCAGCTACACATTTATTTTTGGCTTGTTCAATGAAGTAGGCATTGCATTTTAGTTGTGTCATCTTCAACTCATATTTGTACAGTCTTTTTGATTTATTATACGTTAATCTGGCTGAGTCTGTTCTGTCTTTTTTAAATTTGTCATATGCAATCAGCACATAACATCTCAACTTTCCATAGCAGGTGAAGAAAGGTAAGATTTCTTTCTTTTTAAATCATTAGATCTCAGACTAAAATCAACAAATGGGAAAGACTGTAGGAACAATTCCTGAAATCTGTCAAAAAATGCATTGAAGTTTTCTTCAGCGTTTCCGTATGTAATAATTTTGGACCAGTCAACTGAACTCAATCGCGAGCAGAAGCTTTCAAGTCCAGACAAAGTAATTGGTCTCAATTTCCGTTTATGAGGAATATTAAAGGGTTGTTCATGTGGATACATCAAAAAATCCGATTTCAGATGAAAACACACTGCATCATGATCACCCAAAGCAACTGGTTCCACCTTCACCGAGAAAGATTCTGAGCTCAAGTCTGTCGCAATGTTGTCCAATGCTGAGTCAAGTCTAGTAGACTCGAAATTTGTGAGAGTTAGGTTAATACACTTCAAGAGATTAATCAAGTCAGACGTTTCAGAGTTTGCAGACAAAACATTCACATTAAAATCCCCTCCTACTATAAAATTATATCTATTTTTATATTTAGCTCTCAAATATACAATAAGTTTTTCTAAAGCTTCAGGGAAGAGATTCAGATTGCCTCTCGGTGATCTATAAATAGCTATTATTATAATATTTAGTTTTTTCATAATTATCCCGGCAAATTCATGATGAATTTCACAGTTATATGCAGTCACATCTATTACCTTGATTTGATCAGTATGCTTATTTGCCACAAAAATGACGACTCCACCATTCCTCGCCTCACTTCTGCAGAAAGCAGATACAAGTGAAAACTCGTGTATTTTAACCAACTCTAAAGTGTTTGCCCTCAAACAATGCTCAGATATACAAAGCACATTAAAATTATGTTTATTGTTCAACATATTGATTTCATTAATTTTGTTCCCAATGCTTTGTACGTTACAAAAGAATAGTGAAAAACTATTTTTACTACAGTGACCATCTAAATTGAATTGTTCAGGACCGGGAACTGAGACAAGCCTAAAAAATTCATAGATTGAGAAGAAGCTGACATATTTGTGAAATTTTGATTTGAATGTAGGATAGGAGTACGAACAGTCACATTGGGAGTCAGGCAAAGAGATTTTGGAATCATCGTAGGCGTATCAGTTACATATTGTATAGCTGGAGAACAGCAAGCATTGAGATTAGGTTTATCCAATAGCACTTCAGTTCCTAACGATGCGAGATCGGCACCAAATAAGTCTCTCACATATCTCGCAAGCCGTTTGACCATGATCCTTTTCCCTCGTCGGTTGAGATGAAGCCCATGCCTCGTAAAGTGGAATATTTTCAGGAACGTGTTTATATCCATGAAGTGAATGTTGAGTCCTCCTGTATAGTTATTCACCGCTCTTGATAGGTAGGCGTTGGCGTAGCTGATATTCTCATTGAGGGCAGGATCGTCGTACCTGTAGGGCACACTGCATACCAGGATATTAGTTTTTAGATCCAAATTAGTAAGAGATCGCATTGCTTGGTCCAATGTCAGTTGAAAAGGTTCGTTACGATGGAGGTCATTTGAACCCGCCGATAAAATGACACATTCATTATCTGTAAAATCTTTGACTATGTCAAGACCTTGCTGAATAACGTGCTTCAACTTTGCACTAGCTTTAGTACTCACTAAAACTTCCAATACATCTCCAAATTCACTCGTAAAATTACAGAATTGCTTTCCCTGACTATCTGCTAGAATTGTGACTCTTTTTTTTCTTTTTGGAAGTAAGCTCGCCACCGTTATAATGAGTCTTTGGTTTCCTTTGAGTTGAGGGGGGTTGATGAACCTGAGCTATCACCTGTATTTTTTGTGGTATCAAAGGTGACGATGTATTTGAAGAGAGCACCGAAAATCGGTTTACTGTTTCTATGGATCTGACCTGTCTGTGCTCATTTCTTAGTTTAATCGTTTTTCTAGGTGTAACAAAGTCCGTAAACTCAATAGAATTTCGCTCCGAATTTAGTTTTTCTCTGTTGAGAATACTATTTTGCTCAGCTTGAATTATGTCTATGATAGCATTCTTACTCTTCAACTCTTCATTCAAAGCAAGCCTGGATGCCTCCAGACATTTAATTCGAGATTTAAGGAAATTTATTTCCTCCTCTGCTTTCTCCTCATTGATTAATGAATCCTCGAAACATGCTCTTCTTCTATTTCTTTCATCACTCACGAGCTTAGATAATTGTTTATTTTCCTCTGCTATCTCTGTCAGATTGTTTCTCAGCTCATAGTTGTCCGTTAAAGCATTGTCCAGTTTATTTGGGACTCCGATTATATCCGGAATCAATTCAATAATTGCGTCATTTGAGTATTTTTCGGCAATGTAAGAGAGTGTTCCCCTAGTACTCACAGCCAATTCAACTACATCATCATTAACTAGGCCACCGTTTAAATTATCCAGGTCAGATTTTACATCGCGAATTAAGTTCTCGTGTTTTCGCCGGGTCATACGTTTATTCATTTCTGATAGGGGCGTATAAGGTATGTTATGAGAGAGTACAGCTATAAAGGAAGAGCAGAAAGGAAATCGGATATTGCCAAGAGAGCTGTCGAGGCTGGAAGCAAAGGAAGCTCCTGAATATGGATAGATCAATAATATTTGTTAGATTTAAAACTGCCGCTTGATTGAAAGCGAAAGGTTGACCAATGATAGAAGAGGCCTGTGTCAACTATCAATGCGTTGTCATAGCAACTGAAGGACGCTATAGTTCTGTTAAGGTGTTGACGTTGAGGTTCTTGTTTACGTCCGATGGTAGATCTTGTCTTAGTATGAAAAAGAAGATAAGGAGAGTGACGTTGTAAGATTGATTAATCAGTCAGCTGGTTAGCCCTCACAATAACAGAATAACGGACCAGGAGACAATACTGCTCTGAATTGTTCCGAAATTCGAAACACAGCTGACAGCAATTTCAAGAATGAACCATACAACGCTTAATAATTTAACCTCACAAATGTGTCACCCTAGAGGTTGTAACGTTTCTATTGTAAATTACTCACTTCTTCAGACACTTCCTAGGTATGTAATCGTTGCACAGATATGTAATGTAACAGAACTGAGTGAATCAATAACTTATCGAATTCAGTTCACACTAATTTTTAACATAATTGAGCAGAGCTAAACACAAGTTAAAATTTATGTTATGGAGTTCCTTGTTCCAGTGTCAATTGAGTTCTATAACTCAACAAAAGGAGGTGTGGATTGCTTGGATCAAAAATATGCCATTTTCTCTGTTGGGAGAAGAAGTCATCGCTGGCCCCAAGTACTGTGGTTTGGTCTCTTGAATATCAGTGGAGTAAATGCGCATGTTATTCTCAACTCAGTTGACCTGCAAACTAAACTAGATCAAAGAAACTTTTTGAAAAATCTAGGACTTGACCTTTGTCAGCCTCACCTAAAACGAAGATCTCAGGTTAGCAGTCTACCACGTGAACAGAGGATGACAGTTTAAAGGATTGTTGAGGCATGACTTGTTGCTTGTTTTCAAAACTTAGTTATAAAATATTATTCATTATGTGACAAGTTTAATATATAGTGTGTTGTTCAATAATTCAAATGTCAATTGAACATAATTATAATATAATAATAAACAGCATTTTTTGGATTTGACTATTTATTACCAATAATTTATAATTGGGGTCAATGGTGACCCCACCATACCTGGAGTGTTACTTTTTTTACCATACCAGTTGAGGGTACAAAATCTTTATAATATGACATATCATTAAAAATATAAATAAATAAGCATAATTACTCATACATATACTTGAATAAAATTAAAATAGAATATAAAATCTAGGCATCACCAGCAAAAAGGAAATCTTTGCCCGCTGATGAGAGATTGTTCTTATAATTTCGATGACTGGCCTATAGTTACAGCTGTGCTGATAGTGAATGTTTTTTTGTGATTTTTCTGGCTCCAAATTTGTATGTGATTTATCTGAATCAAGTTTTTTAACATTTTCCAATTTATTGATGCATATTCAAGTTTAATAATCATTTGTTTTATCTTCCTGATCAACCTATATACAAGATTTTAGTATAATGTATTAAGCCGCTTCCCTGGTGACAAATAATTTTGTTGAAGAAGGCTTAGGTGTTGAAAATTGTGCTAGGCTTTGAGGTCCATCGATTTAAATCTGGTCAATAATGCGATCTTAATTCTCTAGTGGTTTGAGGGTCTTGGGAATAAGAGCATTGCGGTTGACTGACTGCTCTTATAATTGAACTAGTGGTTCTGTGAACAGTAGACCTCGCGCAGTTATAAACCGCAGCCTCCTCTTATACTGTCCATCAAAGTAAATCCTGTGTGTATGTCGTGTCGGCGATATATCGTGTGAAAACGGCTAATGGCTGTTGGGGTTGGTGTATCAAAAATGCTAACATCAAAAGCTAATCTTCTTCAAGACATACTGGCAACAGGACAGCCCGAGTTCAAAGCAGAGAAAGTTCGAGAGACAATACTATGTAATTCTAGTTATTAATTGCATGCGGTATTGCACGCAATCAATAGTTCATTTATTTATCTATTTATTCACAATGAAGACAACAGGTTTCCCCAAATATGTCTCCTTAACAATAAAAATTTTACCGATACGAATGAAAAAAAAAATTATGATGAAAATAAAACGGATTAATGAAATTGCCGAAGCTGTCGAAAAAGATCCGAAAAATAAAAAAATGAAGAATTTATTGAAAGTTATGGGTGAGCATATCGATCACCACCAGGTGGAGTTCAATGACATAATAGATAAGATGCAGAGCTACTATAACAAACAAAATCCTAGATTGGAAACAAGTGACCTTGAAAATTTGATGAGCCAATTTGATGACACTTTTTCCAATGTCAAGGCTATTCTCGAAAGCTTACCATCCACTCAAACAAATTTGAATATTAGTTCTTCCAATGTAGCTTCTTCACCTACAACTGGAAATATCTCGCCAGTTGCCCTACTTAAGCTTCCTTTAATGACTTTCGACGGCGATTTGAAAATTTGGAGTCAATTTAAAGATTTATTCGAAGCCACGGTTCATAATATTGGTCAAATTGCTGACATACAAAAACATATGTATCTCCGGTCTGTACTGAGAGGCGATGCACTGTCAGTCATTTCTGTAGTCCCATTGACAAGTGATCATTATGCTGAGGCATGGAAATTATTATTGAATCACTACAATGACTCTTACAATCTGACTGACGCATACTTGCAAGCAATTTTTGATATGCCAGCAGTTAATAAGCAACCAGACTCGCTACGAAAATTCATCACTCATTTAGCTGAGTATATTGCAGCACTAAAACCAATTGGTCATGCAGTTAATGACTGGTCGATTCCGTTATTATTTGTCTCACGTAAAAAACTGACTGAAGAATTGAGAGAGAAGTGGCAGAGACTGCTAAAAAAAGGAACAGTATCCGATTTGAAAAACTTCCAAATATTTTTGAATGATGAAGCTGTTATTTTAGAGGCTACTAAATCCACTGATTTATTGGGATCATCTACATCGTCAGAAGCCTCCTCACGTAAGCAGTTTGGGAAATCGAAACCAACTATGGGAAATTACAAGGCTTCAGCTATGATTGTTAAATCGAAATCGGGCGAGCTGAAATGTATTGAATGTAATAATTCTCATGAACTGGAAAATTGTGAAGTGTTCTTGAATCTCAAACCATCTGATAGATTAAAACGTGTAAAAGAATGGAAACTATGTATCGGCTGTTTATTGGCAGGGCACTTTATTAGAGATTGTAGAAGAAGAAAGCCGTGCAGTCACTGTAATTCGCATCATCATTTGCTCCTCCATTTAGAGCCGAGACAGCCGCCTGTTGAAAACACCAACACATTGGCCGGTAATAAACAAATGAGCAGGGTAGACGTGCACGACGTCGCTGATCAAAGCCATCAGACAGTTGTTACTGACTCAGCGAAGAAAGTATTTTCGAACATAAATAGTTCCTTAGTATTGTTACCAACTGTTAAATTGGGAGTTCGAGGTAATTATCATAAGGTCAAAGTATTATTAGATAGTGCAAGCACCGAGTCATTCATTACAAGGCGATGCATGAAAAAACTGGGTTTAGTGGTACAGAAAACACATAGTTTGCCAATCTATGGATTATCTGATACTAAACTGGAAGTGACAGATGAAATTACTAACTGTGAATTTGAAATACCGAACTCCCCTTCATTAGGAATTACCGTGTCGGGAGTCAACAAAATAGCAGCTACAAATCAGATAAAAAATGCGTACTGGGCACATATTGAAGGACTGGAGCTAGCAGATTCTGAATTTTCCCTCTCAGAGGAGGTTGATATTTTATTGGGTGCTGAATACTTCCCCTTCATTCTGACTGGAAGAAAGGTGATTGGTCCAGCGGGTACACCATCTGCCCTAGAAACAGTATGGGGCTACTGCCTGATGGGTAAGGTATCAGAGGAGAGTTCTACTATCTCAAATAATCTGTGCATGTATTCCAATGCTAATTCAGAAGAGTTGGTGAAGCGATTTTGGGTCATAGAAGAGCCACCTAGGACAAAAAAATTATTGAAAAGTGAAATGGCTTGTGAGGAGATATACAAATCAACTGTTTGTCGTTTGAATACTGGTAGATACATTGTAGAATTACCATCCAAGGAAACAAATACGAGGGAGATATCGGGATATCTTGAAGTTGAAACTAATGTCGGAGAAAATGTTACCATGATTCGAGAAGAAGAATTGGGAGATAATTTAGAAGAAGTTCCAGGTAAACAAGGTATAGCCTTCAACAGTTATTTACCGATCAACGGTAATTTAGGGAAAGAGTTAAAAGTGATTCATAGTCCACATGAAATCAAACCAATGGGAAGACCCATACTGAAAAAGGAATTCAGAGAAGATGTTTTTGAAAGGGAGAAACGAAGTTTGGAAGAGTTAGATGATGATAGACAGGATAATGTTGAATAAAATGGACAAAATCCGAAAAGGGAGAAGAAATGAAAGAGTATACTCTAACAACTATGTCGTATGGAGTATCATCATCGCCATTTCTTGCCATTTGTACTACGCATCAGTGTATTGAAGTTCAAAAAGTGCTTTCAAAAATTATAAACATAGATTATATTGCAGCTTGGACTTATTCAACTGTGGCAGTGAGTTGGATTCAGTCTTCACCTCATCGTTGGGCTAGGTTTGTGGCAAACCGTGTAAGTCAAGTACAGGAACACCTGTCTACAGAGCAATTCAGATATGTGTCAACCGAATGTAATCCAGCTGATTGTGCTAGTCGAGGACTATTTCTCAATGAATTAATTGGTAATTCTCTGTAGTGGAATGGGTCTGATTGGTTAGACAAACCACTGGAGTGCTGGCCACACCAAACCCACGGTAATGATGATGAAAATTCCATACAGATTGAATTGGAAGCAAGAAAAATTACACTAGCAACACAGAGTAAAGACTCAGAGGAATCAATTCAATCGGTGAAATTGAGAAATCGATGGAGTTTACTCGAAAGAATTGTATCCTCATTCTGGAAACGTTGGCAATTGGAGTATGTATCTAGTTTGCAAACCCGAACAAAATGGTACAGAAAACATAGTAATGTTAACATTGGACGTATGGATCTCTTAAAGGAAAGTAACCTACTCCCTCTTCACTGGAGACTTGGTCGAATAACAAAGATATTCCTTGAACAGGATGGAATTGTGAGAGTGGTGGAGGTACAGACTGCAAAAGGAAGTCTCACCAGTCTGTCAATAGGGTATGTCTGCTCCCTATTGATGAAGATTAGGCCTTATTGAAGGGAACTTCAATAAGTTTTAGTGGTCAGTTTTTTTGTTTCTCGTTTTATGTGTGGGAAAGGTTCCCAAGTTGCTTTGTTTCTTGTTTTTATTCTATATTAGTTGTATATAGTCATTTATTTCTCGTCCCATCCTCTCCTTTCCGTGGGCCTCCTACTCCTTCTTTTTTAAGTCTCCTCAAGGGCCCCTGAGGAGTGAAGATATTTTCCTTTTTTTCCCTAGTCTCCCTAGTAGGGTTCGTTATAGGTGGTTTTTTGTTTTTTGTTATTGGAAGTTCTTCCAAGGTGGGCGGAATGTTCGGACGTTATGAATGCTTCCCTTTCTTGTCTGGCGTTGTGTGGTGGAGTGGGCAATTATACGGTGATGCGCTAAGCATAATTGTGGCCAGTCATCGATTGACAGCCAATTGAACAGCTCACTTCTCGTAATGTCGATTTTTTGCAAAGTGATCTATTGATTATTTATTTTGATTTATTACAAGTGTCGTCTCGTCTCGTATCGTGATCTGGACCCGGGATCCTGGAAGCAAGGAGGATTTGGACATGAAGGTAGGCCTATGTTATTGTGCACTTAGCCATTTTAATTGTTCAACTTGCCACCCGACGCCAGACAACCCAAAAGTTCTCGATGTAATTAATGATACAGTCCACAAACCAGATTGCTGTTTGAGCCAGCCTCTGTCGATTAAACACATTCAAACATTTAAACATTTAAACATTTAAACATTTAAACATTTAAACATTAAAACATTAAAACATTTAAACATTTAAACATTTAAACATTTAAACAGTTAAACATTTAAACATTTAAACATTTAAACATTTAAACATTTAAACATTTAAACATAAACATTTAAACATTTAAACATTTAAACATTTAAACATTTAAACATTTAACATTAACATTTAAACATTTAAACATTTAAACATTGAACATTTAAACATTTAAACATTCAAACATTTAAACATTCAAACATTTAAACATTTAAACATTTAAACATTTAAACATTAAACATTTAAACATTTGAACATTTAAACATTAAAACATTAAACATTTAAACATTTAAACATTTAAACATTTAAACATTAAAATTTAAACATCTAAACATTTAAACATTTAAACATTTAAACATTTAAACATTAAAACATTTTTTTTCATTGAAACATCAATTTTTTACACCTGCATAATATTGATAAACAGTTTGATTGAATCCTTGAATGTCAGTTGGAAACAAGCATAATATGGATATTATAGAACTTAGATCATTGTAGAGATAAGGATTCACTTTAATCTGACAGTATAGCAATAGATTATTCAGAAATAGATGTAGATTGATTGATTTGATTGATTGATTGAGTACTTTATTTATGTAGATTACAATATATACTGGCTTATACACTTATATACAATAGCTTACAATACAGCAAAATTATAGATGAATTTACATAATATAGACTAAGAAAATAATTATTGAACTGTATATGATATGAAAAAGCAGTTTGTAATATAATAACTCTAGATAATAATCATATTGTTATGCATCTACATAAATTGGCGGAGCTTTGGACATATCAATGTCCATTCTTCGGAAAGAATATTAAAAATATCCTCCCCACTAACTCTCTACCAAAACGTTAATTTCGTTATTTAAACTAAGGATTTATTTATTAATGGAAATATTGTAAAAGTTTTAATCAATATGAATATTAAAGAGAAAAAAAAACAGAAAATTGATAGAGTAAAATAATTATATAGGTAGATAAGATCAAATAAATAAAATGAAGTAGGCTGAAAGTAGATCAGGGTTATCGACTTTCAGTAATATACAGCATTATGCAGTGGATAATTGAAATAACATGAGTTTATATAATATATATATATATATATACAATTCGTTCTATAACATGGTTTAAAGGTTTGTATTTGTGGGATGGGTGGGGGATGGATGTCATGTGATCGTTCTAGGGCCGGACAGTTTCAGTCATTTGTTCCAAAAGATGTTTTTTTAAAGTTAGGATGAAGCTCGCTCGGCTCTCGATGGACCTGATAGAAACAGGAAGTGCATTCCATGCACGACAGGCACTGACTAAGAAGGATTTTGTGAAAATAGTAGTTCGATGATTGGGTATCCTTAAAGTACTTTCTCCGGTTCTAGTATGTGAAGCATCTATCCTCCTACCTTCAGAGACAAATTTGAAATCATCTTTAAAATAGTTCGGATAACCGTATATCAAGATATCTCTAACAAGCTTGACTATTCGAAAAAGCCTCTGATCGGGAAGCTTTAATGTTGAACTAGCAATGTGGGCTGGGGTGATATGATCATGGCGTTGGAGAGAGTAGACGAAACGTAGACAATAATTTTGGCAACGCTGTAGTTTATCATTCAGAGTGACTTGCATATCGTTAAGAACAGAATTACAATACATTAAATGTGGGAAGATGAGAGATTGAACCAATAATAATTTAATGTTTCTAGGGAGGATATCGTGCATTTTCTTCAATGCATGCATGGCTGAGAATACCTTTTTACAAGTTTTGTTCACTTGTTCTGACCAGTCAAGAGTATTATTCATAATAATGCCTAAATTCTTAACTGAGCTATAGTAAGGAATGTCATTACCGTCTACACTAATTTTGTGAATCGATTCAAGGTCAATATTGTTTATAAGACGAGAATATCCAATTATAATGGGTTGTGTTTTGATGGGATTAAGCTTAAGGCCATTTTTCTTTGTCCATTCCACTATCGAATTGATATCCTGATTCATTATTCAACTGTTTCATTAATTTTTGTTATGGGACAGCTTGAATAGATTTGAAGGTCGTCTGCATAAGTATGGAAACTGGAGAATTTGATAATGGAAGAAAGGTCATTAGCATACAAAGTGAAGAGGAGAGGGCCTAAAATTGAACCTTGTGGTACTCCATGCATAACGTTTTTCCAAGTTGACTTTTTGTCACCGACAGATACACATTGTTTCCTACCTAATAGATAGGATTTAAACCAAACTAACGAGTTGTGACTGAAACCAAGAATAGCCAACTTATTCAGAAGGACTGTATGATCAACAGTATCGAATGCTTTAGAAAAATCAAATAGGGTGAGGATGGTGCATTTTCTTTGGTCCATAGCTAACCTTATATCATCAGTGACACGAAGCAGAGCTGTCTCAGTTGAATGGAATTTTCTAAAGCCTGATTGAAAGTTATGAAGCTTACTATTGTTGTCTAGAAATTTTACAACTTGAGCATGAATGAGTCTTTCTAGCACTTTGGACAATGCAGGTAAAATACTGATTGGTCTAAAATCCTCAACTTTATTGGGTGATGGAACTTTATTTAGAGGGCGAACCAGAGCAAACTTCCAGTTTTCAGGGAAAATGCCTTCTTCAAGTGACTTGTTGAAAATGTATGTAATGGTTGGTAAAACAGCAAATAACATCTTCTTGATAAATTTAATAGGAATTTTGTCTACACCCGTAGCATTACTATGAATACGTTGAATTGCTCTGAAAGTGTCTTCTTCTGAGATTGGATGGAAATGAAATTGATCAGTGATTGGTAAATCTAAGTTTGTAACCTGCTCTTCAAGATCATCGATGTGATTAGCAATGACAACTTCGTCGCGTTGGTTAGAGTGTGAAACGAAATGGTCATTTATATTATTCAATGGTAAGTCAATTTGTGGATTCGATTTCTGTTTGCCAAGCCCGAATTCTTTTATTCCCTGCCAAAGTGATTTAGAGTCTTGTCTATTGTTTGTCATAAACGAATTCAAGTACCTAATCTTTGAGTTCCGTAATTCCTGTTTAACCCTATTTCTAAGGCTCCTATACTCTATCAAACTGTCCAAGTCAAATGTCTTTTTAAATTTTCTATGTGCTTTGTCTCTACGTCCCATCATCTTAAGTATGTCTTCAGTCATCCACGGTACTCGTCGTTTTCTATTAATCCTCCTTGTCACATAAGGTGCATGTTTGTCATACAAAGTCAAAGTCCAATTCTCGAAAGTCTTGACCATGTCATCAACTGAGGGTAATGCTTCAATTTGATGCCATGGAGTCTGAGCCACATCAGTCAGGAAGGCGGCTTCATCAAAGTTTTTGAAGTCTCTATAAGTGATAATTTTCTGTTCTGGCTTGGGTATCTTATGGGAAAGTACACAGTAGATCAAATCATGTCTAGAAATAGCTGGGACTGAGATTTGGCCTGCTTGAACAACCTCATTGGGATCACTAACAATGAGAAGGTCAATGAGTGTGTCTGATTCATTAGTATGATGAGTTGAATCGAGAGGTAAAATAGTCATGTTTAGGCATTGGAAAATTGTAGTCAGTTGAAAGTAGTCAAAGTTACGATTTGTCATGTTCAAGTCGGTGTTCATATCCCCCATAACTAGTATACGGTTATAACAAGGCATAAGAGAAAGCAAGGCATTTTCGAAATCTGTGAAATGACCTATTTTTGGTGGGCGATAACAGATACCAACGAGTAATTTATCAGTACTAGATAAGGATAATTCAAGTAGCATAAACTCTGGTCTGGAACAATACTCTTGTTTAGATGTGATTAAAACTTTTGTTTTGATACCTTCTTTCACATAAATTGCTACACCCCCACAAGCTTTATTTAATCTATCATTCCGGAAAAGATTATATCCAGGCAATGCAACAAAGTTTGATGAAATACTAGGCTTCAAAAATGATTCGGAAATTCCGATTATATTGAAGTCCTGAAAACGGAAGATTGCTCTGAGTTCATCAATGTGGCAACTGAGTGATTGTACGTTAAGGTGAGCAGCCTTGAAAAGTTTTTTGAAAGAGTGGAGCTTATTTGCTAGAAACATACCTGCGTCATTATTACTATTATTGAAATAATCATACCTACTTGAGGGCGAGCGAGCTGACGTGTCAGTGAGAGGCATCATGGAAGCAGCAGACCAATCGTGAACCGACCTCAGAACGACACATGACGGGGAAAATGGGGATGAAACTGATAAAACTTAACCTAAATGAAAAAGTCTCTTGATTCGAGTGCATTCAGCATGCCTTGACAGTTCGGCTCCCTTCACTATTTAAAGTACTAGTTCAAAAAAAATTCACTAAACACAATAAGATGTAGATGTGTGGAGTTCCGGTGATGAATAATCCTAATGGTGAATAAGATGAAGATTGAGGAAGAACTGGTAGTGGGAGATCTGGTCCAAGTGGAGATAGAGCGAGTAGGTATCCAGTAGTGGAAGAATCGGGTCCAAGTGGAGGTAAGCGAGAAGGAATCCAGTAGTGGAAGATCGAGTCCAAGTGGAGACAGAGAGAGATGGAATCCAGTGGTGGAAAATCGAGTCCAAGTGGAGATAGAGAGAGATGGAATCCAGTAGTGGAAGATCGTGTTCATGGTGGAGATAGAGCGAAATGGGATCCAGTAAAAACTGAAAAAGAGAAGAAAAAGCCAGCAGAAAAACGAAAAATCTTTGAAGAAAGTTATCAATTGAGAAAAGATACATAATACAATTGATAATGAATAATATTCGCATAAAATTGAAGAGGAATAGTATGATTTAATGTGGGAAAGAATCGAATATTATATGGATAAATATATGGATATTATAATATAATATATGGATACTAGTAGAAGGTAATGAGATAGAAAGAGAAAAGGTAGAAAGATAAATAGATATAGGAAGAGAAATAAACATTTGAACATGCTGGATAGCTAGTGAAAAAAATCACAGGGAAAATAATGATAATAATAGGGAAGAAAAGAGGAGAAAGAAGGAATGTGCACAAATTGAGAAGAACTTATGAAACTGAACTATAGAATAAGAAATAGAACATCGTATTGTGATCTTGAATTAATCAAGGAGAGAAGAAGAAGAAGAAGAAAAGAAGAAGAAAAGAAAAAGAAAGGGAAGAAGAAGAAGAAGAAGAAGAAGAAGAAGAAGAAGAAGAAGAAGAAGAAGACGAAGAAGAAGAAGAAGAAGAAGAGAAGAAGAAGAAGAAGAAGAAGAAGAAGAAGAAGAAGAATAGAAGAGAATAATAATCATCATCGCAAACAACAATATTCAAGTAATCATTATAAATATAAGATCAAGAAGAGAAATAAGAAAGAAAAATAAGAAGTAGAGGAGACGATGGAGAAAGTGCTAGATTATTTTAGATGAGTTTTAAATAGGATTGAACGGTGAAGTGTGAAAAATATTATATAGTATTTTACTATACTTCTAATAGAAGTATAATTAACTATTGGGAGTTGCAATAACAATAAAAGTAGTAAATTGAGAACTGTAATATTTTAGTGATGAATGTCTAAGATAACGTTAAATGAAACACAGCCCCTATATAAGCATATGAACCCACTCCGTCCTACTACCCACCCCTCCGTTCTATCAATAATTCTTCACACATTTGCTTCTATTGCTCGAGCTGTGGCAACAGTAGGAGATATCATTATGTACACCTTATATAGAAGAGATTACTATCTTTACCTATAGATTACATCCATATCTATAACGTATGTTAATCATCCAATTTATTTGAAATTCAGCATTTCGAAAATTATTAATTATGGAAATAATTTTGGTAAGAGATGTAATAATTATTAGTAGGATATGTACTAATTATTAGTAGAGATAATGATTCTCTAAGTACCCTCTGGAGTATAGTAGTTGATGCATTGAACGTAGTTTTGGGAATTAATATCAAGATAAATTATTAATCAGTATTAACAAATGTGGATCTCCTTAGTTTGAAATAATTGCCTCATACATAATCATAAATAGCAGTGGAAAGATTCATTTATAGAACAGAAAGCCAGCTCATGAAAAATGCCAAGGTGTTTCTAATGTGAAATGTTTTAATACGAATTTCCTATTATTGTAGTGAAGGGCACCTTAGTAATCGAATCCTGAAATGATTTAATTTACCTTTATTTTTTGAAGGTCGGTCATCCTCTCGACTGTGTGGACCCTCTTGGATCCTCCCTCGCCGATAGAGATCTTGATCCTCCCGTCCGATGACCAGACATTCCTATGCCCATGACGGTCGGCCGCAGCGTTGAGGATCTTGAGACGCTCCGCAGTCAGATCCTCGCGAATGGTGACGCCGGAACCCTTCAGCTTCTTCTTAGCGTCGAAGATCATCTTCCTGGTCCGGTAGCTGCAGAGTCGAACTATGATGGGTCGGTCCTTAGGTTTCGCTTGCCCTTGTTGAGGTGGTTGACGCCTTCCAACGCGATGCGAGCGGTTGACATCCGCCAGAGTCACGGGCACGTTCAGCTTCTTGTTAAAGACATCGAGCGCCAGCAGGTCCGTGTCTTCTTTGTCGCTCTCCGGGATCCCAAAAATACGTATAGAATGTCGGCGCCCATATTGCTCGAGGTCGTCGACCTTCAGGTGACAAGACACCTCCAGCTCACGAATTCTATCGTGCAGCTGTTTGTTCTCCTCCTTCAATGCCTGAAGTTCCTCGAAAATAGATTTCACAGCCATGGATACAGCACTGTGGACAGACTCTTCGATTTGCTGTCGAATAATTCGGAGGGTCTCTTCAGACAGTGATCCAGAAATAGCTGGCCCTGGCTTCGGAGCATTGACCTCATTCCTCGGAGTGCCTCTGTTCGGTCGAACCATCGTGTACCGTTAGGTGGATTTACACTTTTATAGGCTAGGCGAGAAGGTGAACTGAAGAATTAGGAATGTTTTTTCAAGATAAATAAAAACAGTGTGAGTTAATCAAAATTATAATTTCACTATTGAATTTAGCTCGAGAAACTGAATAACTAGATTTATAATTTTGAATCTCCTCTTTTATATCAATTCATAAGCTACACCTTTCCTTATTCATAACTCACTCAAATCTTAAATCTTAAAGTTTGTAACCGCCCCCTAAATACCCCATAATCTCCCCTGAATCAGTACCCTTTTTCTCTCCACAATTGAGTCTCCATGTGTACTCTGTGGTCACACGACCATTGTATTCAAAACTGCAGTCTGTGCTCAGTTGAGGAAGGAGACTAAGTCTCCGAAAATTTTCCCCATTTCTAATGTAAGTTTTTAAGTGTTTTCAAACTATTTATATCGTGTCTCCTGTTTTAATTTATATTACAAACTTTGAAGTGTCTTCTGTTATGTATATATATATATATAAATATTCGAAGATTTCACGGTGAATCACTGCCTTCCCCCTTTTAGTTGGATTTTCCATCTTTGTCGGTCATTTCACTCACCATCTGAGAGATTTCTAGCCTCCATTGCATTGTCCACCTCATCTCGCCAAGATCGCCTCCCTCACTTCCTTCTACCCAATGTGCTCCAATCCATCATTATTATTCCAATCCACTTACTTGCACTAGCCCTCCTCTTGTGATCATACCATACCAGTCTTTTATCCTCAATGAACTCCATTAAATCCAATTGAACATTCATTCTGTTCCTTATTCCTTCATTCCATTTCCACAGCCAGAATCTTACCACTACTTTGCTTGTTCATCACCCATTATGCCGAAATTTATTTATTTTTTAAATTATAACTCTTCCAAGATAAAATTTTATTGGAGTGCTGGATTAACGTTGTGATTCTCACGGTATTGGAGTAGTTTCATGATGTAATTCAGCACATTATGTAATTAAACTCTAATATTTCCTCTATTGTTTTCCAATGTTTTCTTTGAGTACTTAGAATTTTCATAGACACAAAATCATCATAAAAAATCAGTAGAACATCCATTCTGTTGCTGAGTCTTCTACTTCGATTGAGGGAATTTAGCTGTATTCTGTCCTTGTTAGTTGTATTCCTCTCTCGTTCTATTGAGTGAAATTATTGATGTCCCCACCACGTCCTTTAAAATTGGTAATTTTTTATTGGCTCCATTGCTAGTCCTTATACCTATTTTTGAGCCAAATTCGGTCGACTTGGAGACCTGAACGTGAGACCGCTATTAGATTCTGAAGAGTACAGAAATTATTTTATGAGCTGATTTATTTCTTATATGATTCAATCATGACATATTCGTCTTGTTTTTTCTTCTCTCCTGGAGACTAAAGATATAATTGGGAATCATTGTAATGTTATTTTTGCCATAACATGTGCCCTGCTTGGTTGCAGTCGGTAGAGAAAAGATTTTTGAATATATATATGATATTTTTGATAACTCCTGGAAGAAAAATAGAACCATTCTCTTACCAGCTCTTCTAGGAGCTCCAACAATTCTCTGCTTTCGCTGGCTGCAAATGTTGGCTGCTTTAACAGTTCACAGTTCTTGTGACTGATTTGTTGTACTCCACAAATATAGATGCAGTAGAGATAGATATAGATATAAGATATAAGATAGATATATAAGATATAAGATATAGATAAAGATATAAGGGCTCTGAATATTGTACTAGCCGATGTGGTACTGCCACTAATGCCACCCGCCAACATTCACCAAAGTGGTCAGCAATGAAAAATGATACCGAGTGGAATCAAAGGTTCCTCTTAATGAATATTCCCTCTTTGCATATTTAATAGTGAATCTCATAAATGTTTCTTGAAAAATATTCCCTCAACGTTTCAATACTTGTGCAAGTTTTGATATTATTTTTTATATTTAAATAACCTTTCAAGGAGCTAGCTTTATTTAATCGTGATAATTTTGAACCACTGAGGGCCCTCCTTAATAATTTTTCAATTGAACTCACGTGTCAAAATTCACAATTTTGATGGTGGTTTGGATTCGTTTTGATGTCCTTGGCCTTCCTGGTGGGCTGATGTCGTTTTCTTCAAGGGGATTATTTGAATTTATTGACTCTTGTTATATTACAACTTCACTGAGTCTTATGAAATTAATTTCCAATTATTATCTTGGATTTCTGAATGTACAATTATTCAAAAAGGGATCTAGTCTTGTGCTCTATAAATTGGTGGCTGTCCCCGGTGACCTCTAGCAAACAAGTGCTTGGACCTACCCTCATTCTTTTTCACAACCACACTTCTGTATTTTTAATTTGAATAAAATGTAAATATCCACTCCCATTAGTGGTCTCACTAGCCTCACTACTATGCGATGATGTAATTCAAAGTTGTCAAAAATAGTCCATACTAAACTGCTATGTTACAACCTAAAGAGCGAACATTTTTGTCTCGAATATTTATTTTATATATGTCACATAAATCTGGGTACTGCATAGTTTACAATTTCCTACTGTTTATATAATAAATACGTGTATTTTTTGAATCAATTCACTTTTACAGCCAGTCAAATACTGCACTATGATTGGTGTATCCTAAAACCACAAATGTATTCATGTGCTGAATAAAGTTACATACTATTCCCACAATATTTTTATTCATTTTTATTTATTTATACATTTTGTTCATGCTTGTATGATATAATGAATATTTTTGTATTTCCAAAAATGCTTTTTCTTTTACATTGACATGCCATGCTTGATTACTAATCCTCTGATCATAGTTCAAGCGAATGTTATTTAAATGCAACAAAATTTGCCACAGGTGTCTGGCTGATTCTCAAATTATATGGCTCAACCGATTACTTAGGTCGCCAACTAGTAAGTACCAAGGAATCTAACCTCGAATATTATATATTTTACATTATTAAATGAATAGCAATAACACTCTCATTTTCATTTGGCTGTTCAAAGCCATAGCATGGAGAGCCGTTATTATCTTATGTAGTGTTTGTTGACATCGTATCTGGTGATAACAATACAGCTGTTTGCTTGAGACCTATCAATTTCCTTTCATTCATGATTTTGAGGAATATCAAAATGTATATTCTTATATCATATATCCCATTAGTTTTGTAATTATTGCTTATTCTTCCATTGACTTATTAATGATGTAATATTACTTCATTCTGGGTGGTTGACTGCTGCAATTTATTAATTTTAGGCTATATGGATTAGTAACAATCGAAAACCAATTTGAGGGTGAATAATGAATATTTTTTAGTATTGTTGTATTGTTCTTATTTCGATAATTCTACTTGTATGTATGATGTGAAAACAGTTTTTTGTTATCTTTTATTTTTTAATGGATTAATCGATTATTTTATGATCAAATGTTACTCAACTTTGTAGTCTTATATCTGAGATGTATGATGATATCTCAATGTACAAGAAAGTGATACTGAATTGAGTGTATCTTCCTACTCTTTATTTTATTGGTACAGTCATTCATATCTCTGGCATTTTGTAATAATTGTGAGTAAAGTTTGAAATACTCTTTGCTTGTACATCAACTGCAACTCTGTAACTTAGATTTCAAATTCTACAATCGAAACCTATGATAGTTCTCTCGTTTGTCATTTTATTTTAAATGTAAATTGTATGTATGTATTGTATTCATTAGATGATTTCATCAGAAATCGTTCATTGAATACAATATTTAGTATGTTATTTATTGTAGCATTACTAATTAGTTGTGACTTGTGTTGCTGATTTTTTTTGTGTGTCTGTATTCTTGAATACCCATTCGAGGAACGAGCTAAAAATATGACTTGCTGTTGAACGAGGGCTTAAGAGTTTGCCGACCGAGATGGCCAGTGATATCGAACATCTGACCATGTCATGCGGGTCTTAAAGACGATCTTCGATCTGACGCCACTAGCCCAATGCCTGGAGGCCATCACCCTTCTCCTCATCCATCACCCTTTGGACACCGGACTCGTGGACGAAAGATCTTAGATAAGTACTCGATACCCCCAACTACAACATCAGATGTGCCCCCGTAAATTTGGTCTCTTAAAGACACATTGTTTTGGTCTCTTAAAGATGGATTGTTCATTTGATTATTCATGTAAAGATGTATTTTATGATATTTTCTATATTATTTTCATTATTATGAGAGGAGTCAGTCAACCGCATATCTATGTTCTCATTTCCAAGACCCTCAAACCACTCAAATTAGGATCACATTATTGACCTGATTCAAATCGTTGGACCTCAGGGCCTAGCACAATTTCAACAACTGAGCCTTCTAGGACAAAATCATTTGTCACCAGGAGAGCGGTTACCATACTCCTGCACCATATGTCATTATGCTTCTGACTATTGTATGGAATATCATCTGTTTGGTCTTTCTGTGGATACTCTTACTCCAGATAATGGAATGAAGTTGTCATATATAACTCCCAGTTTGCCCTAGCCTTCTCTTCATTTCTCCATCTGTACCACCGTTTTGTGTAATAGTATAACCCGAGTATTTAAATTCATTTGTGCTTTCAATTTCAACATCATTGTCTACTTTGATATTCTGCGTGACTTCACTATTTGTTTGCAAGTACTCCGTCTTGTCTGAATTTATTTCGAGCCCCGCCTCCTTGTATTCTTCCTTCAGTCTATGTATCATGAGACTCAGATCTTCCTCATCCTGGGCTATGACCACTTGATCATCTGCAAAGCAAAGGGTGAACAGATGCGAGGTGTCTTCCAAATAGATTTTGAAAATAGTTTGGGATGTACTGCAGCCCTGAAGTAGGCCTTTAGATTTTTCAAATGGTACTGTAATGGTTTTGTGGTCATGTGTTAATGAAGCTGTAATGAGGGTGAATACTGAGATTCGTAAGATTTGTAAATATTTAAAAAATGCTACTGTGATTGAAATTAGTAATTGTATTATGAATAGCTGTCCATGGTATGAATCTTGAGAAAATCTTGAGTCTCATTTCTTGAAAAATTCCAGGAGATCCATAATATCATTGAGAAAAATGGCGGATAATCACTAAAAAACCATGTTTTTCACAGTTTTCCCGAAAACGGCTTGAACGATTTTCTCAAAACTCATACCATTAATAGCTATTCATAAGCTCTATCTACTGATATGAGTCTCACATCTGGGAAAATTTCAGGAGCTCCGTAATATTATTCAGAAAAATTGCAGATAATCACTAAAAAACCATGTTTTTCACGGTTTTCTCAGAAACGGCTCTAACGATTTTTTTCAAATTTATACCATGGATAGCTATTTATAAGCCCTATCAACTGACATGAAACTCATTTCTGGAAAAATTTCAGGAGCTCCGTAATATTATTGAGAAAAATGGTGGATAATCACTAAAAAAACATGTGTTTCACAATTTTCTCAAAAATGACTTGACCGATTTTTTTCAAATTCATACCCTGTATAGTTATTTATTGGCTCTATCAACTGGAATGAGTCTCCTTTCTGAGAAACTAATGGGGGGTCCACCCCATCCTTGAGAAATGGACTTTGTAGCCTCCTTCTCGTGCATGAAGTAGGTAGGTAGAGCAGTTCATAAAAAGAACACATAGTCAAGATATTTCATCTGTAGAACAGCTGTTTTGACGACTTCTAAGAAATATCGAATTCCACAATTTACACAAAGGAAAAAGTACTCTGAAAACAACTATACACATATACAGAAGTCTGATTGTAGTTTCAAATATGTTGCCGCCAATCGTCATTATGTTATTCCCCTAGATCATTCTTGTTTGAGAATGAGGCTTATAGTTCAATGAGCAAGGAAAGTTGTGTGAGTGTACCACACCAGATTTTTTGTATTTACTTTGAATGATACCAATTTACTTTATTGATATCACTGAAAATTCAGTGATAACAATGGATTTTCGTTGACTGTATTTACCATTATTTCTATTGATATCCATGAGCACATATTGATATCACTGAATGTACAGTGATCAATAGAAGTTCATTGACTGTATTTACCATGATGTGTATTGATATCCATGAGCATATATTGATATCAATAGAGTTTTTCTATCGATTTCTATGGATCTCTTCCACTAGGGCAGTGTGAAAACGCCTTCCAAGTTTACTAATTTCAATCACAGTAGCATTTTTGAAATATTTACAAATCTTACGAATCTCAGTATTCACCTTCATTACAGCTTCATTAACACATGACCACAAAATCATTACAGTACCATTTGAAACATCTAAAGGCCTACTTCAGGGCTGCAGTACATCCCAAACTCTTTTCAAAATCTATTTGGAAGACACCTTGCATCTGTTCACCCTTTGCTTTGCAGATGATCAAGTGGTCATAGCCCAGGATGAGGAAGATCTGAGTCTCATGATACGTAGACTGAAGGAAGAATACAAGGAGGCAGGGCTCGGAATAAATTCAGACAAGACGGAGTACTTGCAAACAAATAGTGAAGTCACGCAGAATATCAAAGTAGACAATGACGTAGAAATTGAAAGCACAAATGAATTTAAATACTCGGGTTATACTATTACACAAAACGGTGGTACAGATGAAGAAATGAAGAGACCTAGGGCAAACTGGAAGTTATATATGACAACTTCATTCCATTATCTGGAGTAAGAGTATCCACAGAAAGACCAAACAGATGATATTCCATACAATAGTCAGAAGCATAATGACATATGGTGCAGGAGTATGGTGGAACCGCTCTCCTGGGGACAAATGATATTGTCGTAGAAGGCTCAGTTGTTGAAATTGTGCTAGGCCCTGAGGTCTAACGATTTTAATCAGGTCAATAATGAGATCCCAATTCGAGTTGTTCGAGGGTCTTGGAAATGAGAACATAGATATGCGGTTGACTGACTGCTCTTATAATAATGAAAATAATATAGAAAATATCATAAAATACATCTTTACATGAATAATCAAATGAACAATCCATCTTTAAGAGACCAAAACAATGTGTCTTTAAGAGACCAAATACTCATGTCTTTAAGAGACCAAATTTACGGGGGCACATCTGATGTTGTAGTTGGGGGTATCAAGTACTTATCTAAGATCTTTCGTCCACGAGTCCGGTGTCCAAAGGGTGATGGATGAGGATGAAGGGTGATGGCCTCCAGGCATTGGGCTAGTGGCGTCAGATCGAAGATCGTCTTTAAGACCCACATGGCATGGTCAGATGTTCGATATCACTGGCCATCTCAGTCGGCAAACTCTTAAGCCCTCGTTCAACAGCAAGTCATATTTTTAGCTCGATCCTCGAATGGGTATTCAAAAATACAGACACACAAAAAAAATCTACAACACAAGTCACAACTACTTGGTAATGCTAGAATAAATAACATACTAAATATTGTATTCAATAAACGATTACTCATGAAATCATCTAATGAATACAATACATACATACAATTTACATTTAAAATAAAATGACAAACGAGAGAATTATCATAAGTTTTGATTGTAGAATTTGAAATCTAAGTTACAGAGTTGCAGTTGATGTACAACCAGTGAGTATTTCAAACTTTACTCACAATAATTACAAAATGCCAGAGATATAAATGACTGTACCAATAAAATAAAGAGTAGGAAGATACACTCAGTATCATTTTCATCAAATTCAGTATCACTTTCTTGTACATTGAGATATCATCATACATCTCAGATATAAGACTACAAAATTGAGTGACATTTGATCATAAAATAATCGATTAATCCATTGAAAAATAAAAGATAACAAAAAACTGTTATCACATGATACATACAAGTAGAATTATCGAAATGAGGACAATACAACAATACTAAAAAATATTCATTATTCACCCTCAAATTGGTTTTCGATTGTTACCAATCCATATAGCCCAAAATTAATCAATTACAGCAGTCAACCACTCAGAATGAAGTAATATTACATCATTAATAAGTCAATGGAAGGATAAGCTATTGTTTTTAGTGTTGAGTACAAAGTTTTTTGTAGAAGTAAGGAGATGAAATAGTGTATTCATCACAATATCGGATTTTTCAAATAGTCAATGTTTCGACTCGTCTCCCAATTACCTATTTAAAATATCCTGGGGGCTTTTGTGTGATGAAACTTTCAAATATATCTCATAAGAAGAGAGAATCAACCAGAAAAATTTTAATTACCCTTATAAAATGAAAGAATCTGCCAAAGGAATAGTTAGCGACTGAGCAATAAAGCTTCCTTATCAACAACTGAGTATCAGATAAAAGTACTGTTCTATACTATACATTTTTTCTAGAGAATTATTTATTAAAAGTATAATTATTTTGCGAATTGAGTACGAATCGTTTGTGAATTGCTTATTAAGTTTTTAGGTTACACTTTGTTTACTATTAATCAGATGTTTTGGAGTAGCTCAAGCACAGCTGACTGATTCAATATATTGTAAAATGTCATGCCAGGATTTCATGCAAGCTGTAATATTATTTCTAAAATCAAGAACTATCGATAAAGGACCAAGAATTTTGAATAAAAAATAAAATGTAGGTATTATTGTTGAAATTATTTAATATTTACAGAATTGTATTATAATATCAAGTATTATTGTAACTAACTGGATCATAGCATGAACATTATATTACTGATAAGAGCAGCAGAAATTAATTATAGCAGTTTTGAGCATAATGAAAATTGTATAGGAATATTAAATTATTAATTATTGTTTCAACTGAACCACATGGTGAATGAATCTCTTTGGCAAGTCTGAGCCAATCATATAGCATAGAAATAGCACCAAAAGGGTGATCGTTTGAAAACATCATATGTTAATCTGTTATCAGACAACAAACCTGCCTTATCATATATGCTAGCGCATGTGCACTGTATAGAGGAACTCTATCTAGAGAATTAAGTAGTTCAAAGAATTATACAAATCAAATTATTATTGTTATTGAAGGAATTATATTCTACTGCTTGCCACTGATGTCATGCCTATGTCATAATCATTCTACCAATGGCAAATTTTCATGCAAATTGATTACACAGAGATTCTCAGAGAAAAGGTTCTAGCCAAAAGGCTTAGAAAAAGACAGGCACTTCCCTTTTGAAATCCTCACCAGTAAGACCTCATTAAAGTTACCAAGACCTATTTGTGGAATTTTGTTCAATTTTTATATGTTTTATCTGTGAGCCAATATTCTAGGCTATTTTATTTGTTATTTGTAAATTTGTTCCATCAATTCAGTGTCTAGCAACCACTACACTGCTTATAAAAATTTTTATCACTATACAATCTGTCATAAGAAGAATCAAGGGTGAGCGAGTGTTTATGCCTCCCGCGATTCAGACAATTGTATTGAATCTTGTAGTGAATCAATCAGTCTGGTACTCACTTAGCGTCCATGTACGCATTTTCAAAATTTATAACCTCAATACTGGTGACTTAGTACAATATTCATTATATGTGTATCGACCTATCCTTGGAGGTGAGAGTGACTCCCCCAGGAAAAGCTTTACAATATCCATGGATATCAATACATAACCAGCTGTATTGATATCAATACACATCAATACATTTCCATGGATATGTATTGATGTGTATTGGCCCGAATACCTAATGATATCAATACAAATCAATACATATCCATGGATATCAATACATAACCAGCTGTATTGATATCAATACACATCAATACATTTCCATGGATATGTATTGATATGTATTGGCCCAAATACCTATTGATATCAATACATAACCAGCTGTATTGATATCAATACACATCAATACATTTCCATGGATATGTATTGATGTGTATTGGCCCTAATACCTAATGATATCGATACACATCAATAGGTAGCCATGGATATTAATACATAATCAGCTGTATTGATATCAATACAGATCAATAGCCATCTATAAGCAGCCTGCCCAATTTATAGAAAAAATCCTCTTTTAAATCTAGGAGAGCAGCTTAGGATGAAGATAACATTTGCAAGGATTATAATATTCTAACCCAGCTGCGACTAGCATCAGACAAGGGAGTATACCTGTTCAATTACCTATAATCAATATAAGTAAATTGGATTCAGTGAATAGATATCTATTGACATATTGATGAAAAATTAAGGAATGTAAATAGTTAAGACATACATAATTTGAAAAGTTGTTTATTAAAATAACTCATATGAATGTCATTTATCTATGAAGAAAGGTCCTTATTGTGGTGCTCCAGATTACTCTATTCTCTTCCTGTTTGAAGTAGCAATTTTTGAGCTACATACCGGTTTATGTTACTGCACCTCATTTCAATCACAATTTTTGAAGCATTCAGATTTTCCTCCAGGATCCGGTGTTTGTACATTTCTAGAAAGAATAACAGTTCAAAGTATAAAATCTTGGAAAAATAGAAAATGAGGATTTTATATCCTGAATTAATCTGCTAGCAAATTTATTTATTAACCTAAAAATGTATTCAAATATGCATGACTCTCCCTCTCGTGAAAGGAAAGTCCAAGATAACATAAGAGCGTTTTTTTCACATGAAAATTATGTCCTCACAGTTTTACATTACAACGTCATATTCTGGTGGAAAAGTCGAGAAAACACCATTTTTTCACGTGAAAAAAAAAGGTGGGAATGTTCCAACTTTTCACGTAAAAAGTACATGAAACTGGAACTTGAAAATAACGTTTTTTTTTTGTTTTTACATTTTTACGTTATACTAAACTCTTAGAAAAGAACATGGATAAAACGTTTTTCCTACATTTCTTGTCTCACATTTGGTCATTTCTTTTGCATGAAAATTTCCAAAAATTCACATGAAAATAACTTTTTTTAAAATACATTTTTACAATATTTTATTGTGAGAAGATAGAGAAGGATTACCTTCATAATTCTGAATAAATAACCTTTTCAATTCTTCATTTTGACATTAAAAATCTATAAATCTTATAAAACTTTTGAATAACCACAATATAATGTGGAGTAAATTCTCTACCCTAACTTTACAATGATTTTACACAAAATTGAATAAAAATAAAATTCAACTATTAAGTCAAAGACAAATGGATTTTTCCCAGTAAGTGATAAATGCAATCTAACAGCTGCACACTATAATTACAAAAAGAAAGCTCATTTTGGTTTGTAATCATTCAACAACTGACAAATTTCAAATATTTTTCATGTAAGCTTTTTTTTCAGCTTTTTGACTTTGCTTGTATTATAGTGAGGTCCACGTTATAATGGCAGTGTGTGATTTGCAATGGTGTTGCTATCCTTGTCTATCGTTCAACAAAGCAGATGGTGCTATCTCTTTCACGCATTGCGATGCTGGCACATCCTTTATCAACAATGTAGAAATTCAGCTTATTGACAAAATATTTAATCTCAATCATGAAAATTTATTATCACATCTTTAAAAAATATATTTTCTTGACAAATGAAATATGATTAACTATTTTAAACAATAATGAACAGTTAAATTCATCACATATACCAGTATCAGCTGTTTGGGTGGCAAGGCTGAGATCTGGCAACACTTTTTTCCTATCTTCCTACACTGCCATTATAACGTGGACTTCACTATAGCCTTGCATCACCCATTGGGAAAAAACCATAAATGTCTGGATGGCCAATAGGGAGATTTTTGCTTTAATAAAATGAAGAAACATCAATAATTTATATTAAAATTGAATTCATTATCGAAACATCACAGTCTTCAACCCTTCAATAAGTTGGAGACTGTTGTAGATATAATGCTGTAACTTTTAGGATAAGCTATTGGTCGAATACTCCACCTTTTGACATACAACTGAATTTCAACCTCTCATAAGGGGGTGACTTGGGGGTTGTAACTAAAAATTTTGAATGTAAATACCCATTGTGTGATACATCATCTTGAAAGCCTTCTCAAAACGAGAAAGATGACATCAATAAAAATCTATGATACTTTTATCCAAAATGGCGGCTGATTGAAGTTTTAGTTTTTGAAGAAATAATTGATGAAATTCAATCAGCCGCCATTTTGGATAAAAGTATCATAGACAATTTTTATTGATGTCATCTTTCCAGTTTTAAAAATGCCTTTATAATTATGTATCACACAATGGGTGTATAAATTAAAAATATTCGAATTGCAACCCCTCATTTCTTCACAAACTATAACTTCAATCAGCCACCATTTTGGATTCAAGTTCCATAGTACATTTTAATTGATGTTATCTTTCTTGTTTTTAAAAGCCCTTTAAAATAATGTACCACACATCGGGTGTTTACATTTGAAATATTCGAGTTACAACTCTTAAGTCACCATATTATACATTCTGAACATAGTCAACCCCTTATGGAGGGGTTGAAATTCAGTTGTACGTCAAAAGTTAGAGTATTTGACCAGTAACATATCCTGGAAGTTACAGTATTATATCTACAACAGTCTCTAATTTATTGGAAGGTTCCCATACATATGACTCACCCGGTATGATTACTTACTTATAATGATTAGCACAAGCCTAGAGCTCATGTGCGCATCACCCATGGAAAAAATTGTTTGACTTCATATTCTGTTTTGAAATAATCAAAATTGAGACTTACTTAGATTCCTCTTTGCCGGTAAACCGAATTTTTGAAGACTTCAGCCAGTCTTTGATTACTGCTTCCATGTCTTTTTCTTTTGTGTTGGAAAATTTTATCACCACAGCTCCTATCAGAAATGTAACAAAAGTTTACTTATAATTCAACATATTTCAAACGAAATTTCTTGAATGGAAAATTGAAAAAAAAACACATGTTGCAAACACACAGTCTCACTCTCTCTTATTATATAAAATATATATTGCTAAAATTAGAGGACTACAACTATAGTTTTTCTAAATTGGGATAAGAAATAGAGCCATTAATATAGATAAATGAATCACCTGCTTGTTGAAAAAGTCTAAATAGAGCCTGCCGCACCAGCAAATAACTGAATAAATTCTAATTGAAAGCAATTGAATGATATCTACTGGGCTACTTCAATTCAAATAAACTATTCAAAATTATTCGAAGTATAAAATAAAGATATCTTATAATAATGCTCACTATTCCATCAAAATTTATCTAGCCATTGGTCATCTAATCTATCCATCTACAGTCATATATTGCTATTAAGTTCATTATATTAAGATGAGTGTAGATTAGGCTAGTAGCCTACCTATGTGGTGACATGAGTTATTTAGGCTAAAAAGATATTTTTGAAATTGATGTTGCTTTCCATGACGAGACACTATATTCTATACAATAACTTTGTTGTGTGCCGTGCTATGAATTTAGAAAGTTAATTTTGAATTTAGCAGCACACACAATATAACTTAATAAAAGGGATGCTTGATAAACATACCTAGTGCTAGAGAACGGGGAACCAGAAATGACAAGAGAGACAATGAAATAGAGAGAAGATATCAACTATATTGTTACCTCTTACAGTTAAATTCAACAATTAATAAAACAAAAGAAGTTACATCATGAAAACCGATAGAAAATTTACTAAATTTAGAAAGTTATCTCTGATATAGATACTTCGGTAATAACCTACTTTGTCTGCTTTACATTGGAAACGTTTTAGATTGAATCATTTGAAGCTTAAAGGACTCTAATTTCAGAAAGAAGAATTGAAAGTTATCATAAATATTCTTCAGAAGTTAATCATAAATAACTATACATATGTTAAGAAAAGATCAACATAAAATTCAGGAAACTCTCAGAACATTGAATTTAGAACACACTTGGAAACTTTAAAACACTATCAAGACATTATCAAATATAATTAATCCCCAATAATAACTATTCTGTATGTTTATATCATGAAAACGGCAAAGATAAACATTCCTCAAGTATCACATCACGGAATTCTACGTAGGAAGACTATTCAAAAATATGTGTTATCAAAAAAAAATTAGAAAGGCTAGGGTCCTTGAAACTTCATTTGATCCTTTACAACTTTAAGATGAAAATTATTTTAAAACATTAATTTATCAATAAGGGACCTTCAAACATTTCATATACTAATTCAACTTTTAATAGTTTAGTAGATTAAAATATAAATTCAAAGAAAACTGAAATTCCCAGCTGGATCCTTACAGAGAAAATATGGCCTCACATTTCAATGTAAAGATACAACTGAAAATCTATTACTCAAACCAAATTAATAAAATGTGTAAACTATCAATCCCAATAATATCTCAAAATTACGATTTAACAAAAGTCTAATTCCACACGTTTTACACCCTTCCCCTTTTTTGAAAGTCTATCATTATTAAAACCCATTCTGTCACATCCGGAGTTCCTGGGACGCTCGTTTAATTTGGAAAAAAGTTGTTACCTCATAGCTGTTTCTTCAAATTGAATCTAGGCTCGGTGATCGAGCTCTACACGTCCAGATGGACAGGAGACAGCATACCCCAAACTTCTAGGACTGCCATCGATTCAGAGGCGTCACCGCAGCTTAAGACACACGTTCATGATACGGGTTCATGGATACATACGAATTGATGGATTCACACGTTGATCCCATACTTTGATGTTCTCGTACTTACACCGCTGTTAGAATAAAAAAATGAACTAGGATAATACAAATTAACTTAACTTCAGTTATATAATAAAATCAACCTACTTTAGGTTATATAAAACTCAAATCAATACTTATTACTTTAAAACATAAATAGACATTACCTACTTCAATCTCTTGATTTAATAGAATAAATTTATTTGTAATCAGGGTTATGCCCTATACACAAAGCGATGAGTACATAGTATTCCATAATAGGCCTACATAATTCACAAGTTGATTGAATTACTTCAAGATAAGGTATTTCGAGTATTGTTGTTAGTTTAGTCAGTTTTCTTACATGAATTACATATATGGTGTAATTTAGAAGAATAAATTACATGATAGGTGTTTCCTAAATAATCAAGAAAGCTTTTCATTAGAATCAAAAAGACCAATAAAATCTATAACAAAAATACTGATAGAACTCATAATAATATACTATAAACATCAGTCAATTTGGATTTAAACAACAGTAATTTGAAATTTAGGTTAATAGCTTCCTCTTTAAAAACAACTTAAAATCAAAAATATCATTCTCAATTCCTTCTTCTAATAGGTACTCTACATTTCTACATATTACACTCAAATGTATCTATCACAACAAATTTAACACTCTGATGGAAGCTTTCATCGATAATCATTTCCTTAATCATATTATGAATCTATGACGTACCTTTAGTAGCGGTTATAGGAGGAAAATCTCCATTGTGAGGTGACAATTTGATACTCTCTCTCTTCTTAATTAAAGCAACTACGGAGGCGGAAAAAAACTAAAAATGCTACTGGAACAAAAGGTTCCAGAGCCAAATACTAAAAAGGCCTAAAGCTGGCATGGAAGCCATGATTAACACAAGATATTGATCAGACTACATTTTGTACTGCTTATGACGGAGGACAGACACTGAGTGAATCCACTTTGCTTTTCTCAGCTTGCCGTGGACAGCTGTGTGATCGTCCATACTAGATAGACCTAACCAACGTTAACTGTGATTGGCAGTTACTATTCTCTAGAAAAATTTCCACCAATGGAAAGGAACGTTACAACTACAATTTAAGATACATTCTCCCACCAAGTGACAGCTATTTTTCCTTGACAGCTATAAATTCCTTGCCTTATAAGGTCATGAACCAGACTGCTCCTCCAGGAAAATTGTTGATCTTCTCAGTACCACAACTTCTACACACACACTTACAGAGTCGACACTACACAACACAGAAAAGCAAGGGTCATGAACTAAGCTGATACTCCAGGAAAATTGTTGTTATTCTTAGGATCATAGCTTCTATGCACACACTTACAGAGTCAACACAACACAATGCAGAAAAGCAAAACAGCAAAATCCATTTTCACAACAGGCTAACTTCTCAGGCTAATCACATAATTCTCATCACTCACAATTGTAACAATAAGAATTGTTACAATACTCCCCCTCCTTGAGTGTGGAACACCGGGTTAACTCGTAAAAAATTTGGCAGAAAACAACATGACAGTGCTATCGGTAACACTCTGTATAAGACCAATAACGACAAAAAGGAATTATCGACCTCAAAATTTCAAATAAAATACTAATAATGAATCTCAGACTAATCAAACTCGAACTACAATCATGTGAAAACAACAAAATTTTTTAATGAATTTCAAAGAACTAGCCATAAACATCAAGAGGAACAAGCAAAATAACCAAGTTCAAAATTTTTAAATATCCAAGTGGACTAGCAACAAATTTCGATCTCACAAAAGTTAAGACAAAAACTCTGAGCATAATCAACTAATTTGGCATTATCAAGATATTTAAGAAAACCTTGTGGAATACTTGTAAAATTTACAACATAAGACACAAAAAAAAATTTGTAAAGTCAACTAGAAATTGTGCAAAACCGGCCGCCAAACTCCACATCTAGATAGGCCCTGTCTCATATGAAGCTAAACAGCCAGTAATAGACATCAAAAACAGTGACAAAATAAAATCAAAATTAATTCAGACAGCTACTTTCCTAAAGCAATTGTGAGGAAACCCAGTATAATATGCACCTTTTACTGGTCCCTCACAGCTGATAAGATAATTTGCTGAAATTTCTCCCAGACAAAGATAAAAAGACCAAAATATTTAAAGAGACTCTCCAATCAATCCTCTGCTGTTAAGTTAATAACCAGATTATCCCAATTCTAATCTCAACAAAAAAATTTTTAAATAGAACAACAAATTAAAAAAAATCATAAAATTATCACAATCAGACCAGACCAGACCATCATAACTCGACTAGTTGTTAAAATCGAGCAACTGACATTTGACACATCTCACCACTGAAACAGCTGACGGCCGCCTCATGTCAAAGCAACCCTGACCTATGTATGCAACCGCTTTTCAATGTCATGAAGCCAATAACTACACAGAGTCAACTCACATGCAACGATGTTAGCAGCTTACGTATCACGACCTTGATACACGTATCAACTTTGCAACAAAACTCATATCACCCACATACTACTCTCTCTACTCGTTTCCCGTTCCTTGCACATTGTGCAACAAAATAACGTCGGTTACAGCTGAAGATAAAGTACATCGCGAATTGGCCCTCAATTACCTAGCAACACCTACGCTACAATTCTGAATTTTCCCTTTTGGAAAAGACTAAGATCTTCACTGTTTCACAAACAGAGATACAACTATTCAGTACATCATTACCACTTAATTTCCGTTACTCATTACTCACTTGGGACAGCAACATTTGAGGACAATATACATACACCAGTATACCTACTATTTGTGCTTCCTATCACCTTGGTAAAACCACAGTATCACAACTAATGGACCTTGGCAACTCAAAAAAAACTCACTACAATACTCTCTCAACACATCAAATTACCACTTACTATCTTCTCCTTGTATACTCAATCTCATTTCTCCAGCACATGAAGAAATATGATCGTACAAACGCCTAGGCCAATGATCATGATAACAGACACTGAATCACCTATTATAAAAAAAATTTTCCACAGTTGACTAGTACATAACTGAATCTAACCTCCACAAAAATATTTGAATAGAATTTAATACTGCCTACCACACTCAAAGAAGAACCTTCAGAAACTCAAACCTTTATTTTAAGAATTCCATTGACAAAGACAAGCTAAAGCAAACAACATAAGCATATTCCCAAGATTAATAAAAAAAAATAGTCTCCATATTCTATAGTACTGAAACCTGTTCCATTTCCCATTACATATTCCTTTTTTTATCATCACAAAGTCGTGAAAAATTAAGTAACCTAGATTTTCTTCCCGTTTCCTATTTTCTATTTTTTTGTTTTATTTAATAATTTTTCCATTTTTTTGTTATATTCAAGAATTCTTTCCTATTTTTCTACACTTCCGGTTTCTTTCCCCTTGTAATATTAATCAACCTTTGCTGCAATTATCATAGGACATGATTCTATATCCTGTCTATCTTATTCAATTATTCTTCACTTTATTATTACCCATCATAAAAGATTCCTAGAAATTCAAGGTCTCAAGATACTAAACCTACATTATAATATATTAAATCTCTCTTATTCATCCTCACAATACTGCAAAAAATAATCGATTATCCTATCACCAAGTAAAATTAATTCTCATAATTAATTATCACCATACAATTCGAATATAATCTATTTATTTTAGATTTCCTCAATTTCTCTGTATTGAAATAAATTTACTCTCCACTGTCTGCATCACCAAAATTAACTGTAGCAGTATACTATTTATTCTTACAAAATCCCAATTAAACTTTTCTCAATCTTTCTCTCATTTATTATACTCATTTCAAATTCACATTGACTTATTAATTAACAATTTAACTTTTCATATTGAATAAACTTTAGATTTTCACTACCCACATTATTTAGATAAATTTTATCCCAATAAATTAAATAATAAATTTTGACAGTGTATTGTGGCCATTCCCAGCTATCAATCTAACGAACCTTTCAACTGAGGCATACCCTAAAATTTCAAAAAAAAAATCCTGATCTTGGTTAGCATCCCATCTATTTTCTTCAGACCCCCATAAATCTTCAGAAAGGAACCACACCAGTCACCAGAATAAAACCTAATTCTAGCTCATACTACTCTGAGTACCTTTTGCTAAAATTCTATCTTCCATTCCACAAATACAACAAGGATAGTCCCAGCTATTAACCTTGATTTGTCATATGGACCTCATCTGAGTAGTGCCCCTTACAACTGGCGACACTCACTCCAGATACTTAATTCATCAAACAAAACTACAACTTCAACAGATAAGATTTCTCACATCTACCTATCTAAGCTCAAAAAAAAATTACCACAGCCTAAAGGAAACGTTAACAAACCCTATCACGTCTGACAACTCTCTTTACAATGCCAGACCACAAAATACACCCTATATTTATACCACATTACTATTTTTATACCACATTACTGACCCTACCAATGAAATATTATCAAACAACTGAAATTCCATAACTCTATTTTGATGGATGAACATTTCAAAAAAATATATAATAAAGGATAGACAATTTGTCTCGGCACCAACCTCACAGTATGTTGGCTCACCAGACCTGCTATTGAAGATCGCCATCAGAACAAGATTCCACAACGCTGCAGCCATCGTCTGTCACCTCACTCTAATGAGAATCGCCGTTCACAAGACTTGGCGGCTTTTTCATACAACACTGAAATTAGGCTTTCATTGGAAGATGCAAGGACTAATTTAAACACAAAATCAAAACTCAAACAAACAAAATAAATTCAACTAAATCAATAAATTATTATTTTTCTGCTATACTCCTCAAATCTAACCTTCCTTCAACTTTATTCTCAATTATCCAGGCTACAACCTGCAGTGAGTGCTACTGTCACTACAGTCTTCTGACATATCATAGCTTCCACTAAATTTCTGACTATCCCTAACATGTCATTTTCTATGAGAATCTCACTAAATAAAATTGTCCCTACACCAGTATAATGCCTTGAGCCAGGGCATCACAGCTAAATGGAAACACAGACAGGGAAAATATTAATATTAATCACATTAATAAAATAATATGGAATTCACCTCCAAATCTTCTTCAATTAATTTATCTTTAGCATTTGTATGCTGCTCCAAACTTCAATACTCATTTCTGGAATCAAGCATTCATTAGCCATGAGAATGTTTATCAATTTTATAAATAAACTGATTTGAAATTAACATAATAAGTCAATAAAAAGAGCAAAAGTAGCAGAGTTGCGCATCAAACTGTGCCGTGCTATGAATTTAGAAAGTTAATTTTGAATTTATAATTTGGAAGCACACACAATATGACTTAATAAAAGGGATGCTTGATAAACATACCTAGTGCTAGAGAACGGGAAACCAGAAATGACAAGAGAGACAACGAAATAGAGAGAAGATATCAACTATATTGTCACCTCTTACAGTTAAATTCAACAATTAATAAAACAATGAAGTTACATCATGAGAACCGATAAAAAATTACTAAATTTAGAAAGTTATCTCTGATATAGATACTTCGGTAATAACCTACTTTGTCTGCTTTACATTGGAAACGTTTTAGATTGAATCATTTGAAGCTTAAAGGACTCTAATTTCAGAAAGAAGAATTGAAAGTTATCATAAATATTCTTCAGAAGTTAATCATAAATAACTATACATATGTTGAGAAAAGATCAACATAAAATTCAGGAAACTCTCAGAACATTGAATTTAGAACACACTTGGAAACTTTAAAACACTATCAAGACATTATCAAATATTAATAATCCCCAATAATAACTATTCTGTATGTTTATATCATGAAAACGGCAAAGATAAACATTCCTCAAGTATCACATCACGGAATTCTACGTAGGAAGACTATTCAAAAATATGTGTTATCAAAAAAAATTTAGAAAGGCTAGGGTCCTTGAAACTTCATTTGATCCTTTACAACTTTGAGATGAAAATTATTTTAAAACATTTATTTATCAATAAGGGACCTTCAAACATTTCATATACTAATTCAACTTTTAATAGTTTAGTAGATTAAAATATAAATTTAAAGAAAACTGAAATTCCCAGCTGGATCCTTACAGAGAAAATATGGCCTCACATTTCAATATAAAGATACAACCGAGAATCTATTACTCAAACCAAATTAATAAAATGTGTAAACTATCAATCCCAATAATATCTCAAAATTACGATTTAACAGAAGTCTAATTCCGCACGTTTTACACCCTTCCCCTTTTTTGAAAGTCTATCATTATTAAAACCCATTCTGTCACATCCGGAGTTCCTGGGACGTTTGTTTAATTTGGAAAAAAGTTGTTACCTCATAGCTGTTTTTTCAAATTGAATCTAGGCTCGGTGATCGAGCTCTACACGTCCAGATGGACAGGAGACAGCATACCCCAAACTTCTAGGACTGCCATCGATTCAGAGGCGTCACCGCAGCATAAGACACACGTTCATGATACGGGTTCATGGATACATACGAATTGATGGATTCACACGTTGATCCCATACTTTGATGTTCTCGTACTTACACCGCTGTTAGAATAAAAAAATAAACTAGGATAATACAAATTAACTTAACTTCAGTTATATAATAAAATCAACCTACTTTAGGTTATATAAAACTCAAATCAATACTTATTACTTTAAAACAGAAATAGACATTACCTACTTCAATCTCTTGATTTAATAGAATAAATTTATTTGTAATCAGGGTTATGCCCTATACACAAAGCGATGAGTACATAGTATTCCATAATAGGCCTACATAATTCACAAGTTGATTGAATTACTTCATAATAAGGTATTTCGAGTATTGTTGTTAGTTTAGTCAGTTTTCTTACATGAATTACATATATGGTGTAATTTGAAAGAATAAATTACATGATAGGTGTTTCCTAAATAATCAAGAAAGCTGTTCATTAGAATCAAAAAGACCAATAAAATCTATAACAAAAATACTGATAGAACTCATAATAATATACTATAAACATCAGTCAATTTGGATTTAAACAACAGTAACGCTTCAACAATATTTGTCTCTGAAAACAGTCCTGAAAGTTTCTTGAAGTTAAAGTTATTATATCCACAAGATAGCTGCATTATTGGTAAACATCTAGGATCTTAGAAAGCTGTTGTTTTTTATTTTTAATGTTTCTATGTATAAGAAATAAGAAGTTTCATCACAACCCATAAAGTAGTTTTTCGGAAATTGTGATAAGTAGTAATTTCCAGAATTCGACAATCAAGTTATTAATTACATACTGAGTCAATTAATCTACCCAGTAGATCTATATATTAATCAGAGAGCACTTAAATACCTTCAATTACATTGTAGTCGCTTGATTCAATTAACGGAAATCGAAATATTGAATGTCAAAGAATATTAACTTACTGTATTGTCTCTTATGATAAATTGGAGACTATTTGAAAGAAAAATAGACGATATCTCTCCAGTCTTTGAAATGAAATTCACCTCGAAAGTGGAGATATTTCGCATTTATTTCCATTTACAATAATAACAGAATTTACTTTGCACCCAACCACAGCCCTACCACCAGTGACTGGTGGGTTTTTTTATACTCTTTGCATTTTGGTTCTGTTAACTACTAGAAGATCGATATCCAAAGGTTCTGATTGAGACTATGATTCGAAAATTGGTTTTCATGGTTGAGTATTGGAATAGATTAGAGATATCAAATTGAATTCTATAAAAGAAACTCAGGAACCAATTCAAGGAAAGTTGTGAGAACAGCAAATGTTATGCCAACGATACTCCCCTGTACAGGAGTCAATTCAATCATTGGAATTACTACATTTTTGAGAATCATAGTGATTCTAGATTAATCTGTGGTTCTTCAAGGCTTGGAATGAGCTTGTAAAATATAATTATCACACAAGAGACAATACAACATGATTTTCATACACAACATGAAGGAGAAAGAGAAAATAGCTCACGCCTCACTCACTTCATTCAGGTGCTTAGTTTTTTGCATAAATACAAGCGAAATTATATTGCCAAGATCATTTCGTAGCCGGAGTTGAGAATCCTTTTAAATGGGGATGAATGGCAATTTAGTTTTTCTATCTCTTTCTAATTTGAACCATATAGATTAATTTTGAGGTCTCACAGCATTTTACAAGTCTTCTTTAGTTTTAGCATTTTGCACTTTCTCTGATATCGTATCAATCTTATTCCGGTCGCGTATTAATGGGGAGGATATTATTTTATTACTTTTCCGACAGTTGCATAACTTGGCAAACAGATAATGTATTCAAGAGTTTCAAGTCTCGTTTAATCTGGTAATTTCATAAGGACGGCAAAAAATCGATCGTCCAAAAATCGATGTGTGTAACTGGCTTAACTATCACTGGCTTCACGAAGCTCAAGAAAATAGTTTTCTTATTATAATATGAAATTATCAGATTGTAGGTATGGAGGTTTGATATTATAGAATTCCGGTACAGAAAGTTTTTCAGTAGTAGAATCGCTTATTTCTCAGGAATACTTACTTCTACCAGAATCGGTGTTTATTATTCGATCAGATCAGAGCATGATCACAACAATAACATTTCTTTCTTAATTATAATTTTATTTTGTGGCTTGAAGTTGAGTGCAAATAGTTTTTAGTTACACCATATCGAGACAAAGGTGTACTGCACGCGCAGTAAGAAAGGGACATTCTTGCCAAATCTCAGAATTTTATCAACGCGTTTATTTGGCCGTAAATGCATTACATACAGACAGACGAAAGAAAATCCGAGTTATCATAGAACTCACTGCGTTCGGCCAATTATCGTTATTCAAAAATTGCATTCAATCTTTATTCTCATTAATTAATTCTTCATATCTTGTAAAATTCGTTCAATAATAAGAAATATTGCCATTCAATCTAAATTAGTGTATAAGCCAGCAGTGTATTATATTGTAACATAACATAGGCCTGCATGAATAAAGAACTCTAATCTAATCTAATCTAATCCGTAATCCCTACGCTGTATGTTCTCTTTTCAACTGCAAATGTCTTTATTGAATTCTTCAATGTTGTTTTCCATCACGAACTGCTTATTATTAAATCTCTTTTTGCTTTTAGAAAAAACGACTAGCAGTCAGATATTTTTACAATAAATGAATAAATCACTCACTGGACAACGAGATCTTTCGGCAGTTCCGCCATCTTCTTGGTTGTCTTCTATTGCTATACTTTTTAGTACCGTACGGTATATTGTTTGAGTCTCTCCCCCTCCTACAAGCTCCTACTTTTGTAATAGTATGTAGGCCTAACTTTCACCATTGTCCACGGCCGTGCTCTCTCTCTCGAAACTCACTCCTTCCTTGTCGAAGTATTTTCGCGCCTTTTTGAGTTTTGTTTGCCTTTTCGCTATATAGTTATTGGACTTGATCTTCTTGTCTAATGCAGTCGCAAGGGTTAGTTTCAGTTCATCACGTATTGAATACAGAGTACATTTCCTGTTTCCAGTGTTTTATCCAGGCATTTATTTGTTTTGAAGTCACGTGATCTTCTATCATCAATGTAAGTACACAATAATATTACTAAATTTATGGAAGTTTGAATCAGTTAGACTGATAAAAGTATAATTAGGCCTACTATAGGGTAGCTTGGAGAAAATAATATACATTATTATATTATAGATGTAGCTTGTGTTTTATCTTTTCTCTATAAGGGTGGGTTGATTGATTTATTTTGGTTGACCAGTTGAATTCTACCTATCCTGAATACACATTATAGTTATAGTAGGCTGTAATATATGAGCTACAGCTTGAACCTCCTTATTTTCCCCCAGTCATACAATAGCCACAAATTTGGGTTGGGTTATAAATTATAATTTAGCCAACAAATTTGGGTTGGGTTATAAATAATTTATAATTATAAATAATTATAATAACCCAACCCAAATTGAATTCGGAAAAATAATTTTAAAGTTAGTGATTTGAAAAGATTTTGAAACGCTGAACATTTGAAAAAAAATTATAGGCTCTGATACTCTTATACCGATGGAAATAAGAGACTAAATAATTAGTGTCTAATTATTTATTTTTAGCTTGAACCTCCTTATTATCCCCAGTCATACAATAGCCCACAAATTTGGGTTGGGTTATAAATTATAATTAGCCAACAAATTTGGGTTGGGTTATAAATAATTTATAATTATAAATAATTATAATAACCCAACCCAAATTGTGGGCTATTGTATGACTGGGGGATAATAAGGAGGTTCAAGCTAAAAATAAATAATTAGACACTAAATTATTTAGTCTCTTATTTCCATCGGTATAAGAGTATCAGAGCCTATAATTTTTTTTCAAATGTTCAGCGTTTCAAAATCTTTTCAAATCACTAACTTTAAAATTATTTTTTCCGAATTCAATCCTGAATCCAAACACCTAGTTCAATAATTTTTTTTTGCCGTACCTGTGGAATTTATCCACTAAATGGAACCGAACTTAGCACTTAGAACAAAAATGATTCACATACCGTACATAATCTGTTATTTAATAGAGTTTTTTTTGGAAATTGCAAAAAATCAAAGGTTACATTATGAATTCATTAGACATACTTGATCCTTTGAGAATACTTTAATTTTATTCTTCAACTAAAGTATTTTTTTCATTGTTCAAAGGAGACGTATGTCGCGTCATGCGCCGATAAAGCTTCGGAAGGGCGCACAATCACAAGTATCATGGGGAAGCTGGTGACCCTTCCTTACCATCCAAAGCAAGGACGACCATAAGAGAGAGAAAAACCTTTCAAGGACCTTCTGATAACTGAAGTTATGATTGGTAAGATTTCAGCTAATTTCTCTTTTGAAGTTCACTGTGTAGCTTGCTTTATATTTTTTAAACAACTCTAATTTTGCAATATCAATATCAGTCAGACAAAATCCCACTTGAATAGAAAATTCTACTTCACTGTATGACTCAAAAACTTTATTTCGCCATTAAACATGACATCCACAAACACCGTGGTTGAGTGGACATTACTGTCCAAACTTCGCCATGTCATTAAAATGAAGAAGTGATTCTATTCTATTTAATAAAAAAAGAAGTCATTCCATCCTGGATCTGCAATATTGGATCTCTAAGTTGATTTTTTTCAATTTGGGAGGTGGTCATTATAATACTGATCATTAATTAGTATTGGAAATAGCAATTGATTTGTAGTAAGCTACAAGTCTGTGATTAACACTCCACATAGCTTTGAAACAGTTTGTCCTATTGATTCAAGGTTCTCACCATTCACTTCATATTGAAATTCCGTATTGGAATAGAATAGAATCGTTACCTTCATTTCAACCTCCGAGGGCGGGGCCTACTTGCTTTGCGGTAGCAAGTTAAGTGATAGGCCTATCATGCATAACAAGACCAGCTTTCAATTTCCAATAAAGAAATACTATATGGAAAACTAGAGATAAATGACTTTTATCCAAATATATTTCATTCTATTTCGAGTTTCTAGAATATCAAGGTGATAGGCCTACTAATTGTAGGGCACCGTTAATTCTACATAATAAAAAGCATGATTCCATTACTGAATAATGGATATTTTTTGGAAATTCATTAATATTACAATTTTCTTATAACATGCTCAGAAGATTCACTTTTTCCTCTCAAATTATTTCACCCAGACTTCTTATCGGTTTTTCTAAACACTTTCCTGTTCATGTTTTACTACAATCTGCCTATTACATGATAAACCATGATTTATAAAATATTCTTGCTCCTCATCTTATCTTTCCAGCCGATCCCACCTAGAAAAAGTAGTTTTGTTCATACATTGTTTGTCCTTTATACTTTTCTTTCGCATTGTAATGAGTAATGTGTGATATGATTAGTGTTCTCATAAATTTTATTGTTACAGAAGCTGCTACAAACCGGTGCTGGCCGAAGGCAGAATTGAAGCAGGTCTAGTTGAAAGCGGCTTCGTGGCTTGCACAAGCCCAATCCAAGTTGGACAAAATGTAAGCATTAATCTTGCAATTCAATTTTTCTTGAAAAACAGCATTGGAATCATGTATAACACGACCATCTTCCCATTCGAAAAAAGAGCTTGGATTCAATATCACTGAGCCAAGATAGCAGACCAAATTTTTAATGTCATGATTGAGTATGGGAACTTTTATATTAGCACGATCCCCTACGTCCGACCATCAAATCACCTCTATGAAAAGTATCAAGCCGTTTTCAAACTTTTTACTCACTCTGTATTGAGATGTTTCCTGAATAAGCATCTTTCACCCAATGTTATTAAAAAGAAGGTTGTTCCATAACTGCCTGATATTGGGACGAAATGAAAATCGCGTAGGTAGAGTAAACTTTTGGCCGGGACACACATAACTACACCAAGCTCGCGCCGCGGCACGGCCGAGTGTCGGACGTACTACGGCGAGAGAAAACAAAAGCTTTCAAACGTGTAGGGACACATACTACCGCACTGCGTCAGTACCGTCACCGTGTTTGTTGCCCGAGCCGTGCCCGCGCTGTCACCGACTAGTTCAGTTTACTTTTTAACGGTGACGGTGCGGGCTCGTTTAACATAGAGAGTGAAAAACTTATTGAAGAGATACGTAATTTTCCAGTTTGGTACGATCGAAGTGATGAGAAATATGGTTGAACGGAAAAATAAGTTAAAGTAGAAGTAGAACCAAATAACTTGAGCCAAAGGTATAATAGACAATATATTAAAAATAATAAAATAAACAGCAAAAAGTATAAAAGATGAACCCATGACTGTGTCTTAAATCTTAAATTCAAAACCAATTACGTTTAGATTTACATACGGCAGAAGATAACAATTTTATTGCTTATATTTATATTTCCAACACATGACTGATTGTGGTATTGTTATGCACCGAAATATTTACCAGCACTATGATTCTCATCTTCTGTGTCTACAGGTAATTAGTTTAAAATTGAAAAATATAAATTTAAATCGGATGTAACAAGCTTTAATAGTGTTATATTATTAACAATAGTTTAACACATTCAGAAATCAGAGCACAGTAGCACTACAGAACTGAGACACTGCTGCCGCTCGGCTGTAGCACGGATATGTGTGTTCTCCTATCACCATCACCGTGTCGCGGGCGTAGCTCGGCCGTACCTCGGCACGGGCTCGGTGCGTTTATATGTGTCCCGGCCTTTTGAAGTGCTACAGATCAGAAATTCTAGTACCGTGCGCATGCACTTGTTTTTTCAGCAAGACAATAATATCATTTATGTTGTAATCTTGTTACACTTCTCAAAATAGAACACTTCACTTGGTTTCTACTTGGACTAAATCTAATAAATAGATCTGATTTCAACATTACAGAAACATGATATTATTAGTGAAACATTGGTAAAAATGTAAAACTCAATTGATCAATAATTTTTTTATTAAAGCAACCTTGTGGATGTTATGAGCCATGAAAGCTCAATATGATTAATATTTTCAATGCGCCAGTCGTGATCTCAAATGTAGTCGGGATCTCTGATCTGTACTATTTTTCGGGTTCCCCATCACTTTTAGTTTCCTCAAATCGGAATAACCTTGTTTTTAATAACCTTGTCTTTCATCAACCAACAATTTTTTTATTGGGTACTCTAGCTATAACTTCATTCTGGAGGGAATGTTGATTGGCATGATTGTGTAAAACTTACCCAAGACTCAGAAATTGTGATCAAATGATCAAAATAGAGAGACTAAACACTGATTCAGATGTGCTATGGTTTGACTATTTTGTCTTCTTCCGATCGGGATTTCTGAAATTTGAGTCACTTTAACACAATCACCGCCATTCAACGTTTTCTTCAGAATCTGATTCTCTACAACTTCTATCAATAAAAAATACAAGTTTATGATTTCATATCCAATTATAACTATTAAGTATTAATAAAACAAATTGATCAACTATTTTCTGCTTTGAATTAGTTTCTTTCAGATTTTTTTATTATTTTCATTTTTTCCAGGAATCAGCCATCAACACCAGCTACAATAACAATAATCGACACCGATTGTGAAGATGAACCTCTCGAATAGATAATAATATAATAGTAGTGACAGAAAAGATCATAAAACGTGTCTACATGTTCAATTTACTGATATCATAAACAATAAATTAGTTATTGATTATAATTACGGTTTTTAATTGAATAATCAATCCCTGAAACCTCAATATTGTTGAAAATATCAATTGAAATTTACAAAATTGCAGAAATGTATTTATAATTTTTTTTTTAAATTGTGTAATGAGGGTACAGTTACACTATGAGCAAGTTTGCTCATATAAGCGCTTTCAAGCTGGTAGTGAAAACTTACAGTTAAAAACAGAATCTAGTAACATGCATAGAAACACCTCATGACATGCACAGAGAGAATAGAACTGATCCATGAATAATGCAGAGCTAGTTCCATTCTCTCCGAGCACATCATAACGTGTTTCACCCATTTGAAAAAAAATGTTTTTCACCTGTAAGTTGGCACTAGGTACCAGCTTGAAAGTGCTTATTTGAGCAAGCTTGCACATAGTATAACTGTACCCTTATGTTCTCACAATATTGTAAAATAGTGTCAAAAATTTTTGTACAAAATTGTGGAATAATGTTCTCACAATACTGTGGAATAATTTTCTCACAATATTATGAGATAATTTTTCCACAATTTTTTGTAAAATATTCGGTTCAATATCAATATTGTGTTAATATATTTCAATATTTCAGGAAAATATCTTCCCAACATCAACCAATATTTTCAAATATCGTAGGAAAAATATTGAAGGTTTCATAAAGATATTGTCAGAGTATTCTGACAACATTGACCAACATTTCCAACACATTGAACAATGTTGTGATAATTTTTGTCACAATATTGAGATAATATTTTTTAAAAAATGTTGTCTCAATATTGTGACAATATTTTCCAATATTTTTTCAAAATATCTTAGCAATATTTACCAACATTGCTATAATATTTTCAAAAAATATTAAAGGTTTCATAAAGATATTGTCAGAGTATTCTGACAACATTGACCAACATTAATAACACATTGAACAATGTTGTGATAATTTTTGTCACAATATTGGGACAATATTTATAAAAAATGTTGTCTCTATATTGTGACAATTTTTTCCAATATTTTGTCAAAATATCTTAGCAATATGTACCAACATTGCTATAATATTTTCAAAAAAATATAAAATGTTTCATAAAGATATTGTCAGAGTATTTTGACAACATTGACCAACATTTAAAATATATTTAACAATATTGGGAAAACATTCCTTCCAATATTAAGACAATATTGTTTTGCTACTTGGGTTCGTTTAAGTGGAAAAAAGTTGTTACCTCATAGCTGTTTCTTCAAATTGAATCTAGGCTCGGTGATCGAGCTCTACACGTCCAGATGGACAGGAGACAGCATAACCCAAACTTCTAGGACTGCCATCGATTCAGAGGCGTCACCGCAGCTTAAGACACACGTTCATGATACGGGTTCATGGATACATACGAATTGATGGATTCACACATTGATCCCATACTTTGATGTTCTCGTACTTACACCGCTGTTAGAATAAAAAAATAAACTAGGATAATACAAATTAACTTAACTTCAGTTATATAATAAAATCAACCTACTTTGGGTTATATAAAACTCAAATCAATACTTATTACTTTAAAACATAAATAGACATTACCTACTTCAATCTCTTGATTTAATAGAATAAATTTATTTGTAATCAGGGTTATGCCCTATACACAAAGCGATGAGTACATAGTATTCCATAATAGGCCTACATAATTCACAAGTTGATTGAATTACTTCATAATAAGGTATTTCGAGTATTGTTGTTAGTTTAGTCAGTTTTCTTACATGAATTACATATATGGTGTAATTTGAAAGAATAAATTACATGATAGGTGTTTCCTAAATAATCAAGAAAGCTGTTCATTAGAATCAAAAAGACCAATAAAATCTATAACAAAAATACTGATAGAACTCATAATAATATACTATAAACATCAGTCAATTTGGATTTAAACAACAGTAATTTGAAATTTAGGTTAATAGCTTCCTCTTTAAAAACAACGAAAAAACAAAAATATCATTCTCAATTCCTTCTTCTAATAGGTACTTCACATTTCTACATATTACACTCAAATGTATCTATCACAACAAATTTAACACTCTGATGGAAGCTTTCATCGATAATCATTTCCTTAATAAATTATATTATGAATCTATGACGTACCTTTAGTAGCAGTTATAGGAGGAAAATCTCCATTGTGAGGTGACAATTTGATACTCTCCCTCTTCTTAATTAAAGCAACTACGGAGGCGGAAAAAAACTAAAAATGCTACTGGAACAAAAGGTTCCAGAGCCAAATACTAAAAAGGCCTAAAGCTGGCATGGAAGCCATGATTAACACAAGATATTGATCAGACTACATTTTATACTGCTTATGAGGGAGGACAGACGCTGAGTGAATCCACTTCGCTTTTCTCAGCTTGCCGTGGACAGCTGTGTGATCGTCCATACTAGATAGACCTAACCAACGTTAACTGTGATTGGCAGTTACTATTCTCTAGAAAAATTTCCACCAATAGAAAGGAACGTTACAACTACAATTTAAGATACATTCTCCCACCAAGTGACAGCTATTTTTCCTTGACAGCTATAAATTCCTTGCCTTATACGGTCGTGAACCAAACTGCTCCTCCAGGAAAATTGTTGATCTTCTCAGTACCACAACTTCTACACACACACTTACAGAGTCGACACTACACAACGCAGAAAAGCAAAACAGCAAAATCCATTTTCACAACAGGCTCACTTCTCAGGCTAATCGCATAATTCTCATCACTCACAATTGTAACAATAAAAATTGTTACAATACTCCCCCTCCTTGAGTGTGGAACACCGGGTTAACTCGTAAAAAATTTGGCAGAAAACAACATGACAGTGCTATTGGTAACACTCTGTATAAGACCAATAATGACAAAAAGGAATTATCGACCTCAAAATTTCAAATAAAATACTAATAATGAATCTCAGACTAATCAAACTCGAACTACAATCATGTGAAAGCAACAAAATTTTTTAATGAATTTCAAAGAACTAGCCATAAACAACAAGAGGAACAAGCAAAATAACCAAGTTCAAAATTTTTAAATAACCAAGTGGACTAGCAACAAATTTCAATCTTACAAAAGTTAAGACAAAAACTCTGAGCATAATCAACTAATTTGGCATAATCAAGATATCTAAGAAAACCTTGTGGAATACTTGTAAAATTTACAACATAAGACACGAAAAAAAAATTGTAAAGTCAACTAGAAATTGTGCAAAACCGGCCGCCAAACTCCACATCTAGAGTTGTTACAGTTGTAGTTCAGACACTGTGTTACTTATAATAATTGAAAAAACGCTTACTTTTCTTGGAGTATTGAGGAATGCATTTCACTCCTGAGGAGGAGCTTCATCAGGCTGATATTTTGCTCCTCAGGAGTAAAATGAATTCCCCAATACTCCTAAAAAAGTAAGTGTTTTTCAAATATATACAATGATTCAGTAACTGAACTACAACAAAGTTAGACATTTTTGTTACACATTTCAATTTATATGTGCTAGCATTCCCCTGGAATGTGTCTGCCTAGAATAATAAACGTTCATTTCCAGCACTGATAGATTAAAGAGGCTTACTTTTATTATTATTAAAATTATGCCATAAAAAATCTATTAAGGCTATGTTATGAGGCTTTGAGGTTAGGTGCCTAGTCTTTGAATAGGTTTATCATTTAAATAAATATAGTCTAAGTATCTAAGACTATAATAAATGTATTCTTCCATTATACAGTACATCAATAAAAACAAAATCACTTGACTTACCTTTAACTGGATCTTTCACAAAAAAACAGACACCAAAAAAAAAACGTTACAATCTAAATGTTGTATTGTCGAACCCGAAGCCATTCCCGCCATTGGCATTGACCAACAACTGCCTTCCCATCATCAATAAACCCACTATCGATAAACCTACTATGAAAATATCACTATATCATTGATATTCGATCATTTATAATAATATATTTTCAAACTTGTTTGGGAATGCATTATTCAAATTACATATTTTAAATAAGTAAGAGTGAAATACTGTCCTAATTTCTACATTGTTCAATGCAATAAAACCAGTTTGCCCCAGAAAAAAAGTTGGAATTTGTTTGTTTGATAGATCGATTGTTGAAACTTTGATATGTTCATCTCATAGTATTAATAAATTGATATTTTAATTCGATACCATATAGTAGGCCTATGGATGGTGAGAATTTCAAAATTAATGATATTGACAATCTTATTAAAAAAATTGATATTTCAGGTGCGGGTTAATGATTTTTTATGGGGGGACATTTGTGCTTGACACTGAAATAATGTTGGAATCGATAATAGTAGAAGTAGTTATCATTTGAATTGAAATCATTTAAAGTTAAAGTATGTATAGTTCAGATACTGCACGATTTTCCCCATAAACTTTGATATAATTTGAAAAAGTGGTATAACTTTTCCAATTTTGGATAGAATCATTTCCATCAAAAATGTAATTGGCGTGAAAATTTTTATCTCGATAATGGTTTGTTGTTAACGATTTTGCAACAGATAGAAAGGGGTTGAAATACAATTTCACATCTGAACTGTTGGTCAGAAAGCCTAAATTGAGAGTTGAAAAAATGTTTGATTTTCACTTTTAACATTTTCACTTTTTATTCACGTGAAGAAACGTGATTTTCACATTGTGTGTTAACATGGGTAATATCATCCTGAGAGCTCAGAGACCGTTCCTTATTGATATCAATATAATCAATAGATGCTCATTGACTGTATTACCATGATGTCTATTTGTTTGTATTTACTTCTAATGGTAGGTACTCATTTACTTTTATTGATATTACTAAAAGTTCAGTGATAACAATAGATTTTCGTTGACTGTATTTACCATTATTTCTATTGCGGATATCCATGAGCACCTATTGATATCACTGAACGTACAGTGATATCAATAGAAGTTCATTGACTGTATTTACCGTGATGTGTATTGATATCCATGAACTCCTATTGATTTCCATGAACATGTATTGATATCCATGAGCATATTGATATCAATAGAGTTTTTCTATCGATTTCTATGGATCTCTTCCACTAGGGAAGATATTCCCTCTTCCTTTCTCAATGCTTTTCCGCGTCTTCGCTTTCAACACTCAACTCCATATGTGGTTCAGAAACTATCGTTTCATGGCGAGGAGTATGTAGAGGATAACAATAATCAGACAGGCAAGATAAAAAATAGCCACGGGTTGAAGCTTCAATCTCTCTTTCCCCGTTCTCAATATTTAAGTTCATTGGTTGTGAATGAAAAACGCTAGAAGAAGGAGCACGCTGCTCTTTGCCGCAACATCACCCGCAAACCCAAACCACAATATAAATTCACCGCTTATGGAGTACCCTGCGCAGGTAGTACATTCGATAGGCATTCTATACATTCTTACCAACAAACGGTGAGTCGCATTATATCGCTAAAATTATACAGTCCATTTATATCATAACCGCCCCTCCAATATGATAACTAATTTTATATTTGTAATTTTCGTAACACACTTATATTACTTTCATAACCACTCTGTATCATTATACATACACTCAAATTCAATAGAAGAATGGAATGACAATAATATTTTTATGTGAGAATAAATGACAAGATTGAAACATATTCCTTTATTGATAACATAATAAAACAATAGGCTAGTATTATCATATTAAGATAATTTTGGCGTGAGCCAGCAACAATCAGCATAATTTCTTTATAGTATAGTTTTCGAATCAAATTTACTTCTTCTTAACAAGTACCGTACACATGAGAACAATAATTTCATCCATTTATTAACATACATTCCACTTACAATAATCACTCAATAAAACAATTGTTGTTCCCTTCTGTTGAATATTATCGATTAAATCAAGTACTTTCATAACAATACTTGTGGCAGTCATAATTATTTGTTAAACAACAAATACTCGATGAAATGTTTTGCAAAGCAACATCATAACACATATAGAGGGCACATCAAAACACTGTACATTAGGGGGAAAACTCCCAATTTTAATCTACATAGATCCAAGCAATTATTTTCTATGATACACACAACAAATTATAAGTTTTAGTTACTTATTCATTTATAGAGCGAGATTAGAGGCAGTTTTCGTTTCACTTACTTTTTCACTTTTCAACTTCATAGCCTAAATTCCTAATCGTTAAAAATCTCAAAACGTACCTCTGTTGCACTCATATATATGTAACTTGCACAAACCGCACACTATGATGATTGAATGGTATTATATTATATTGATACAAATGTCTAGTCCACCAACGATTGACAAGATGAACTCCATTCCATGAATAGAAAAGAGATAAGTGGAATACGTAATATTTCAGTGGAGTGGATAATTTATTGAAAATACCATTTATTATATGGTTACTGAAATGGTGACTGAAAAGCTTTCAGTTATATGTGTTATCAATATCTACAAACTTGAGATAAGATTCATGATATAGAGAATAGATCATCTTGATCGGACAATATTCATAGGGAATAAATTCAGAAAGTTGATAAAATCTAGTGTACCGGTATTATCATCAATATTCTTTCTCATAGATTATGGATTACTCTATCTCACAATAGAATAAGCTAATACTGCATCCAGAATTCAATAAATATTACTGGATTGAAGATTAGTCAATACCATATCCAATGGAAAATTAATAAGTGGCGAAGGATAATTACAAAAATAATTTTGTCGATGAGATAGGCCGAAGGTATTAGAAAATAGGACTAATGTTTGGGAATAAGGTCTACTGTTATATTATATTATTCTATATAAGGTCTTATCTCATCATATTCGAATCAAAGATTGATAAGAAATGTGGTTTGGAACCCACCCATGGAGCGTTAGATTCAAACTCATCTCTCATAAGTCTGGGACTTGTGAGCATCACGCTCGGTACGAAAATGTGATATAAATTCATATTCCAACTGTATAATATTCAGCTGGTTCAATTCAAATAGTATTATATTCTAAGAGAAGAACTAACAGTTCAAGAGTTTTCTTCATAAACTTATCTTCTATCAAATTTCATTCACCTATTGGATTCATTAGTAGGCCTATTAACTCTTGATTTCTCAAGTTACCGCTGCTGATAGTTTCCTTTCCTTGATATAGGCCTATTGACTTCTTAGAAAATACCATATATAGATATTGATAAAATCAAATTATTAGACTTGTATGACACACATAGAATATATAACACATACCTACCTAGTCATTCTGTATCGAAAAAGATGATAAGAATCTTTATAAGGTGATATCCAACTGGAATATTTTACAAGCAAGCTACTGTATGTTATTGATTATAAAAACTTCAACGTCCAAACATTTAAACTAACTATTCCATTATATCTATAACATGAAAAATACATACATGGTATCACATAGGATAAACATAACTTCATAAAGATTCATTCAATATTTATATCTATATTTTATAAAACCTAAATGCACTACTGGTAACTAGGTTGAAATGTATTTGATAATAATCAACATCAAAGTTGAAATAAATACATCGAGGAATACTAAGCTATCTATAGTTAGATCTAAACTTTTCTACTGTTTATCACACAGTTTTGACGAATCTAAGATGGTTTATTGAATTTATTAAAATTTGAACATATAAATTTATTTATTTATTCGATTTGTTCCCTGTTGAAATAAATTCGCAGCAGCACAAATAGTTAGTTATTCAAGGGTGTCTGCAAGTCCGAGAAATGGGACCAGGCACAATTTATCATTAGTATGAACGTTGATAAGTTGCTTTCAATAGAGCCATCCATTTATTGATTATATAATATTCATTGGATTACCATAGAGTACAATATAGGTACGGTAATACATTATTTATGTAACAGGAAGCGAGATGATAGTATTATTTTCTTTCACAGTAGTGAGTAAGCTGTACAAACATTTAGATTAGAGCACTTATCCTATAATTCAAACAATGGATATTGATAATAATTGTACGTACAATACTTTCTACACCCTCATCCCTTTTCGACACATTATGTACCGTACACGAAACGCAAAAATTGATTGGAGAACAAAATGTTATATGCTATAATTATTTACAGAGAATGTTAACAGGGCGATTGTTTATCAATTCTCATCTTGCATAATTATGTTTGTTTTCCTAGAGTTGGCTATTTGAGGATGCGGAAAGCAGAACCTAGAATGAAAATAATTCAGCCTTTTACTGCATAAATTTTCCAATTTTACAAAAAATATTGTGTTGCCTATAGATAATTCTCTAACAATATGTGGAAAAATAGTTGAAAAAATATTTATCAATGTTTGGAGGAGAAGCAAATTGATTCATGAATGAATCACCCTGCATTGTGAAAACATGAAAATTACCTTCTCTTCCATTGCATGGTGATTTAATATTTTGAATCTGTTTTCAAGGCAAGTGGCATGTGACGCTCCTATTTTTAATTTTTACTGGTTTTGCCTGTGTTGGAGATGTCTCATAATGCACTGTGGATAAGTGAATCAATTATAGAATGAAATTTAATAGATAGTGGGAAGTGAATTGAGTTGTTGTAACTATAATAAACTAACATATATTGAAGATTAATATAAATTCTTTCCAACGAAAATACAGGTATGGAAAAATATTCATGTTATCGAGTCTTGTAAAAATTGCATCTCCACATTTTAGTGACATGAGATTGTGATGATTATGGAAGATTATTATTACAGAGGCTATAGAGTAGGCCTATAAGGAAAATATTGAAATAGGGAACTACAATAGCCGCTGAAGTTGTTATCGAATATAGAAAACAAGACTTGCATTGACCACACTTTTTATCAAGTCACTGTAAGTATCAAGGTCTGTAGAAAGGTCTTTCTATAGACCTAGATAGGTACCGTAAGTACTATGGGAATGTGCAGCACTCCATTGGTGAAATATTGGTAAAGTATTTTTAAAATATAGAATTTGATTTATTTATAACTCAATATGATACGCCATGAAGTAGTAATAACTTATGATTTACAACTACTTCACCATTGAATAGAAACTGATTCATTAATGAGTCAGTCACTATATATGCATTGAAGGTTATATCATTATTTTCCCATTCAAGATAAATTTATAAATAATATCTCCAACTCTTTCTGATACAGATTCTTCTCTCAGATTGAGAGTTGTTCGTGAATCATTATGATGAGAGTGTTATGTAGTATTCCATAGTATTCTTGAAACTTGATGGATAGTAAGCAAAATACATAAGCTTATTCTTGACATTAATTTGAAATCAACTATTCCGGCTTTTCACTGATGTGTATCAATCCTAGAGGATGAGCTCCTGCAGCAGATTTATTCAGATTATTATCGTAGACTAATTTAATGTATGAGCTAAGGTTTGTATTCCCATATAAGAAGAGCTTACATACAGCTATGCATATATTTTCATCATATTAATGGTAAACTTGATCGTAAGGATGAAATGTGAACTTGAACAGGAATATAGTAGGTAGGCCTACAGAGAGAATGATAAATTCCAGTGTCATTGTTCAAAATGATTTTTATCAGACCATTTTTAATTCGTGTTGTAACTTGAAGTCTAAGTTAAAATTACTTTATCACAAAAAAATAGTAGTATAAAAATAATGATCGGGTTGTATTAATAAAAATAGCTCAATGATTAATTGACATATATCATTCCACATCAAGAATGATTAAGATTTGGTTATACATATTTCCTTAATTTCACAATATGAATTAGAAACATTCTAGAGAGAACTGAGTATTGTTTAAAAAGTATTTTCCGAGAAATATCAAAAATAAAAAACATTTATAATAATTATTATGGATGAAACGTCAGTTATAGTGAAGATACATTTCATCATGAATCAGTCATTCTATAAAGGACTGTACCCCTTCTCAAAAGTAATTGCTGGATTTTTCAGAATAATTTCTTGGAAAACTAGAATGCTTAGATAAAGTAATACACTTTCCAAATTCAGGAAGGAATAATAAAATGAGCCAGTATCTCTGGAAACTATAAAATGGTAGAATAGGCCTACGTAGGTAGCCTATACTTTGAGGCTTTGGGGAATAATTTATTAATTTTTTGAATCAATTTGATAGAACAGGCCTACGAATTATAATAAGAAAAAATATATTTGCTCAATTCTAAAGATGAATATTTTTGTAATAATATATAAATATCCACCCATCATCCTTCATGCAACACGGTTTGAGTAGCGTATCAACATTTACTGTCCAGTCTATTCTTTTGGCGTGATTTTGTATTTTGTGCAGAATTACAATAATGAAATCATTATATTGGTCCCTGCTCTGGGGTTTCCACCAGCTACCAGGCATGGCATCGCTTCACCAGTAATCATCATCATTATTCAGTCACAAGCCATATATAGCTTTGTAAGGATCATAGATTCCTCCAAGTTCAACCTAAGGTTCAACTTGGATCATGGAGATAATTTATTATTTTTCAATCCAGGGTCATTTGATTCGAACCTCATAATTTTCCCTCCAGATTTACCTATGCAATGCAGTATTTTCAGCTCCACTGATTCCATAATGCCTTTCTCCATCCTTGTGGTGGAAATGTTTCTCCATTCTTTGATGATACATGTGATAAATTTTGGCAAATGAGCATGCTTTTAATGTCAAGTTCGGATAATTTGATAGCGTAATCATTAAAATATACTTTTCAATAACTCAATATTTGAAAACAAAATCAATTTCCATTTCGCATAAAGATATATCGACAAATAGACCGACGCAGCCTAGACCTATGGATTCCACTAAAATGGCTTCATCACTTTGTTAAAAGAGTTACAGTATATCAAAGGAAAAACTCAATTCTTCTCAAAGAATTGATGGAGACTACTCATAACCATATTATGATTTTAGAAGATTCGTACGACACTGGTGCATGGGTGATGATGGTTGCCGAAAATGTTGAATGTATCATTTGATACATTAGAGGATAGTTGAATGTAGTTTTATGTAGCCTACTCTAAATAGAACCGTGAAAAAGTTATTCTAATCCATCTCATTTCTCCCTGTAAGACTAGGCCTGTAGGCTATCTATCGTTCACGATGAAAAGGATATTATAGTAAAAATGCTTGGAGAAATCTGAACAAATTTGATTAGAGATCACTAGCCTATACTTGAACTCTCCATCGAGATAAATATTTTTTTCAATTACACTCTTTATTTAAAAAAATTCAATGGTCGTCTTTTAGTTTTAAAATGGAGGCCGTATTGAGAATTCAATTTCAGATGTGAGTTTTCCAAAGCTGGCCTTAAATTGTGTCATTCATAACTTGACAATCAGAATACTTTGTTGCACATTGATAAGTATCGACGAGGCCTACTTTTCGCACCTATTCAATATTTAATAATTTTGGATTGGTAAATTCGAATCATGCATACATTAAACTTGAATTTCTATTCTTTCCAATATCTCAATTCATTACTCAAATGGGTCTTTGTTTATAGCTTCAGTTTGAATAAAATCATTAATGAATAACCCATGTGAATAAATTGGACAAATGATCAAGAAATTCTGAGTGGGCGAAAACAGCGCTTGAAAAAATGTACGAAGATATTATCGTAGAATGGGTTTACACTAAAAATTTCCTCATGAATAATATAAAACAATTCGAGATGACAAATTGGAACAAGAGTGCAGTAACAATAATGCAGAGTATTGATTTTGAATATTTAAATAAGAATTTGACTTGAATTATTTCTCAGAACATTCGCCTATGAGACAGTATCAATATCAATGAATTTATTTATTAAATTAGTGATTAGCACTAACTTATTTACATGTAGGCTATATGTGCATTAAATATCTTATACTAGACAATACATTTGTCATAACAAACACGAAATAGATACCGTAAATCACTTTAAAATCTTATAAAAATCACATTGAATCTATTCACATTGATGAACTCTATCATATTATTATAAACCAGTACAAAGCACAAAAATCTCTGTAGTTTAGGCGAATGATTAAAGATGTTACAGTTTCAATCATCATAGACTATTTATATAGACAAATATTCCACATAAAGCGTAGTTTGGTTTTTTTTTAGAAGTTAAACCACCAATTTATCATGAATACTATAACACTTGCTTAATATAGGCTAAGTAAGTACCTTAAAACTAAATTCCAAGTAAGCCTTTACACTACCATGGGCTGTGATTATAAAATAACGGTTCGAATAATGACGAAATGCCTGTTAGTTGCTTTTTAAATCTATTTTACTTATTTATGAATCACTATAAAGCTACATGAAGTGACATATCGTGTAAAAATCATTCATATGTTCCTTTCTCACTCCGTGTATGGTGGGTAGGTAATTAATTTTGCCTGGATTGGAGTATGATTCAATCATAGAAGTAGGCTTCTGCCTACTGTTGCAGGTACCGTACTTGATTTATTGTGTTGAACAATGATATCTAATCATAGGATGAAGTTGTTCTAAAATAATATGATACATCATTTTGATTTTATTTATTGAAAAGTGATTATCATGAACATGAAAACTTTGCATCGATATGTGACATTAATATTTTGAGTCGATATCATACTATATTATTTTCAAGCGAGACAATTATTAAATATTAATTAGTTGAATTTACAAAGATGGCTTATTATTATTCTAAGTAGATTACTTTCAATTCAACAATTTTTTGGTAGAAATGAAATGATAATCACATCAGGCAGGGGTGCCCACCGGAGAGGCGAGGGCGCAGACACTGCGTCCTCGCCTTTTCTTGTTTGGTGGGGAGGTCAAAAGATCTATTTTCAGTGGGTCATGAAGAAAACAGTGTTGATACTTTGAAGAGGTTGGTACTATAGAACTTGGGTTGTTCAGGAGAGGAGGCGGTGCATCCCTGGGCATATGGGGAGTGGGCACTGCTGACTAAATTAATAAACAAAAGCAAAAACATGTCCAAATTTCATTATAGGCCTTCTCTCTTCAGCCTTAACAGTAGCTCACCATGAATGATGAATTTAATGTCTAATATTTGATAACTCTCCCATTTATTCACACAAACAGTGAATCGAATCAATAAGTAGGGAACCAACTGGACGAACCTGTCAATTGAAATAGGAAATATTTATGGATAATTAAATTATGATCTCTGAGCATTGAATAAACTAATAAAACCAATATTCTACTAACAAAATAATTATTGGTTATAGGATCCCAAATGTTTATAGTTCAAATCTGGCATTGAGTTTATTATTATTAGTCCAGTCAAGGAAAGGTTATGGAGGGAAAAGTTGAGAAGACAATTTTTGACCCCACAGTCTTGTTCAGGGTGATAAGGAGGTAAACATATCAAAAGTCCCCACCCCTACCCCTGTGCTAAGGGGGTGGAGGTGGTTTAAAGGTACCATTTTTTTATTTCTCACTTATAACTCAAAAACTATGTACCCTATGGACTTGACTGTCATATAACAAATTGAAGCTTACATAATTTCTCACAATATTCATTCCACATTTTTTTTCATATCTCCTCTAGTTTTCGAGATTATCCGCTATTGAAGGAGTGACATTTTTGAGAAATACACGTTTGCCACCATTTTTTTTCTATTTTTGCTCTTATAACTTTTTAAAAATCGACAGGTAAAATCCATGTTGATCATAAGCTTATGAAGAATTGAATTCTCTTCAATTTGATGTATAACTTTACGCTTTTACGAATTTCCCTACATTTTTTGCAACAGCTTTAGTGTTGAGTTTGAAATCTCCATTTTCCTAGAGTACTAATCATGAGTAATTCTTACGCATGGCGCCATAAAACCGGCTATTCCTCCCCTCCACTGTGGTTTTGAGATCTAGGCGTCTAGCAGTGCTTTGTTGTCTCATTCCTATAGAAGACTGCATATCATAAGGAGCTGTATATTCCGTCTGTTGGGAACTACATTGACATTTCGGTAAGTCACCGCGCTTGTTTTACGCATGTTTAGTATTCATGGATATTTTTAATGAGTGAAATATACGCATGTTTAGTATTCATGGGTATTCTAAGTGAGTAAGATATACGCATGTTTAGTATCAATTGACAATTTAGATGAGTTTAATTCACACATGATGTTTTTGTATTTACGTAAATTTACGTATTGATGGATATTCAACATGGATTTTTATGTGATAAATGGTACATGAAATTATCTTATCTCTATCTACTCATTTGAATAAAATTCATTTATGCCCATCATTATTGATTTAGCATTAGGCCTATGTGTCAAATAAATATATACAAATTTCTAAACCTTGAAAAAGTCATAACAATTATAAAAAAAACAACTTTTTTCCCAGATCATGGCTGCTGGAACTGACGAAGAACGTATTCGCCGAATGCTTCATGAGCTAGATGAGGGTGGAGAATCTGACGCAGATGAAGAAGATATTCTGGAGGGGATATTCTCCGATAACAGCAATGATGACCCAGACTTCCAGCCCAGCAATGAAGGCCAGATTATTGATGAAGCTACAAAGATTCAACACATCGAGCAAGCTTATCAACAAACTGAAAAGCAGAAGAGGAAGAAGAAAAGACCACGCCTTGAGGAGTCCCAATCATCATCATCATCTAAAGTCGCAGATAAGGTAGGGAGTGAAATATCTAAGCTAAGGATAGTGCCACCTGTAGAAGAGCTTATTGGAAAAAAAGGTTTTACATGAAAAACCAAAGAAGTTGGATCCAACAAAGGTAAGACAAGAGATAAGAACATTGTCCATGTTAGACCAGGCCACACACAAAAAATCGATCCTGACCCAGAGAAATGTTTTAATTTGCTACTATCTGACAACATTCTCGATGAAATTGTCCTTAGGACAAATGAAGAAATAGTGAGGCAGAGGAAAAATTACAAAGCTGTGAATGCAACATTGAAGGATGTTTGTAAAGAACAGCTGAGAGCACTAATTGGACTTTTACTCTTAACTGCGGCTCTAAATAATAATCATTTATCAGCCAAGTTATTATTCGATTCAAAGTACAGTGGTGATCTTTATCGAGCTACAATGACTGCCGAAAGATTTCTGTTTTTGATCAATTGTATACGATTTGATGATCGTGAAACAAGGAATGAACGTCGCGAAGAATCCAAACTGGTACCAATAAAAAAGGTTTGGGACTTATTTGTAATGAACTGTTCTGAAAATTATCAGCCGAGTTCGTTTTGCACAATTGACGAACAGTTGGTAGGATTCCGTGGCAGATGCCCATTCCGTGTATACATGCCAAAAAAACCAAATCGGTATGGGATAAAAATACTTATGATTTGTGACAATGACACTAAATACATGTTCAATGCTATTCCTTACCTGGGGAAAGGTTCATCGCCGGAAGGAGTTGTTTCAACACGTTATTTTGTTGAGAAATTGGTTGAGAGCTTGAAAGGATCGCATAGGAACATAACAATGGATAATTGGTTTGTGAGCATCCCATTATTCGAGAAGCTTCTGAAAGAATACGGTTTATCAGCAATAGGCACGATAAAGCAAAATAAGCCTGAACTGCCCTCTGAATTCGTCGACATAAAGTATCAGAATAGAAATGTGGACTCTTCGCTTTTTTTATTCTCCAACAACCTAACGGCAGTGTCTTACAAGCCAAAAGCAAATAAGCTCGTAAAACTGATTTCGAACATGCATGATGATGGAACAGTGGATGAAAAGTCAAAAAAGTCAGACATTATACTAGCATATAATGGAACAAAAGGAGCAGTTGACACTCTCGATCAGATGTGTCAACATATGAGCTGCAGCAGGAAGACACGAAGATGGCCACTCTGCTTGTTTTATAATATTCTGAACTTGTCAAGTGTAAACTCGTACGTGATTTATGTGCACCAATTTTTTAGGAATTCGCCAAATTCCAAAAAGGTCGGACTTTCCAGGCAAGAGTTCCTACTGCATATATCTTCACAGTCAACTGACAACGCCGTGGATTACGCGCCGTCGAGCTGAGACTCCCACACTAAGGAGAGAGCTAAAAACGACCATTGATAAAGTGCTTGGTACAGAAGAGCCACATTTTGAGAAAGCTCAGAAAGGAGAAAGAAAGTACTGCGGCTTATGCCATTATAGGAAGAGGAGGTTTACCACCACCTATTGCTCAAAATGCAATAAGTCAATTTGTGGTGAGCACCAGGTAAAAATGTGCCCAGGATGCAAGTAAATAAGGATTTACAAAACTTTTTCTGTAAGTTGAAGTTAAAAATTATTTGAAAAATATAACTTTATTAAAAAATAAAATCATTATGAGAGAAAAAACAAAAGAGTGATGCTATTGTAAACTATGCGTCAATTTTACTCATGATTAGTATCAATGTCAAAAAAATATGATTAGTACTCTAGGGAATAGACCAATTGACAAAGGAATTTGGAGGAAATTTTTTAAACAAAATTTTTGAACTTGCAGCTTCGTTGAGAATAGTTGGGAGGAGAACATATGAAAAGTCTACATTCTTAACTCATGTGCTAAGGGGATGAGGGTCGTTTAAAAGTTGAATTTTTCAGCGTTTTGCTTCCACGCTCATATCTTGAGAACAATGCGTTCAACCGACATAGGTAACTATTCAAAAATGAAGATTGGCAAATTCTTCACACTTTTTGTTTTGTGGAATTTTGTGATTCTCCCAACAGTTCCCGAAATATTCGCTCTTGAAGGTGTGTGATTGTTGAAATAACAGGTTTTTATCCAATGTTTTGCTCTTTCAGGCTCATAACTCTCTAACAATGCATCATAAAAACTTATGCTTATCGTGGGTTTGTAAAGCATTCGATTTTATTTGAAATGATGTATTATTTCACTATTTCCAGTTTTCCTTTCATTGTTATAGCAGCTTCAATGTAGGGGTGAAATTTTCATTGCTGCAACAATTGATTGTTTGACAATGACATATGAAGAGGTTGTCTGTGACACAATTTATAATTCTGCAGCTTCATTTGGACTAGTTTGTAGGTGAACATAGCAGAAGTACGCATCTTTATCCCCTCTGTTGAAGGTGTGGAGCCGCTGAGGTGACACTTGTTGCAGCAATGAAAATTTCACCCCCTACATTGAAGATGATATAACAATGAAAGGAAATCTTGGAATAGTGAAACAATACATCATTTTGAAAAGAATTCAATGCTCTACGAACTCACGATAAGCATAAGTTTTTATGATGCATTGTTGGAGAGTTATAAGCCCTGAAAGAGTAAAACATTGGATAAAAACCTGTTATTTCAACAATTACACACATTCAAGAGCGAATATCACGGGAACTGTTGGGAGTATCACAAAATTTCACGGAACAAAAAGTGTAGAGAATTTGCCAATCTTCATTTTTGGATAGTTACCTATGTCGGTTGAACGCATTGCTCTCAAGATATGAGCGTGGAAGCAAAACGCTGAAAAATTCAACTTTTAAACGACCCTCATCCCCTTAGCACATGACTTAGGAAAGGGGACTTCTCATATGTTCTCCTCCTTACTAGTCTCAACGAAGCTACAAAGTTAAAAATTTTGTTTAAAAAATTTCCTCCAAATTCCTTTGTCAATTGGTCTATTGTTTCAAAATTGAAGATTTCACACCCAACACTAAAGCTGTTGCAAAAAGTGCAGAGAAATTCGTAAAAGTGTGGAATTATACATCAAATTGAAGAGAATTTAATTCTTCATAAGCTCATAATCAACAAGGATTTTTCCCGTCGATTTTTTTGAAGTTATAAGAGCAAAAAAAGAAAATAATTGGCGGCAAACGTGTATTTTTCAAAAATGTCACTCCTTCAAGAGCGGATAATCTCGAGAACTAGAGGAGATATGAAAAAAGTTGTGAAATGAATATTGTAAGAGATATGTAAGCTTCAATTTGTTATATGATAGTCAAGTCCATAGGATACATAGTTTTTGAGATTTATGCGAGAAATCAAAAAATTGTACCTTAAAACAACCCCAACCCCCTTACCACAGTGGTTAGGGGTGAGGACTTTTGATATGTCTACCTCCCTAGTACTCTAAACAGAACTGCGGGGTCAAAAATTGTTTTCTCAAAATTTCCCTCTATACCCTTTTTTGAGCATTCATTGCCTGGGCTATAATATTATAAATGACATTAACTCATCATCAACCTCACGAAATGATTTAATTGTTGCAAATTCACAAACGAAGATTGATTGCTTTAAATGTTCAATGATAAGAAAATATGCATTATGATTTAAATTTCATAATTTGCCAAGAATATTAGTCAGCAGATTCGCTAACAATAGTAAAATCCTGGTCATATCATATCACTAAGCATATAGGCTCTAATACTTTAACTGAATAAATATTATTATATTACAAGAATTATTATATCAAGGGTCTCATATTTAACAACATTTAAATCTCTCATATTTTTAAAAACAGACATGCATCAAAAATGCATATTTTAAAGTAGGCTAAGTGATACTTTTCATTTGCAAAATTATAAAAAATACAGTTTTGCAATGAAAATGTGAAAACATTACAATTTAAAAAGGCACCCATCAAGCAATATTGAATTGCATTATAAAGTAGATAGAGGCTGAAATTCAAACCAACCTACTTAACTATACAATAATTATTCTTGAATGTGAAACATTTACAAATGAATTTCAAAGTTGATTCTCCAAACATTCTCAGGAAAATGGGATTCAAATTCATAGCAATCTGCTTACACTCTATAAACTTGAAGTTGTGAATGATTATATATTTTTCGAAGAATAACTTATCAATATAGTATAAAACATGAAATTTTCCATTTTGATTTTTTTACAGAATTATCAGGAAAACTGGGTTTGAGTTGGAGCTCCTGTTGAACAGCATTGTTTACTCGTTGATGAAAACTACCAAGATGAAATTTCATGAGAAAATGGAGAGAGAGAATAATTTATTTCTCTTGATATGCGATAGGTGAATGTCTCTATCTTTGAAAATATGATGGCGTTCTTATTCATGACATTTGTGACTCAATATACTGTTATACAGTATCTATTCAATCAACTTCTGACTTCTATTAAGATTACATACTGAGTTCAATAAATCAACCGTTAAAAACAACAAAAGTAGCATTAACAATCAGCTCCAGATATTCAATGGAAACAAAAATGTATAATATATAGTGATAATAATAGATAGTATTCATTTGTGGAAATCAGTCTACCCTTTATTTAAATGCGGATCGATGATATTATGTACAAGTGGGTAACTTAATGTGAGATTTTGATGAGATGTGAGCTATTACATCATGATATCGATATCAACCCACCAATAATTTCACTCTGCTGTTACATACCGGTATCCATGTGACATGACTAATGACTTGTCAGCTATGGAAGTAGTTTTACCCGTAACTTTCGAACAAAATCCATTCACGGCAGCGTTCCACATGGAATCTACGATTCACAGGGATTTTAATCAATATTTCCAAGTCGATATATTTATTGATTGATTTCATTCTTACCTACAATTATCGAGAGAAAAACAGGTAATAAATCCATAGTAAACTGTCTATTCATCATTGTTGATTTCTGTGAATATTATTTTGTCAAAATGATCAATGACTCCACTTCTGTCAACTGCACTTATATGCTGACTCTAGTAGAGTTTTAAATATAAAAATTTCCAGTTGCATTCAGATACCTACCTAATATCATATCCAAAAATCGGAAACTTTATGCAAATTGAAATGAAAATGAGCCAGTATACATAGGCCTGAATAGTGTCATGTTATCAACATAATTTTGTTTGAATAATCATTTTCGGATTGATTTACAACGATACTGATTACAAAGGCTTATTATTCAATAAAATCATAGAAAAAACAGATGGCGTTTTTTATGAAAATCAATTGACAAAGTATGAAAATTGTAAAAGAACAAGTTAATGGTTTATTATTAATTTGATGAATTATTGTTCCATCCACCGACCATCTGTTTATTCTATGCAACAGTAGACTAATTCTTCAATATCTCTCCTCGTATATTGACTCAACTCTCGCTTCATTTCACTCAAATTCAATAATCATAGAACACTTTATTAGTTTGATGAGAATTTCATTATAAGATTATTGTGAATAATAATAATAAAGTGATAGGCCTTCCATATGTAGACTACGTCTTTACCTCAAATTCATCTTGGGATTCTCAACATTTCATATCCGATAAATTCTATATGAGTTGGACACACTGTAGACAACATATCAGCCTCTGGTCATAACACTGTTTCAAAATAAGCAGCTCAGTACAATATTTTTTTCCAGATGAGCTGTATAGATTACATCCTTGAAGTTTTAGTTACAAAAATCCTACTTTTGGATAATCAGCAATCAAACATTTTTTCTGGTAACTAGACTAGCTCAACTTCATGGCATACTTCCATATAGTCTGGATTATGCATTATGTCTTTTATCAAGTCTTTCAATATAGTGTATCTTGGGAATATTGGATAGTATTTTGAATTCATGTACTCCGTCTGAAACAAAACAAAAAAAAAATTCACCAACTAAATTTTTTTTACTCGTTAAAATCATGAGCAATGTAACTCTGATTGCAAGTAGTGAAAAATGACAAAAGAAGGAAACTCAATTATTAAGAACAACACAATAGTTCAATATGGAACTATCATATTTCTCTTTTTATAAGAATGCTGCTAACTTATATTGATTAGTTTTTACACATTCAAATGACATTGTATTGTCATAGGACAACAAAATTCATGAATCGAATAGCCTAGCTGATAAGTTGATCGTGATTGGATTATGAGTTACAAATTAAACATCCAAAGTATAATACAATGTTACAGGTCTGCGACAATAATATTATAAAGTAGGTGGGCTACCGTATGGAAGTAGTTTCAATATATTTTAAAATAGATGAGCTATACTGTTGAACTCCATTTGATGCTTGGATGTTATCATGAATAATTCATCTCGTGAGTAACACACCAATAATTGATGAAGATTCAATCATCAATAAATTATATTATAACACAGCTTGCAATAGGAGCTTGAGCTGGCGAATCTTGAATGTAAGAGTTGTGGGAGATTACTCTTATCAAAATTTATTAAATGTAACTTAATTTTTGTTGAACAACTATAAAATTATTAGAAATCCATGATTATTATAATACGGCACTATTTATGATAAGGTTTATATTGTTTCTAAATTTACTAGTTTCATTTTACAAGTATTTCTTGTGATGCGGGAAAGTAGGCTACTGGTAGCTAATAATTTGGTTAATGTAGGTATCAAAGAAGATATTAATTTATCAAATTGGATATATTAATTCAATACTAAACTACACATACCGGTAGGCTATATATTGCTATAATAATAATAATAATAATAATAATAATAATAATAATAATAATAATAATAATAATAATAATAATAATAATAATAATAATAATAATAATAATAATAATAACCTGGGGGAGTTGCTAGTCTCAGGGAATGCTCACCAGATATGGTGGGTACTGGGGAAATAAAATACCCAGGGCGGATCAAAACTAGCACCCAGAGGGCACGACGGTTCCACATGTGAGTGACGGTACCACGACAGCGTCTGTTCCACATGTCAGTGGCGGCTGATTCATGTTACAAGGCTCAACAACCTTGTTCCTATCCCCTGGCTTTGGCCAGAACAGGGAAAATTGAGAGTGAAATCATGGGTCGTGTGAGTAATGACAAAACTACCCCAGGTGGTAAAATCCACCCACCCAGCAGAAAGGTGGCAACCAGTCGTTCGGATTCTGGGGAGACTGGACCTACACGATACAAGAGTGAATCGGAGCACTCTGGAAAATTTCCCAAGAACAACGTAAAAAATTACATTGGGACATTGAACATTCAGACTCTAATTCAACAGGGAAAGTTTTACTCATTGACAAAGGAATTGAAGAAACAAAAAATACAAATCTTAGCTGTACAAGAGACAAGATTTCCAGATAATGAAATCACCGACTATAATGGCTTTAGAATTTTTAAAAGTGGAACCGATAGAAAAATTGGGAGAGGAGCCTGTATGCTTGGAATGGCTTTTATTGTCGAGAAATCTCCTATTAAATCTGTAAAAACCATAAAATCCATAACCAACAGACTTATGCAGCTTAGATTGGAATACAAGAATAAAAACTACACTCTCATCAATGTCCATGCACCATGCAATATTGACAACAAGAAAAACCGTGAATATGTAGAGAAATTTTGGGAGCGATTAGAACTTGAAATATCAAAAATACCAATAAATGATGTGAAAATACTTTTCGGTGATTTCAATGCGCAGATTGGCCGAGAAAAGAGATACAGAAAAACCGTTGGTCTACACCCCGCACATAAAATGACTAATAGAAATGGTATGAGACTGATACAACTTTGCCAACAGTTCAATACGAAAATAAGCTCTACATCTTTCAACAAGAAATCAAGGAAACAGAAAACCTGGAGATCTCCTATAAGTCAACTGGGAGAATTCCAAATAGATCACGTTGCCATATCATATGATTTCCAGTAAGAGATTAGTGATGTACAGGTTATACGAGGTGCAAACATAGACTCTGATCATTATCTAACTAGAATTCGAGTCCAATCTACCCCAAGAAGAAAAACGCCAAAAACACCGCCAGCAATCCAAAAATTCAACCAAAAAAATCTCAAAGAATCTGGAACAATAGCCAAATGGGAAACAATTCCTGCCGTTAACTGGGAAGAATTCAGGAAGAAAATAACAGAAATAGCCAAAGGAAAAATACCATTGCAGAATAAACAAAAACATCCATGGTGGAATAGGGAATGTGAAGAGGCAGTTGAATCACGAAGTAAAGCCTTCCTGAAATATAGTTCAAATAAAAGTGAAGAATCTCACAAAAACTTTTTAGAAATACGTAAAAGCGCAAATAAGGTGATTAGACAAGTGAAAAGAAAATACATAGCTCAACAGTTAGAATCAATAGAATCAGATTTTAGAGACTACAACACACAGGGATTCTACAAGACTTTTTCAAACTATATCAAAGGTTATACCCCTCAAAATGTATGCTTTTGTAAACAGGATGGGAATCTAGCATTGAATGATGAAGAAAACTGTGAAGAATTAGCCAAATATTCTGAGAATCTCTTGAACTGCCCAGAGCCATTAGAACCTCTCACAGTATCCAACATCGTAGCCCCACAGCAGGATTCTGTACCACCATCTGAGGAAGAAATTGTGAATCACATAAAAAATTTGAAAAATAACAAAGCATCAGGTAAAGATGGTATTGTAGCTGAGTTTCTGAAAAACCTAGGGCCCAATTCAAGAAAAGAGCTAGCCAAAATTATACAGAATATTTGGCTCACAGAAGAAGTACCAGTTGATTGGAAATGTGCTCTGATTCATCCATTGCACAAAAAAGGGGACAAAACAAATGTAAATAATTTTAGAGGAATTTCCCTACTCGCTGTATCATAAAAGGTTCTATCAGCCTGTATTCTTGGAAGAGCACAAAACCAATTGGAGCCCAAAATTTCTGATTTGCAAGCTGGCTTCAGGCCAAACAGATCATGTTCAGAACAGATACTAAATTTGAAATTGATTACAAAGTTGAGGAAAATGCATGGAAAACCAACAGTCTACGTATTTGTCGATTTCAAAAAGACTTACGACTCAATCCACAGACCCACACTTTTCAAAATTCTTGAAGAAAAAGGACTAGATCAGAAAACTCGGAAAATGATAGAAAAAACATTAACTAATACAATATCCAAAGTAAAGTTCATGGGAAAACTGTCAAAACCGTTTGAGATAAAGACTGTCGTCAGACAAGGTGATGGATTGTCTCCGTTGCTATTCAACATAGTTCTGGATAGAGTAATGGAAGAGTGAGAGGAGCAGCTCAAAGAAAGAAACCTTTGGAAGCCAATCACGCTTGGGACCAAGAAAAATAATTTACAAATACCTTATTTGGCTTTTGCGGATGATCTTGCAATAATGGCAGACTCAGGCGAAGTTGCAATAAAACAAATAGAAACTTTGAAAGAATGTGCAGAAAAAGTTGGCTTACAAATATCCTTCGAAAAAACAGTGTTCACAACCACAAACCTAGAAGTTACCAGACTACAAACTAAATATGGAACAATCAACAGGGTTCCAGGTTTTAAATATTTAGGAGAGGTTATTTCGGAGAGATTATCACAGCAGGATAGAATAAAGAAAGCTCGTAAAGGCCTAGGGCTGGTGCAATCCATTTACAATAAAAAATGCTTGTCTCTTCACACTAAAATTAGACATTATAATACAGTAATAAAGCCATCAATGCTATATGCCAGTGAGACCCTAAATCTCAACATGAAAGCTGATCTAGAAAATTTGAAGAAAGAAGAGAGGAAAATAATTAGAAAAATTCTAGGTCCGAGATTAACTAAGAATGTTTATAGATTACAGAAAAATAGCACAGTTGAGCAACATTCAAATATTGTAACAGACATGAGAAAAAGACGTCTAAAATTCTATGGTCATATCATGAGGCTCCCTGACCATAGATCCATAAAAAAAATAGTAAAATATGTAGCTTCGCTTGCCTTTGGATGAGAATGGATTAGGAATGTTAAGAAAGATCTAGTTTTGGCAGGAATTACTGATGATGAAATTAAAAATAGAAATAATTTCAAAACAAAAGTGAACAAATGGGAAATTATTCCAGAGATAAAAGCACCAAGAGTTGGCACACGATAGAGTGAAGAAAGAAAAGCTGCATTTTCTCAGAGAATGAAAAGCTGGTGGGCGAACAAGAAAACCGCCAAGTCTAATAAAAATCGATGATCATGATTTTACTCAGCGTCTTCCACTTCGGGAGCTCTACGACTAATAATAATATTAATAATAATAATAATAATAATAATAATAATAATAATAATAATAATAATAATATAATAATAATAATAATAATATATCAAAATTTGGCTATTCATTCTGTATGATTATAAAGGAACCATATTTATGATATTATATTTTTCATCAATATAATAATATTCTTATTATGTAAAATATAGAACAATGAGAAAATGGATGTAGTAATTAAAGTAGGCTAACCAACCATTACGTTGAAAATTTGAGAGTTTGTAGATAGTGTCTCAAGTAAGATGTAACAGTATCCGAGGATTCTACATGAAATTTTCTACAAAAAAAAAAAAAAAAACAATAAAATTTCCTTATATTATATTATCGACCTCAGTTTTCGAGATTAATCGAGAACTTTCTGTCCTAATTTACGCCTATCAGTTAGAATCTAATTCTAACGATATGGTTGGAAAAAAGGAGGAATTTCCAGAAAGATTCCAAAAGATTTGTTTTTCATTTGACGTTTTTTGATTGTTTATGAGCACTTAACTTTAAAAAAAGTGCACTCGTTGAGTTCAAAGCCAAATTTTAAAGAGTTTTTTACACGATTTTTTATTCAGGGTAACAATATATTTTCAATCATGCAAAACTTCAACATTCTTAAAGCTTCTGAATGAGTAGGCTGCGCTATAAACTTGTTAGGAAAATTCAAATTCCAAAGTTGTGAAAACTGCAAATATGCTGTTACACCTTTCGTGGGATAGGCCTACTCTATGTACAGAGAGTCCCACCAAGGTTGTAACAGCAGTTGATCATTCTACTCGACATTTCTGACAAAAAATGTTCAGTAAACGTTTTTCTGCAGGCATATTCTAAAAATATCAAAAGATTGATATATTTCGAAAACCAAGGTCGTTAGGAAAAAAGTTTACTGAACATTTTTTGTCAGAAATGTCGAGTAGAATCTATGATCAACGGCTGTTACAACCTTGGTGGGACACTCTGTATATAGCCAAGTTTATAATGCACAACCTATTTCTTTAGTGAGAATCGATTTCATTTGAATTTTCAACATTCCGCATGGATAACTTTATCGAATCAATGCTAATAATTTGAAGTGAATTCTATAATAATGAGATGAGTTCACCCAAGTTATTTGAATCAAAATAATGACACTTCAAAATAAGATAAAATTGAAGCTTTTAGCATGATAGCAGCTTTTATATAGATTTCTGTGAGAAAAGTGACAGGTGAAGTTTTAAATAAATTGATTTCAGCCAAAAACTGACTTAAAATAAAAGTATTAGGCTACTTACTTTCAACTCTCGAATTAAATTCCGTAGTCCTGTATATTTTTTTAATAAACGATAGAGATCATTAGTCATTTGTGTATTCTCAGACTCTATCTGGGCAGTGGTCATATCTGAAAGGAATACAGCAATTCTATTTAAGAAAATCGCTAGAATGAATAATTGTTATCTTGATTACACTGTTGAAATCATATAATATTATATATATACAATGCGATATTATTACATGATCAATATTCATCAGCAACACACAGAAAACTGATAGAAATACAATGATATAGACCATCTAACAACTATGCAATGGAAAACAAACAAAAAAAACAATTTATTCTTATTCTTATCTGCTCTGATTATCTTTGAAATTCGCAACTTTCAATTATAAAGAGTTGCTGGTGAACATTTTTCATGGAAACAGCTAAATATTCCTTTTACAAGGATAATTTGTCAGTGGGTTTCATGGAGATCCTATTCAAATACAAAAAACTACTCTTCTGTCGCTTCAACATTTTTGTCTGCCATCTTGCATCCGTTATATGAATCTAACTACTTTTTTCCAAATGAATAGGTGGTCATGTGATTATTAAAGATTATTATACAGAACTTCATGAGAAAATTAATGGCGAAAACTGCACATCGATAACTAATACCGTTCCAAATATATTCACATTTAAAGATACTAACTAGTGACCCCCTGGGTTGGAGAGCTCGCTCATGAACTGTTGTATTGTAATCTTTGAAACCCGCTTCAACATATTTGTTCCTCATATGAATCCAAATTCATTTAATTTTGAATGATAAAAGGTGGTCGGTCATTGTGATTCATGATTTTTATATAGAGTTCCAAGAGAAAATGAATGGCGAAAACAGCACAATCTCAACCCGAATCAGTTTGCTGATGTGGAAGTTGTAAAAAATATTATGTTGTATACTAGAAGGGCACCCGTGCTTCGCTTCAGGAATTAAAAGATAAGATTATTTTTGTGAAAAATTTATAATCTAAATTCTACCAAAATTGTTATAATCGTTTTTGAGGTTAGGCCACAACTTGACATGAGAATTATTGAGTCAAATCATTTTAATAATCATTGATGTGTTGGAACTGCTCTGTAGAATAGTAGTCCAATTGCAGAGAATTTTTTAGAATATTGGGCGGGGCTTAAGAGTCGACCTCGAATTTATTCATTGGCAATTGATATTTCCTGTTGACAGTTATAAAATTAGCAGCTAGTGATCATGTTATTTTTGCTTTTGCTTGATACAATTGAAGATCAAATTCCAAATTCAGTTGATTCGGAGTTTTATGACTCTCATATCCATGGATCTCTTGCTTATTCTAAAATTTTTGGCATAGCATGACGCTTAATTTTTGTTTCACTTATTCAAAAGTGATAAAGCAGCCAATCCACTGACTCTTTCTTTCATGGAAGTCCATTCATACGAAAGAGTCTATTCATAATAGTAAGTATAACATTTATTGTGGCTGATTCCTCATGTCCTAAACTTTACTATCATAAATATTAAAGTAGGATGAATTTGCATAAATCTGAATAGAGTTTATTCAATCACTTTGATTATTGAATTCCATTATATGATTTCTTTCTTTGATCTTAGCTTGAAACCAAAAGCTTAGGGATGAGAATTTGGATGTAAACTAACATATGACTCAATCTAATTTCTATCTAAAATATAGGATCACCGAGCTTCGCTTGTTGTTTATTTATTGATAGACAGAAAACAAATTATTTAAAATGATAGGGGAAGGACTAACAGGCACAGCCCAAAACTGTTCCTTCCCCGAATTTTGATTTATACACTATAAATACGTAGTCCAAAAAGTAGGTTATGTTCCATACACTTGAATTCAGATCCAATTTTAATCCAAATATTTGAAAACAGAAAAGTTCCGAGTTAGATTGTTTACAGACAAAATTGAATAACAAAAAACACTTACAAATCACTTGAAACTGTAAAATAATTATTAAATTTGAAAATTATGATATACTCTAATTTAGGATGATATAGCCTACCATGTCATGTCAACAAATCAGATTATTTTGATCAAGTCACAGACAACGAAATTATCATCTGTTTTTCCAAGAATGAATAATCATTATCATTTTCATGTACTTCAGCGAGTTTCCCAGGGATGAGACCTAGTGCAATCGATTTTTCATAATTATCATAAACCTACTATGTTCCAAATTTCGTGAGAATCGTTGGAGCTGTTTTCGAGATCCGTTGGACATACATTATAACCATATAACCATATACAGAAATTTCTCTCTTAATATAATAAGATTGACAACTTTAGTATTGTGATCTATCAATATCAATAGGTTTGTCTTGTTTCATGTAATGACATCATGAAAGGAAATAGGAGCAGCTGATGGAATATTATTTATATATTTGTGTTACAAAAACGGGCAGTAAGGGTCATTGCTGATGTGAATAGCCGGTTTCATTATGTAGATTTATTCAAAAAATTCAAAATTCTGACTGTACCAGCTATTTACATTCTTGAGTGTCTTATGTATGTGAGAACTAATTTAGCAAGTATTTCTGTAAATAGCAACGTGCACAACCATTACACTAGAAATTCTGAATTTCTTAGAGTTAACCAGTGCAATTATGCAAATACATTGAACTGCTTCAAGGAGTTTGGTATAAGAGCTAATATAATAAGCTCCCTGAACATTTGAAAGAGCTAGATGTGAATAATTTTAAGAGAGCCATAAAAACTATTTCAATTCAAATATGTCCATATAGGAAAGAGCAGTTTCTAATTTGAGGGTATTTTGTACTGTTTGTATGCTTGTGTTTTGAATTTTTATTTCTTTGGATGTAAATACTTTTTATTTATCATGTTTATTTTATGACGATGCTATGCATTTTGTACAAATGTTTTCCGCAATGAAGAAATCTTGAATATTGAATCTTGAATCTTGAATCTATGGTTTTTATTTAGTTTTTAGCTGACATTGAAAGATGAAAATATCAGGCCCAGTAGCACAAAAGCTTGTTAAATTTCAATCAGGATTGAATTTCATGAGTATTAATCAGAGCAGGGTTTTTTTAAATTGTCTCATGAACTTATGTCATTGTGCGAATTATCAATTTGAAGACTATGTAGTTGGTGATGATGGTTGAAGCTGAAAATTAGGTGTTTTTCACAATACAAGGAGCATTGTTGTCAGGTGTACCTGGAAATCTATATGAGATACAGCACTCTATCTGATCTCAGATTGTAGAGCACCAGAATACGCCCAGAGGGATTTTGAATCATACATCTAATTGGTAACAATCGGAAGATACTGTTGATCAAAATCTAAAATTCATCAAAAATTGATTTTCTCTTCAAATTTCACTCATTTTTGAAAAATCATAACTTAGTACTCATTGGAGATGGAGAATTCCGAATGATCTCATTTCATTCAGAATTTCATATTCTGGAAAAAAGGCGAGAGCAATTTCTTCTGTCCGATTCCGGGATTTGGCAGAAATAGCTGGAAACTGGAAAGTTAGCAGAAAATACGAAGTGTTTGGGCCACCCTGTATCTAGCACAAGGAAATTTTTCATGAAGAAATTGGTTCAGGACTTCTCTCATGTACCCAAATAATATATCGAAAAATCACAACTACAATATAAATTGCATGCACCAATGTATATAGTGACTGGACTAATAATCAATGGTACAAAATTAATTACTTTTATCAGTAATAACTTCAAATACCAACTTGGATTATAAATTTGATTGGTCATAAACCTGGTCCTGAACATAACGAACATAACTTTGAAAAATCATCAAATTAGGTGTTCACATGAAAAAGTTATTGAACGATGAAATTTGAGGCTCCATTTTCACTTTTCACTACACTGCAAAGAAAGCAGCTGTTTTCCAGTCCCTACGTAGATCTCAAAGACATTGTTTGCAGACGACTCTCGTCTGCAGAACAGGCTTCTCTCCGGCTAAGGCCAGAAAGAGTACCCTTTCCGGCCGCTTTTTGGAAATTTTTGAAAATGTGTTTGGACAACTGTGTCATATGGTGCATTGTGTTCAGGAGGGTGAGATCGGAAATTTCCACCCCACTTTGAGTACCCTACGACGTCTGGTTCTTGAGATATGAGGCATCAAAGTTCCCCCCCCCACATGGAACATTCTTATTCAATTTATTATTCTTATATTTATAGCTGATGCCAAAAAGTTAGGGGGCTTCGTGGGTCACATGGTGTAACCTACTCACAGCTGATACAATGCATCTATTTATTGTCTCTTTTGATTTGAAAATCATCACCTGAGCCAAGCTAGATGACAACTCTACTTGACAACATCAGCTGTTGGAGACCCACGAAACCGCCTTACTTTTTGGCATCAGCTATACCTGTAGTGTGGCGAAAAATATTCTATGCGACTCTCTCAAAAAGGTGTTTACAGTATTCACATAACATATTCCTGGGCTCGGCAAGCCTCACCAAGGAAACTATCCTCATACTGTAAACACTTACTTTCTGTGCTTGTAGCGTAATATACTATTCCTTGCCCTCTCACCATAGGTAAGGAAAGTATTGCTTTCCAAAAAAATTAAGGTTATTGAGATACCCCATTCCACCCCCTAGGTTAACTAATCATTGCGAAGTATTGCTATGACGCAGACTAGCTACAGTCGGATATGGGTCGAAGTCAGTAGCCGTACTGACAAATGGAGTTACCGGACCTACACTCCTCCCCCTATCCTGATTCTTTACCCTCTGCTTCTTTCGCGAGATTTTAAATTTCAGGGGAAGAGTATTTGTCAGGGGAATACAGAGTGGGTGTTGAAAGAGATTGAAATAACCCTATACAAGGAGACAGATCTGACTACAGATAAATCTATTTATAAAGGTAGTATGCAATCTGACCCAACTGCGAGCTGACGGCGGGCAGACTGGATCTGCGAGCCCGGAAGAAGGTTTTACTACAGGATTTAAGGTGAGGGCTATGAAGTAACAGTATGGCGGAACTATGGAGTTGTTAGTGGTATTTAAGATATAGTTAAATAGCGTATGGTATAGGGTGTAAGCTATAGAAAGTAGTGTGCAGGGTATGAGGTATACAGTATAGGGTATAGGGAACAGAGAATCAATAATGAGATTATTATTCTCTACAGCAAATAAATATCTGTTCAATAATCCGCAATCTGAGAATTGCGCTCTAGCTCTCAGCAAGCTGGACCTGCTAGCTAAATACAGGGTATAAATTTTCAATACGGGATATTTAAGGTTCAGTATATAGGGTTTCATGTGTAGGATTTCTGAATCGCGAGCCTGCAGCTGCGAAAAGATTTTCAGCAATTCTGAAACTGCTAAACAGGATTTCCGCGCCAGTCTAGCAACTGTGCAACGGTTATTTAGGGCTAATCTGAGACAGCACTTAAGGGAATGGAAATCACTCTCAATCGTCCGAAACGCTTTTAAATCAATAGTCAGTATGTCGACTATTATGAGAGGATAGGAAAGGTTTTTACAGACACAGTCTGCAAAATAATATTGGGAAGACAACTGTCTGTCGTTGTCAGGGTAGGAAAGGATTTTTCCAGGATTTTCCACAAGGAAAATATCGAGTCAGAGACTTCTAATTCAGGAAAAGATTTCAATGGGCTTTTTCAAGTAATTGCCAGTCTAAGGACTACAACAAAATCAATCTCTAATTTGCCACTGAGATCACGGTAGAATTCGTGAGTTTTCCACAGGGAAACCGAGCAAAAAATATTTACTATTAAAAGAGACAGGTTTCTGGGAATTTTAGAAAGGATCTGCGGGTCTAAAGGAATGCAACCAGGACGATCTCGAATCTAGAACTGAGATCAGGAAGGATTTTAGAACAGGAAGAATTAAGAGAAAGTAAGAGGAGGCTTGTCGCAGTCTGATGACTTCGACTGGGAAGTTCTAAAGCTGTACCTGAGAGCTGGAAGGAATTTAGAATAGGAAAAATTGAGAGAGAGAAAGAGAAAGGACGTCGCAGTCTGAATGACTTCGACCAGGACGAACTCAAGCTGCACCTGAGTTCTCTAGGAAAAGGATTGGAATTTTCCTACTAGGAATTACAGCAAGTCCGAAACTGCTGTGCAAAATAAATACAGGGGCCACTCTACGATATGAAAATTAAACAAGGAAAATTCACTCAAAATCATAAGAATTACTCTACCAGGATAAAAATTAATCGAGAAAACTATTCTCAAAAAGGACAGGGATTTCCCCACAAGAATAAAAATTATTTGAGAAAAACTATTTTTAAAAAAGACAGGGATTTCCCTACAAGAATAAAAATTCAATTGGGAAAAATTACTCTTTAAATTGAGGGCCACCTTACTACAGGAAAGGAAAAACATACGGACTACCAATCCTGACATACAATTACCTGAATCGACATGGATACTGATACAGAGAATAACGAACTGATTCTCAATCCCTGTATTAAACTTGAAAACGTCATGAAGCGAGAGAGTAGAGTCTTAGTAAATGAAGCACTCCAAAATAACCTGCTACAAGAGCCTAGTTAAATTTCCCACTTATCTGTTTGTAGAACAAACTTAAGACCTCTCCAGGTTTCGAAACCAATGATAACTCGTTCACCCCCAGTGATACGAGTTTGGGAGAAAAAACCAACAAGAGAGAGAATCCCCAAGGAAGATCTATCTTTGAGTTGTCCGGAACTTGTCTTACAATATTCTATTCTAACACACAAACATATAATAATTCCTTCTAGTAAGAAACTAGTTCCGGGAACACTGTGAGAAGAGGAGATTCGCGACCCATTCACACGCTCGACTACCGATCAACTGCACTATAAATAAAATCCACAAGGACAGAAAATCCCCCAGAAAAATCTACCTTCAAACATTAGGTGATTCAACTCATAATATTCTATTCAATAAAATAGAGAATAGTAGAATATTATCCCTCTAGAAAACTACTATTGGGAGCACTGCTTGGAACGCGGCTGTACACAAACCCAATCACCGAACTACTGCCTCTCACCCAGGTCTGCTCCTCATAGAGTAGGGTCCATGGAAAATTGGGTGGCCGGGGGAAAAGAGAGACCAACAGGAGTCTCAGGAGACGATCACGCCACCAATCAGGTGACAGGGTATGATTCAGATGATATTGATGCTAAGGGTGTAACATGATGACAATACTGTCAACTACTATAATAAATTAGTCCAATGAACAATCCTTCTCACAAGAAATTTCATGAAGAACGATACCGACTCAACCCAGTAGTTGCCTATTGCTTTGATGATATGGCTGCTGCTGCTGCAATACTAGATATTAGAACGCTCAAACCAGTAAACAAAATCTGGAAATTTCTGGTTCAGATGAATCCACTGCTGATAATTCACTGAGTTGTCACCAATGATGATGATTTATACACTCCACTCAAAGCTTAGCAAAATACATCTGACTGACGATCCTATTCTCCCACTAAAGTAAAGAGAATCATCCAAATCATATGCAAAATGATGCTTCTCCTTCTCAACTGTCGATGCTATTAGATCATTCACTATGAAGAGTTAGCAGACCTCGTATGTCTCCAGTGTTATTGTCCTGTCACCAGCTGGCTCAGATCTTTGTTGACCGAGCGAAGTGATGTCTAAGAATCAAGTCGACGGTTTGGTATTTTTCTTAATGTTCAAATGTTTGAATGTTTAATTGTTTATATGTTGCGCATTTACGGCGAAACGCGGTAATAGATTTTCATGAAATTTGACAGGTATGTTCCTTTTTTTATTGCGCGTCGACCTTTATACAAGGTTTTTGGGAATTTCGCATTTCAAGGATGATATGAAAGGAAAAAGGAGCCTCCTTCATACGCCAATATCAGAGTAAAAATCAGACTATAGAATTATCCATCATAAATCAGCTGACAAGTGATTACTCAGATGTGTGGAGAAGCCAGTCTATTGCTGTATTTCCATAAGGTCTATAGTTTCAATCAGGTACTTGTGGATGAGAATACTGCGTGAGGTCCACTGTTCACAGAACTACCAGTTTATAAGTAGACTTTAGTTTCACTTATAAACTAGTTCTTCTTTAGATGCGTATGAACACTAGCGTCAGGTGATCAATTTTCAAAACGGTAAGGAAAGTTGTGTGAGTGTGCCACACCAGATTTTTATTTATATAGATAAACAGATCACAATTCTTCAAAATGATTGGGGAAGGACAATCAGGCACAGCCCAAAACTGTTTCTTTCCCTAGTTCTGTTTTATACACTATAAATGGTCCAAAAAGTAGGTTATGTTTCATACACTTGAATTCAGGTCCAGTTTTCAGTAAAAATACTTAAAACAGAAAAGTTCTAATTTGGATTGTTTACAAACCAAATTGAATAACAAAATAACACTCACTAATCACTTGAAACTGTAAAATAATGAATAACTTTGAATATTATGATATAGCCTACTCTAATTTAGAGTGATAAACCATGTCATGTCAACAAATCAGATTATTTTGATAGTCTATTAAAATGTCTAGATAATATTTCTCGCGAGATAAGGTAAGCTGTTTGAATGATTACACAGCTGATCTCCCACACAGGCAAACGCATCACTTCTGTTATCGACAGACGACGAAATCTGTTATTCGAAGGATGAATTATCCTTTTAATGTCCTTCAGAGAGTTTTTCCAGGGATGAGACCTAGTGCAATCGAATCTTTATATTATGAACCTACTATATGTTCTTAATTTCGTGAGAATCGTTAGAGCCGTTTTCGAGATCCGGTGAAATACAAACATATACACATCTAAACATATAAACAGAAATTGCTCGTTTAATAGTATAGGATTTTTATATCCTGCAAAATGACGAAGGAGTGAGTCGATTCTGTTGTCCAATGAACTTGATCTGTAAAGAGGATGAATAATATGTTTTGAGATATTTTGAGATGTGCTAAAATGAATGAAAGGAGGAAAAATACCTAGCTAACTATGGTTCTTATGTAATAGGCTTGTAGAAGTAAAGAATGAGAGGTGAAAAGTAGCAAAACCGTCATAAAAGGGAGAGGAAGATAGAAAAAAGAGAGAAGAAAAAGAAATATAAGCAGCATTTTGTAAGCGAGTCTACTTTCAACAAATAGCCGAAGAATGGCATTGCATTCAATAGTCTGAATAGAAATCTTAGAAAAAAAATTAGAAGAAAAATTAACTGTAGGTTCAGTTTCCTATATCAAGTTCAGTTTCTCTACTAATATTAGAGTATGTGAGAAAGTGGTGCGATAAGATCAATTATTTCAGTACTTATATATAGATCAACTGTCTCCTTGAACATTCCAATTGGTGGAATATGTGACATATCTGTCTGCAGTAAGTTTTCAATTAAATAAGTGCAGTGGGACAATACATAATTATTTTTAAAAATTGACAATGAACATCTACAAAAAAAATCTGGTGTGGTACACTCACACAACTTTCCTTGCTCATTGAACTGCAAGCCTCATTCTCAAACGAGAATAATTTAGGGGAATAACATAATGACGATTGGCGGCAACATATTTGCAACTACGATCAGGCTACTGTATATGTGTATATTATAATTGTTTCCAGAGTACTTTTTCCTTTGTGTAAATTGTGAAATTCGAAGATTTTTTAAAGTCGTCAAAACATATGTTCTACAGATGAAATATCTTGACTATGACTGTGTTCTTTTTATAAACTGCTCTACCTACCTCATGCACGAGAAGGAGGTTACAAAGTACATTTCTCAAGGATGGGGTGGACCATCATTAGTTTCTCAGGAGAAAGACTCATGCCAGTTGATAGAGCTGATAAATAACTATACAGGGTATGAATTTGAAAAAATCGTTAGAGCCGTTTTTGAGAAAACCATGAAAAACATGTTTTTTTAGTCATTATCCGCCATTTTTCTCTTGAATATTACGGAGCTCCTGAAATTTTCCCAGAAATGAGACTCATGTCAGTTGATAGGGCTTATTAATAGCTATCCATGGTATAAATATGAAGAAAATCGTTAAAGCCGTTTTCGAGAAAACCGTGAAAAACATGTTTTTTTAGTCATTATCCGCCATTTTTCTCATGATTATTATGGAGCTCCTGAAATTTTCCCAGAAATGAGACTCATGTCAGTTGATAGGGCTTATTAATAGCTATCCATTGTATAAATTTGAAGTAATTCGTTAAAGCCGTTTTCGAGAAAACCGTGAAAAACATGGTTTTTTAGTCATTATCCGCCATTTTTCTCATGAATATTGCGGAGCTCCTGAAATTTTACCAGAAATGAGACTCATGCCAGTTAGTTGATAGGGCTTATATGGATAGCTATCCATGGTATGAATTTGAAGAAAATCGTTAAAGCCGTTTTTGAGATAAACGTGAAAAACATGGTTTTTTATTAATTATCTGCCATTTTTTCCGCCATCTTGAATTGAATTTTATTGAATTCCTTATTGTCGGATCCTCATGGTATAAGGACCTCAAGTTTGAAATTTCAAGTCATTCGGTTAATTAGGAATGGAGTTATCGTGTTCACAGACATAAACACATACACACACACACACACACACACACACACACACACACACACACACACACACACACACACACACACACACACACACACACACACACACACACACACACACACACACACACACACATACACACACACAGACCAACACCCAAAAATCATGTTTTTGGACTCAGGGGACCTTGAAACGTATAGAAAACTTGAAATTAGGATACCTTAATTTTTTTTGAAAGCAATACTTTCCTTACCTATGGTAGTAGGGCAAGGAAAGTAAAAATCTAAGCTAAGTAAATCTCACTTTTTCAAGTGTTAGTACCGGTAGGAAATAATTTTAACAACGATCTACTCGAATATTTAACACTTTGAGCAGAAAAATTTGATCTGTCGTATTTTTAATGTATTCATTTATTCCATTTCTGACTGATTTATAAGTTTCTTTCGATATGAATATTTTTGAATCGGTTTGAATAAATAAAGTTGAAATATGAAAATGAAAATAAGTTTGAATATAAATGAGTTTGAATATAGAGATGTGCAGTTTTCACCATTAATTTACTCTTAAAACTCTATTTTCAGATCATGTAGCCTACTATAAAACATGACAACCCTACCATTTAAAGAATGAGTTAAATTCAATATGGCAGATACAAGATGATGAACCAAAATTGAGATGCTACAGAAAAAAAAATTGTCTTCAATAAAAATTCGTATGGAAATCCCCTATGAAACCTTACTGCCAAATTATCTTCGGAAGAGAAATGTAATGCTGCTTTCATAATTTTAAAATCAAACCTAGTCCTATGTGAATTCATAGAGCTTTATAGTGTTCTCCGTTCGGGTGAATTATTCAGAATCCATGAATTTTAATAATACCAATATCATAGCAGATACTATCAGGCTATCACCATATCACAATGTGTATTATTGATCATACATAGCCATTGACCATACTATAGCCATAGTCATTGGTTGGCAGTACTGTTCTGCCTAGTAAAAACTGTCTGAGTTTGTTCCGTAATTAATTTGCTTTTATCAGTATTTTTAAATTGAATTTCCAGCATTCGTTAATCGTATGAGGTAGTTTGTGAGTTGGTGAATTTTTGAAATTAATATATTGGTGAAAATTACCTGTTTTGTGACTGGGAAGTTCTAATTTGTGTTTGTAACCTAAAACTGTTTACCGGTTCTGCACGGTGAGAATAGCTGCATTTTTACTTTCCTTGCCCTATTACCATAGGTAAGGAAAGTATTGCTTTCCAAAAAAAATTAAGGTACCCTAATTTCATGTTTTCTATACGTTTCAAGGTCCCCTGAGTCCAAAAAAATAATTTTTGGGTGTTGGTCTGTGTGTGTGTATGTGTGTGTGTGTGTGTGTGTGTGTGTGTGTGTGTGTGTATGTCTGTGAACACGATAACTCCATTCCTAATTAACCGATTGACTAGAGATTTTAAACTTGAGGTCCTTATACCATGAGGATCCGACAATGAGAAATTCAATAAAATCCAATTCAAGATGGCGGAAAAAATGGCGGATAATTACTAAAAAACCATGTTTTTCACGTTTTTCTCGAAAACGGCTCTAACGATTTTCTTCAAATTTATATCATGGATAGCTATTTATAAGCCCTATCAACTGACATGAGTCTCATTTCTGAGAAAATTTCAGGAGCTCCGTAATATTCTTGAGAAAAATGGCGAATAATGACTAAAAATCCATGTTTTTCACGGTTTTCTCGAAAACGGCTCTATCGATTTTCTTCAAATTTATACCATGGATAGCTATTCATAAGCCCTATCAAATGACATGAGTTTTTTTCCTGGGAAAATTGCAGGAGCTCCGTAATATTCTCGAGAAAAATGGCGGATAATTACTAAAAAACCATGATTTTCTCAAAAATAACTTGACCGATTTTTTTCAAATTCATACCCTGTATAGTTATTTATCAGCTCTATCAACTGGCATGAGTCTCCTTTTTGGGAAAACAATGGGGGGTCCACCCCATCCTTGGGAAATGGACTTAAGTAACCTCCTTCTCGTGCATGAGGTAGGTAGGTAGCGCAGTTCATAAAAAGAACACAATAGTCGAGATATTTCATCTGTAGAACAGCTGTTTTGACGACTTTCATCGAATTTCACAATTATTCACACAAAGAAAAAGTACTTTGAGAACAATTATACATACACATATACAGAAGTCTGATCGTAGTTTCAAATATGAGCAAGGAAAGTTGTGTGAGTGTACCACACCAGATTTTTATTATCTACTCATCAACTCAAGACACGTCTGTTGAGTGTTGTCTATGAATTTGTCAACTGCTGTCTACGTTTCAATTCATTTGTTTTTGAGCGGGAATCTAAATCAGCTGTGCGTACACTGACACTGTTGGAACGGCAACGGTACAACTACTGAACGGTTTGATCGAATGACCCTGATCACTCAGCGCTTATCTATAGAGATAACATAGGCAGTGTTGATTTTCTGTTTTATCTTTTCTCTCTTGTTTTGACTCTTATTTACTTGGCGGTTGATTCAAATTTGCGGTGACTGATGTTCTGTATTATGCATTCTTAATTGAGTTTTAATCATTCTAACACTACTGATATCCCATTTCTCAATCCATTTCTTTTTTCCATGAGCTACCCTATTCTTATTCCTGCCTTGACAGCTCTCTTGGCACTTCTAATATCTCTCTATTTCTTTCCTGTACATAATTTTCACTCAGTCGAAGAGATCAAAAATGACTAGAACCCGAGGTGAGATTGATAGAGCTAATTCTTCAGCACAACAGAACCTCAATAATATAAAAAATGATCTAATTCACCAGGAAGTTGCTGACGTTGCTGTGACTATTCACGGAATACTTTCTGTGATCTGTAGCAAGTACTCTAGCTATGCGATCATTGACTTAGTTCCAGAAATCACATCATTACTGAACAGATATGATGCTTCTATCAAGGTTAATAATGATTTACAAAATTATATAAGTAATTTGGCTGAAGAAAATACATTTTTAGCGAGTTCTTTGGAGTCAGAGAAAAATAAGAGACGAATTGATTTTGAGGATTCTTTGCATTGTGAAGAGGTAGCGGAGGGCGAAATCAAATCTCTGAGAGTGGAAAATGAAGAGTTGAAAATGAATCTGCTTTTATTAAATAAAGAAGTTCATGACAAGGATGCAATCATTGATCTACTAAAAATTGACTGTGAGAGACTTTCTGTCACAAATCATTTGACTGAGAATAAAGAAGTTGGAGATCAGATGAGAGCGATGTCTGTGACTATTGAAACCTTGGAAGCGGACAACAACACTTTAAGGAATGAGAACAGTTTTTTAAGAAGTAGTGCTGTTAAATTGAGTAATAAAAATAAGAGCTTCTTGAGTTCCAAATCTAAGAATAATGTTTTCAAGCAATCAGGATTTGAACCAAGTCGATCAAGATGTTCAAATTCAAATGTTGATAGTGATGCTGCGGTTGCAGAAGATTGTGAATCCGTGTCCGTCCCAGCATCTCCCAATCTCACAGTGCACCACTACGCCGACAGTCAGGGTAGAGATGTCGGAAGTCAGTTCAGGAGGAAGAGCAATTTCAACTCGTTTGTGAAGCCAGGAGCCAGGTTTCGTAATGTTGTGCCGGATAGATTGGCGGATTTCGGCAGGAAGGATGTTCTGGTGATTCAGAGTGGTTCTAATGACATCAGCAGAAATGAGGCAAATGAAGTCCTGACAGCTTTACGACAGTGTCTGCCAGCCCTCTATGGAACCAATGTCATCATTTTCTCGATTCCACATCGCTTTGATTTGGCGGACTGGTCGTGTGTGAACAAACTGATCAAAGACACTAATATATCTATGAAAAAAATATGCGATTTGTTTCCTAATTGTAAGTTTGTGGATATAAGTCATTTGGGAAGGAGATTCCATACAACGCACGGACTTCATCTTAATAAGTTTGGCAAAAAAATTATCAGCGATTGTATTGTAAAGTGCGTACAAAGTAATTTCATGATTACAGAATCTACTCCTGCTATTCCACTTTATAGTTCTTTTTTAGTTTAGACCACATAACTTCTAGCTCAAATTTGGTAATTGATAATGTTGTTCCTATTGAAAATCGATATAATATTAATAATCTTATTGGTGTAAAGCGAATTTGTGATTCTTTAGATAATTGTAATAGTCTACTTAGTAACGATCAGTCATCTAATTTAGTTGTTGCTCATTGGAATGTTCAAGGTTTGATAAATAAATTGGATGAACTCACAAGTTTCAACTGCAAATTTTATGAAGACATATTATGTGTTTCTGAACATTGGTTGGATTAATGATCTGACTGAGATTGAAATTAGTGGCTATACATGCATCAGCGCATATTGCAGGCCTACAGGGCAAAGAGGTGGATCTTTGATCTGTGTTAAGTCATCCTTAATTGCAGTTGAAATTCCATATTTGGTTGAATTATCCGTTGAAAGGGTTTGTGAGATTTCAGCTGTGTTGATTGAGCAATATAATGTTATTTGCATTGAAATTTACCGTGTTCCTTTAGCGAGTAATTTTGAGGCTTTCATAGAAACGCTTCTCGGCATGCTTGATGTTTTAAATAGCAATAATAGTACTAATGCTAGCATTATCCTCTGTAGGGATTTCAATGTAAATTTGATGATAGATTCTAACTACAATATGGTCTTGAAAAATTTGCTGTTAAGTTTCAATCTCAATTTAACAATCAATGAAGTTACTAGACCAGGTGAATCTACTCATTGTGAGGGGACGTGTATTGACAATATTGCTACATCAATTCATTTTGAAAGAATTATCTCAGCAGAGGTTGAGCCGATGATTGTCTCGGATCATTTTGCTCTAGTGCTTAGCTGCCAACTTGATGTGACTGATCCTACAGCTTCAAAATAATTATTTAATAGGTAATAATAAGTCTAGAAGGATTATCAGACCACTTAATTACACTAATATTGTTAAATTTCAATCAATAATTGCAAGAACTAATTGGTTAGATGTTCATGCAATCAATAGTTTTGAGGATAAATTTTCCCACTTTCTCAATAAATTTCTTTGTATTGCTGATGCAGCTCTTCCCATCAGAAGTGTTGAAAGTGGCAGATGTCCTCCAGTAAAATTATTTTGGTACACTGAGGAGATTGAAAATATTAAGGAGCAATGTTTACTTATGTACGACCTCTATAAGATGTCCGGTTCTGCCACTCATAAAAGCATGTATAATCAGTTGAAAAGATCTTTTAGAAAAATGGTAAAAAAGACTAAACTCGATTACAATAATAATCGTATTTTGCGTGCTAAAAACAAGCCAAGGGAATTGTGGTCAATAGTCAGAGAGAATTTGAATAGGAATGAAGTAGCTAAAGGTGATAAAATATCTAGTCATACACCAGATGGTTTCAATGATTTTTTTATTGACAGTATAGATGAAAAATTGCGTTCAATAGCAGATCCTGTCCATGACGTTTTCCATTATCTTGACAATTACAAAAATTCAATGCCAAACTCTTCAAAGCCCTCTTTCTCTTTTCATCTTACTAGTGTTGAGCAGGTTCATAGTGTAATACTATCCTTGAAGAATAGTGCTTGTCTTGATGTGTATTGCTTGAATTCTTACTTGTTGGAACTGGCTTCTCCCCATATTTGTGAAGTTCTGTGCTCTCTGTTTAATGATTGTATTCTTGATGGCGTTTTTCCTAATTGCTTGAAAATTGTCAAAATAATTCCTCTTTTCAAGAAAGGTTCTGCAAGTGAGTATAATAATTTCAGACCGATTTCTATCATTCCAGTTATTTCTAAAATCTTTGAGGTAATTTTGTATTGTCAGATTGTTGAGTGTTTTGAAAATAACTCACTGTTCTCTGATAGTCAATTTGGGTTCAGACCTAATAGAAGCACAAATACAGCTATATCTGAATTCATGGAAAACTGTATCTATTCTATTGATGAGAAGTGTAATCTACTAGGCAGCTTCTATGACATGAGCCGAGCTTTTGATACAATATCTCATCCCATCTTATTACAAAAGCTCAAATTCTATGGTTTTGATGACATGTCAACCAATTTAATTGCCTCTTACTTGAGTGATAGATTCCAATCTGTTTTCTATGATGGCTGTTTTTCTAATTATTTAAAAGTGTTATCAAGTGTTCCACAGGGTTCCAAACTAGGTCCTATCATCTTCATTATATATGTTAATGATCTTCCTGCAGCAATCAGTTGTATAAATGTAAAACCATATATGTTTGCTGATGATTTAGCTGTTCAAATAAAAAATAATGGTCTTTCTGGTAGCTTACATACGGTTAATGAAATAATTGAAGATTGGACAGCTTCTAATTCATTGTGTCCTTATGAGGACGAAGCTCAACTTTTGGAATTTGGATTTAGATTGCAACCTGACAATGCAAAGTTTCTCGGTATTACAGTTCAAAGCAATCTAAAATTGGGCTTACACATCAAAATATTATGTGGCAAACTGTAGAAGGGAATTTTTATGTTAAATAGATTAAAGTTCATTGTTGATAAGAGTGTTTTAATTTCAGTGTATTTTGCTTATCTTCATTCCCATTTGTATTATGGTGTTGTTGCCTGGGGTAATGATACGAATGTAAATAAACTATTTGTGTTACAGAAACGAGCAGTAAGGGTCATTGCTAATATGATAGCCGTTTTCACTGTGTAGATTTATTTAAAAAATTCAAGATTTTGACAGTACCAGCTATTTACATTCTTGAATGTCTTATGTATGTAAAAATTAATTTAGCGAGTATTTCTGTAAATAGCAACGTTCACAACCATTACACTAGAAATTCTGAATCGCTTAGAGTGAACCAGTGCAATTATGCAAATACATTGAGCTGTTTTAAGGAGTTCGGTATAGGAGCTCATAATAAGCTTCCTGCACATTTAAAAGTGCTAGAAGTTGGTAATTTTAAAAGAGCCATAAAAAAGATGTTAATAGAAATATGTCCATATAGAAAAGAGGAGTTTCTAATTTGAGGGTATTTTGTTTGATGTTTGTATGCTTGTGTTTGTATTTTTATTTCTTCGAATGTTGCCTAAATACTTTTATTTACCATGTTTAATCTATGACGATGCTATGCATTTGTATAAATGTTTTCTGCAATAAAGAAATCTTGAATCTTGAATCTTGAATCTTGAATCTTGCCTTTGTTCCAAAAAGACAATAGACAGATAGACAGACATGAACGAAAGCGAGTTGATGTAAAAATTGTAAATATCATGTTTTAGGCTATTTATTAATCAGCTGGAATCATGTGTCCACATAAAGTACAATCTGTATGATAACTCCCTAATGGCATAACCTGTTCTAAATAAATAGACAACTTTTAAAGTTTCTAGCATGTCGAAAAATTCATGTTCTCTGCTCGAAATGTCTCGACATTGACGAACATAATGAATTGAAAAATAACTATAGGTCGGATAAAAATTATCCAGACACCAACAGAAAGGAGACATTCTCCCCGTTAATTTGATATGAAATTATTACGCATTACAACGCCCAATGATTCTGAGAGAAGTGATATTCAAAAGAAAAACAAATCTTCGCGATGTTTCCAGTTTTATCATAACAGTTAAATTTCCTTTTAATCCTTCAACCCTGGAGCTTTTTTAGTACCGGTACTACTAGGATATCGGGGATGATATTCCACATCCAATTCTGACATTGAATTGGACATTTGAGAAAGTTGCAATTTTACACGATTTGGAAACCCTGTAATTTCTTCGGATGGAGAAGTCTTAAGTTATTTTACACAAACTATAGATATTGCATGCAATTGATAATCCAGCTGAATAAATGATAAATCACGATACATTCGTTTCTTCTGCACTTTCATTGTTATTTTTATATCCTTGAAGAGGACGTAGGAGTAAGTCGGTTCCGTTGTCCAACCAACTGAGTCTGTAAAAAGGCTTGAAGAATATGTTTTCAAAATTTGAAGCTGATTGATCGAAAGTTATTGTAGAACATACGAATAGACACACAAACGGACAACGATTATTGCCTTGAGTCAAAAGTAAGAACTCGCTGACGCTCGTTCCATTATCTCATATATGAATGATATCAGATTTATCAATTATTCTAATAAGAGTGAATGAAGTTGAAGGGATTAAATATCTTTTCAGGCCCAGTCGAGTATTTTAGGAGACTAATAATGCGCAGATTTCAAACACATTTTATTCACATTCGAGCCGTTTTCCTTTAATTATTTTCAAAAAAATAACTGTTTTCCAGTCAAACTTAATAATCAATTCTTGTTGAACATGGGATAAATAATTTATCTTTATATAGTTAGAAAATATAATATTATTGGAGCTGCAGTGTTCTAACTTGTGACAAAATATTCTTTGATTCATCGATAGAATATGTTGTCACAAGTTAGAACACTGCAGCTCCAATAATATTATATTTTTTAACTATCCTGCCTTTTCTCGATCACTGTCACAGTATATATAAATAGTTAATGAAGATTTTCCCAACTTTAATATATTATATTCGAGGGAAATATCATTTCAATTTCAATTCCAATCTATTCACCACATTACATTATCCATATGATTGAGATCCATACATATCTGATTGTGATTGGTATAGAATGAATAGTATACAAAAGTATAAATATACAGTCAAAATTATATTAAACAAAAAATAGCATAACCCAAAAGAGTTAAATCTGAAAGCGTTATACACATACGGTTGTGCTGTGGTTGTTGTTATTATAATTATTTTGAATGGAGAATTACTGTAGGCTATTGTGTATAGAATAAACAGTATATCGCATGTAATATTCATCATATTGAGGAGAACTCTCATTATACATTGTAAACAGAGCATTATATTTAATACAAACCACTCAATCTCTCTAAACGTTCTTTCCGTTTTTCCTCCTCTTCTGCCAACTTCGACGCGGTTTTAACGCCTTCTCCCGACTTCTGCGTCTTCTCCATTATTGTACAGGCACGTAGAACAAATGCTGGGACCGTTTCTTGTTTTTCTTGTCTTGGGATGTCAACTAGGGTCCAATACTGCGTTTCAAGACGCACCACCTCCTGTCAAGTCACAAATAACCATATTCATTCATTAAACCAATTACACACAATTCATCAACATCATTGGGGGAGGAACGACAGATAACAATATTTTATATATTAGCAAATATTATCGTTATCTCAGATTTTTGAGAACAAATGAGCAGAAAATTTTCAAATTTGGTACAATAAAAGTTCAGCTTAGGTGCGAAAATTTAGCATTAGTAGGGCTTTGTCATATTATTAGCATTGGTAAAGCCAAATTATCTTTGTGACTTGACATATGCCCAAATTGGCTACGGTATTTTTAGCGTTTTTTGTCCATTTAGCAGGATATTTTTGCGTTTTCTCAGCTAATTTGAACATTCAAGAGTAAACTAACTGGACATGTTCAAATTTGGTACAAAATTTCATGTAATGTGTAAAATTGTTATTTCAAAAGGGCCTTGGAATAACGCCAAAATATACGCCTAAAATCAGTGAGTTTCAGCGTTTTCCACAATTCTTCTACGTTTAAACAGATTTTATAAAAAGTAATTAACAGAAAATGTTCAGATTTGGTGAATGAGTTCATCTAAGGTGTACCATTGTTGTATTGGAAGGACTTTGGAATGACACCAGAAATTATCGTTTTCCACCATTTTTTTTTGTTTTCTGAGCTTTTTAAGATAAAGCTAGCTCAAATAAATAAAGAATGTAGATGAGAGGAGCGAGCCTGCTGGTCTCGTTTATGAAAACCAGCTGTGCTAATTCGTGTACAAATTTTCTTGAATAATGTCTTGTTCTATCATCTTGTTCTGATATCCTATCAATTATGATTGATTATTTGTGATTGTCATTGACGGGTTCCTTATTGGAACCGATCATTGTTATTTTGAAAAAAGGAATATTTATTTTTCTATTATGGAGAACATTATCCTCAATTACTGAATTGTTATTTTCTTTAAAAAGGGGTTTTCACTCCATAATCATTGAAAAAAAGGTATTTATTCACAAAAAATGCTAAAATGAAGGATTATTCGATCACACAACACAATTCAATACTGATTCATATTGTTATGATTTGTGAATTATTGCTTGATTTATAAGAAAATAATATAATTATGCATTCATGACAAGAGGTTTCAGAAGTGGTAGATACAAAAAAACAGATGAACCAAGGAACTAAGAACCACAACTATGTTTAAATGATTAATTTTATTTGATTGTAATCGAATATCATCATACTTGTCACACTTTTATAACTGGTTGGTATTCTACTATATAGAAGAACTAATTTGTGAATCTCGTAGTTCAATTAGAATGCTGTATTGAAGTCTTGTCTAGAGGAAACGTATTTTTTACATTTTCTCCAAATTAAGTACACTAAGGTAAGCCTATAAGCCTTCCGTACTTGATTCTTCAGAGAGATAATATTACCGTATATAATTCATCAATGTTCTTGCCTTCTATTTCAATGAATATATAGTTTATTGAATGTTCTTGCCTAGTATTTCAATAGAAGGCCACAGAGAAAACATATATTATAAACATATTCATATTTCTCTCATTCGGATGGTCAATACTTTATTGACTTCTTCCAATAATAAATTTTGACCCTTGAGAGTGGCGTAGCCTGTAATTATTATTCGAAACCGATCGTGTCTTGGGGAAATCATAAAAGGATACTAGTTATAACAACCAATAACACATTTGTGTCTATAATGAATGCGAAAACAACTTTGCACGAAATTATAGTATTGAATCAAGTTTATACTTAGAATTATATAAAAGTTCTCAAGTATCCATTTGAAATGATTTATTTATCCACCACGACACGTTTCGACTTTTCATAGTAATTTTAACGTATGAACATTATATTATGAATCTAATTTTGTTTTTTATCCCATTCCCACTTGCAAATAGTTATAAATAGTCCCAGCACATATATGCGAATTGATAGGAGTGGTAAACTAAGTACATAATATAGGCTACGTATAGCCTACTATATAAATGAAACATTTCAAAAGGGTTCTTGAGAATTTTCATAATTCAATCAATTGTATAGCCCTATGAGGAAAAGTGTATACCAGTTTATCCTTGTGTAGTTATCCAGTGTATATACTTACCTTGATCATAGCTTTAAGTTGTGTGTATCTTTGAAATACATTTCTAACAGATTTGCTTTGGGCATATTTGTCCATGAGAGTTACTAGTGCTCTCTTAGCTGTATCATACGATTCTTCGAGTCTGATTCTCACGGCCCGAAGTCTCTCATTCATAGATATCACCTCCTCCTTCGTGAGACCACCTGAAAACAATCGGCAATTGAATAAGAATAAAATAAACAAACCATGGAAAGTTATGTTTACTAGTTTTTTTCGTTATAGAAATGCTGAATTCATATAAGTCTATTTAATATAATAAACATCAAACAATGTGTAATGTCATTGTTTCAATACTAATTATTTGAAGGTATATAATACTTATTTTAAAGCGGTTAATATAAACATATAATTTATATTTAAATAACTCGTCCTCTTTCAATTCCGCTGGAACTCGGAACGTCTGACCGCTGTCTGTGTGAACTCACCCTTATCGAGATTATTTGTAGCCAAAACATTACAGGACTGTACAATAGGACTATCTCAATTTGATAGTACTAAGTGATTCGATGCAGAGATAGGCTATCACTATTGAAGTGAGATTTGAACAATATTATCATCAATTGTGGAATTCAACATCTGCTTATCAATTAACTTGTCAACAGCGTTCATAAGCTCTGGCAAGGTGACTGATAACTTTGAATAAGCCCTATATAACTATTATATGTATATACTATATTCAAACATCTCGCTTTGCTTTGCTTAACTTTTCTAGTTAAACTCAAGGTTTCCCAGTTTGACTTTGCTGCTGAAGCCAAACTCAATACTGTACATAAATATAATATGCTTACTATCAATATATTCATCTGTAAGTTCTCAACACTCTTATGTAGCCTATTTTTCTTGTTCTTAGTATTTTGCAAATCTTTCTCAAAATCTTCCTGAACTACAAATGTATTGGTTGATGATTGATGTATTAATATCGGGGCACCGAGCTTCGCTCGTTATTTATTTATTGACTTTTGGTAAACCGAACACAATTCTTTAAAATGATTGGGGAAGTACTAACAGGCAAAGCCCAAAAATGTTTCTTTCCCGAATTTTGATTCATACACTATAAATAGTCCAGAAAGTGGGTAGGTAAATAGATTCAAGTGTTCCATACACTTGAATTCAGGTTCAATTTTCTGTTAAAAAATTTGGAAAAAAATTAGAATTTAGATTGTATACAAACCAAATTGAATAACAAAATAACACTCACTAATCACTTGAAATTGTAAAATAATGATCAACTTTGGAAATTATGATATACTCCAGTTTAGGAGGATTAGGTACTAATAGTTCTGTTCTGTTAGGTACAAAAGTGCGAGATAAATTACTTTTAACAAGGCTCTTTCTCGAAGACGGAGAGGTCCGATGCTCTATCCCCCACTAATCACTCCCACTACCTAAAAGGTAGTTTAGCAGCATTCTCCTTCTTTTGTGTCTGAGTGAGAGAGCTTTGTAGCGCGACGCGACAACACTCCCCTCCACTGGCAATGTTCCAAGTAGTGTACTGGTCAGCAGGTATATTGGTTTGTGTATGTCACAGAGATGTTTTCATCACAAGAACATGAAGCAAAATGACACGGCGCATCCAATTGTGCGCAGGATGTCTGTCTGTGTCTATGCTACAAACTGCGGAGGGAGAAATGAGTTTCTCCTCTTCATGTTGAAAGTAATTTATCTCACACTTTAGTAGTTCTGTGAACAGTGGACCTCACACAGTATTCTCATCCACAAGTACCTGATTGGAACTATAGACCTATGGAAATACAGCAATAGACTGGCTCCTCCACACTTCTGTGAAATCACTTGTCAGCTGATTTATGATGAATAATTCTATAGTCTGATTTTTACTTTCCTTGCCCTATTACCATAGTTAAGGAAAGTATTGCTTTCCGAAAAAAATTAAGGTACCCAAATTTCTAAATTTCTATACGTTTCAAGGTCCCCTGAGTCCGAAAAAGTGGTTTTTGGGTATTGGTCTGTATTTATGTGTGTGTGTGTGTGTGTGTGTGTGTGTGTGTGTGTGTGTGTGTGTGTGTGTGTGTGTGTGTGTGTGTGTGTGTGTGTGTGTGTGTGTATGAGTGTATGTGCGTCTGTGTACACGATATCTCATCTCCCAGTTAACGGTATGACTTGAAATTTGGAACGTAAGGTCCTTACACTATAAGGATCCGACACGAACAATATCGATCAAATGCAATCCAAGATGGCGGCTAAAATGGCGAAAATGTTGTCAAAAACAGGGTTTTTCGCGATGTTCTCGGAAACGTCTTCAACGATTTTGATCAAATTTATACCTAGAATAGTCATTGATAAGCTCTATCAACTGCCACAAGTCCCATATCTGTAAATATTTCAGGAGCTTCGCCCCATCAATGCAAAGTGTGATTTTAGATTCCCAATTATCAGGCTTCAGATACAATTTGAACAAAAAAGTTTTTCTCTCCAATTAATGTTTAGTAACATTTTCTCCTAATATTGAAAATAAGCTCGAATTTCGAGGAAATGACATGTTTATTCAATGATGCAAGCTGTTGGCAACTGTTGATTCTATTAAATAATTCACTATCAAGAGATAGCAGACTTCGTGTGTCTGCAGCGTTATTGTCCTGTCACCAGCTGACAGATCTTTGAATAGTAGACTTGAAATGCGCGTGTACACTAGCATCAGGTGATGAATTTTCATAACGGCAAGGAAAGTTGTGTGAGTCTCCCACACCAGATTTTTCACTCTTGTAATAGTGTGATATTGAGTGGGTATTATTGTAGTTGTTTTTGTGTATCTTATTTTATTTTTCAGGTTTTTGAACTGGAATGAACTTTGATTTTACTGTTTGTTGAACCCTGCGTTTTTAGTGTGAGAAATGACTCTGTCTTGTTGGAATTTGATAACTTGTTGCCTAGTTGTCAAAATTAAAGCAATTTTCGTGCATTTTCCAATTGCAGTTTCAATTTCATGTCGAAAAAGCCACTGTATTTGAAAATTGTACGAGCATTGACCTTTTTGCAGCTTTGGCTTTTCCACTGGAAGTTATGCTCAACGCTCGTGGAGGGGGAATAATTTTCAGTGAAAAGGCGACAGTTCGAATTGAGACGTAACTGGGAAAACATGTAACGGTGTGTGAGCCTCGGTCCTCTGATTGGGCCTATTTCCCATTCAGAGGGACAAATTGTTAAGTTTCCTGCTATCAGTAATTTTTATCTAGATGAATACGAGTAGGAAACCAAATTTTATAGCTAGTAGGAGTAGAATCAGGAAATTATTTGTGCGTGTGAGTTCAAGTATAGTGAGTTTTATTAAAGCGTATGTGAGTGTTTCTGTAGAGTCCAAGTTTGAATATTGTTAAAATGGTGAGTGCCGAAAATTTGTTGTTTTTTTCATTAAGCTTAAAATTTAGTACCGTACATAGAATACCCGAGGCCCGAATTTAGTTGCAGCAAGTTAGCAGGTTCCCAAAATGTATAGATTGAAATTGTATATTCCTTCTTTTTCTGAGTAACTCTGTTTGAAAATTTGACATGATTTCTATTGATTCGTTAATGAGTTCAATAAACCTGAGGTTGAATTTAAAAAAGTATTTTTCATTAAAGTTCCTGGCTCGTAGTTACTATAGTTGCTAGAATAGGTTACAATGATGATAATCTGTGCATTTGAATGAACGAATACACTAAGAGCTCCCAACCAATAGAGGATTCAAATACCGGTAGATGAATTGATAGCAGTAAACTTTAGCAAATATTATAGAAGAGAAGAAACAACCCCCCCTCCGTTTACATTGGTGGCCAGCGCTGGTATAGTCTGCAAGAATGACTATCGAATCACATGTATTCTTATATATTTTATGTTTTGGAAGATTAATCAAATAGAGAAAAAGATATCTCCGGTTACAGAAATGATGTCAGGTGTGGTGTAGGGTTAAAAATACCGTCACCGGTCACACTCTAATATTGATGTATGGAGGAGGCTCCTTTTTCCTTTTATATTTTCCTTGAAATGCAAAATTTCCAAAAACCTTGTATACAGAGTGATTCATAATTATGGTAATAGTATATTTCGCACCTAGGGCCGAGAATGAGACTTTTCCGGCTCGAAATTGGTTTTCAAGTCCGAGGCCATAGGCCGAGGACTAGAAAAGATTGAGAGCCGGAAAAACATTTTTGCCCATGGTGAGAACGTTATTTTTCGCCACACAGAAAAATAAACAATAAATAAATATGAGGATGATTGTTTATTAGACACTTCCGAAAGCAAAACAGAAAGGTCATAGCTCTAGCAAATCTGAGGTAATCTGAATATCAGAAAATTATCCAAGGATGTTTATTTTTTATTCTGATTTGTCAAAATAACCAAAAAGATTATGTTCAATTATATAAGAGGTTGAGTTTATACTTTTGTATTCTTACAAATAACAATAAGATGATATTGTTGTAAATGTTCTGATTCTTGAATAATAAACACAAGTAATGAAAAGTTTTTTGATCAGCTGTTTTAGCACACTTAAAATTTGACAAATCTGAATGTCAACGTCAACAATGCTTGTTGTCGTTGACTTCGGAAGTTTAGGTTAGAAGTTCTATCCTACTCTGAAAATCGAATTTGAATAGTTCACAATATATATCTTATATTTATTTCATTCATCCAAATAAAATGATAGTATCTTATTGCAGAATACTTATTCAATTCTATAAGCATAAACTGATTCTGTTTCATAAACCATTTTGTAAACACGTTCACATCAAATCAGAATCAGCTGACTTCAAGGTTATTTTACAGCCCTAGGGCCATAAAAATTTTACCGGCCTGGCCGGAAAACAATCATTTTCGGCCTCCTTATGACGAATGAAAACCAGCTCATTACATCCAAGTGGGGCGAAATAGTATATTGATTTTCATGAAATTTTACAGGTATGTTCCTTTTTCAATTTCATGTCGACATATACAGGGTGATCCATAATTATGGTAAAATAATTTAATACGTGATAGTAGAGGTAAAAATAAGAAAAAAGTTCCTATAAACATATATCCATAAACACTTCATTAGCGATCTATACAGGGTAAAATATTTCGCCTGGAATTCAGTTCCTCTGGTGAAATACATCGATGCTGAATTGTTTGGGGACTACTTTTTGAAAAACTTATGCTGGATTCATATGGAAAAATATCTGAACATCTCACACTACAACTTATGAGTTATTAGTTCTCTCCTCATGAAACAGCGAATTTTTGTGCTCGTACAATTTTCAAATACAGTGGCTTTTTCGACATGAAATTGAAACTGCACTTGGAAAATGCACGAAAATTGCTTTAATTTTGACAACTAGGCAACAAGTTAGCAAATTCCAACAAGACAGAGTCAATCCTCACACTAAAAAAGCAGGGTTCAACAAACAGTAAAATCAAAGTTCATTCCTATTCAAAAACCTGAAAAATAAAATAAGATACACAAAAACAACTACAATAATACCCACTCAATATCACACTATTACAAGAGTGAAAAATCTGGTGTGGGGCACTCACACAACTTTAAATTTAAAAATTTACAAATTTAAAAATTTAAAATTTAAAAATTTACAAATTTAAAAATTAAAAATTTAAAAATTTACAAATTTAGAAAATTAAAAATTTAAAATTTAAAAATTTACAAATTTAAAAATTAAAAATTTAAAAATTTAAAAATTTAAAAATTTAAAAATTTAAAAATTTAAAAATTTAAAAATTTAAAATTTAAAATTTAAAATTTAAAATTTAAAAATTTAAAAATTTAAAAATTTAAAATTTAAAATTTAAAAATTAAAAATTTAAAATTTAAAATTTAAAAATTAAAAATTAAAAATTTAAAAATTTAAAAATTTTAAAAATTAAAAATTTAAAATTTAAAATTTAAAATTTAAAAATTTAAAAATTTAAAAATTTAAAAATTTAAAAATTTAAAAATTTAAAAATTAAAAATTTAAAAATTTAAAATTTAAAAATTTAAAAATTAAAAATTTAAAATTTAAAATTTAAAAATTTAAAAATTTAAAAATTTAAAAATTTAAAAATTTAAAATTTAAAATTTAAAATTTAAAATTTAAAATTTAAAATTTAAAATTTAAAAATTAAAAATTTAAAATTTAAAATTTAAAAATTAAAAATTTAAAAATTAAAATTTAAAAATTTAAAAATTTAAAAATTTAAAATTTAAAAATTAAAAATTAAAAATTTAAAAATTTAAAATTTAAAATTTAAAAATTAAAAATTTAAAAATTTAAAAATTTAAAATTTAAAATTTAAAAATTTAAAAATTTAAAAATTTAAAAATTTAAAAATTTAAAAATTTAAAAATTTAAAAATTTAAAAATTTAAAAATTTAAAAATTTAAAAATTTAAAAATTTAAAATTTAAAAATTTAAAAATTTAAAAATTCAATAATTTAAAAATTTAAAAATTTAAAAATTTAAAAATTTAAAATTTAAAAATTTAAAAATTTAAAAATTTAAAAATTTAAAAATTTAAAAATTTAAAAATTTAAAAATTTAAAAATTTAAAATTTAAAAATTTAAAAATTTAAAAATTTAAAATTTAAAATTTAAAATTTAAAATTTAAAAATTTAAAAATTTAAAAATTTAAAAATTTGAAAATTTAAAATTTAAAAATTTAAAAATTTAAAAATCTAAAAATTTGAAAATTTAAAAATTTATAAATTTAAGAATTTAAAAATTTGTGCTCAATGATATGCAAGTAACTTTAAATGATAAAGCGATGTCAAAACTATTGCCTCAGGTTTGTTTATTCTCTTCAATGCCATTAAGGAATCACTAAAGCTCATATTGACAGTTCAACTTTAAAGTTACCTGATCAGTGAATGCTTAGTATAATCAAGCTTGTCAGGGACATTCTAAAATATGGTGAACCAATCTATTTCAAAAACGATTTTAAATTTGTTTCTGAAGGTAGGAGAGTTGATGCTACCCACACTAGAACAGGTGAAAATACTCTAAGAATTCCAAATCATCAAACAACTATTTATACAAAATCCTTCCTTGTTAGCGGTTGTTGTGCATGGAATGCACTCCCAAATCAAATTTAATTAGGTCCATGGAGATTCGAGCGGGCTTCACCCATACATTGAGACATTATTTTTTAGAAAAAATGGCTGAAACTGTACAACCCTTGAGCAGCAAGACATTCAATTGAACCTTCCTTAATACCTATCCTTATTCTTTATAATCATTTCCCTCCACTCCCAAGTAAAAATTATGGTTTTTCTCTTTTTTATTTCTTTCATGTAAATTTAGCATAAAAAATGTGTATAGGCATCATTCAAGATTGTTTCTTACTCTAACTCTTCCTCGAGTGGATCTTAGCAACCTTATCCTATTATCCCTTCCCCTCTATTTGTATTATAATTTCCCCTTCATAATTCCCTAATTAGAATTACTATTTCTTCATGAACTTTCATAATCATATTATCTTGTTACTTACATGAGATTGGTTCATGTGTACAATAGTTTCACTTTGTTATTAACATTATTTTTGGATTTAAATCTACAAATCTTTTTTCTAATAATAAATTTCACTCCCTCATTATTCCAATTATTATATCATATCGATTTTCCAATTATTGGGAATTAACTTTTTCTTAATTTTTTTTCCTATATTATTATTTACTCTTTCCTGTTAATTGATTTAACTGAATGATATATCGTTTCTATGATTTGGTTCCTACTTATTGATATTTTTGTCTTATTTTTTTTCGCTTAGACATAATTTTTCGTTTGAATTTTCAACCTTCTTTTTTTATGGTTAAGTGCTGAAGGGGAGGGTATCCTTGATACCCTCTCTGAGAATGGACTTCTTAAGGTCCAAACTCAACTGTTCCATGTGAAAAAATTACAGTAGTACCTTAACTTTTGCATTTTTCATCATTATTCCTGCTCAATATTATTGTAGAACTCATCAGTTTAATATGATTCACCATGTCATTTTACCGCTACTGGTATTTTTATTTTTAATGCTAGAACGTAAGTTGAATTATGTTTTGTCAAACACATGAATAAAGAAATCTGAATCTGAATCTGAATCTGAATCTGAATCTGAATCTGAATCTGAATCTGAATCTGAATCTAAATCTGAATCTGAATCTAGACTATAACTATGGAGAAATATATATATTTAGTTTCTATTTTTCATAGAACTAACAGTTCAATTTAACGCTTGTTTTGTCCGGTGCTCCTGTATGCGGACGTAGAAATCTCATAACTTGACAATTAAATGTGGTTGTTAAGAGTATTAACGAAATTTTCAACCATATTATCCATATTATCAAAGTTATTATTTAAAATCGGGGACCAAGTTTCTGTGCTCAGACTCTCTCTCAGCTTGATAAAATCGATTTTTCTAACTTTCCTTGGCACTATCTCTTCTCTGACAATGCTAATATCTTCACTCTGAATCTCCACTAAATCTTTTTCTATGTTATTTTTCTGCATTTTTCTAATGTTGTATATTATTATTATATATTATCTATATATATTCCTGCTGGTATCTGTTTTTCTATGTTATTTTCATGTAAAATTTGTGTTGTACCGTTGGAAGTTGAATAAATAAATTCGTATAACTTAATTGGTAGAACGCGCGAATCATGAATTGGGGTTCGAGACCATCAAATATTCATTTCAGGGAGAATTATCAACTCCGATGAAGATTATTCACGCAATTGTGACTGAATAAAAAATTATCATTATTGTTTCCTGGACATAATAAGGATCGAGATTAGGCTATATTTTACAATACAATTTTTTCCAGTACAAAACACGATTTACCTGCTAGTCATTTATGAAGAATAACTTCATTGTTCTTCTCTATTCAGAACTGAGAGCCATTACATTGCCAAATTAGTAAAAAGCCCCCCAAAAAATTGATAATTGAAACTTAATAATTGGAAATTACACTTACTAGCAGTGCCCTCATCTTTGACATCTTGTACTATGCGTCGTACACTCTGCGTAAACTTTCCCACAAGATTTGTTCCAGCTGTAAAAAAAAAAAAAACATCTATTATACGAATAAAAGTCTCTCATTTTCGTGAACCATTATTGATTATTGCAATGGGCATTTTCGACAATAAAATTCATTCAAAACATATACAGAGTGAGTCATATGTATGGGAACCCTTCAATAGGTTGAAGACTGTTGTAGATATATAATACTGTAACTTTCAGGATAAGTTATCTATATATATAAAAGCGAAATGGCACTCACTCACTCACTCACTCACTCACTCGCATAACTAAAAATCTACCGGACCAAAAACGTTCAAATTTGGTAGGTATGTTCAGTTGACCCTTTAGAGGCGCACTAAGAAATCTTTTGGCAATATTTCAACCATAAGGGTTCTTTTTAAGGGTTTAAAGTTCGTCTTTTAGCATGTATATTCTTCTTCTCCCAATCTCTTAATTATAATTGAAATTTCCATATCATATGTTACTATAGAACTATAATCTAGATAGAGTACCTCTTCGAAACAGTTGTTAACTGGCAACTAAATTAATAATTTTGTTAGGTTGGCATTAAGTTGAGTTTACTTTGTTAGGTTGGCAACAAGTTGAAGATTTAAAAGCATTTATCGCGGAAAAATTGATTTGGCACTGCTACTTCAATCCTGGGAATATTATATTACTAGCCGTCAGGATCGCTTCGCTCGCCATATCCGTTTAGCCAGACGTTTAGTCTGGACCCCCGACTGGATTGTCCTAACATGATAAAAATGCAGGCGAGCGAAGCGAGCCTGCTAATTGCATTCTTGGACGATCCAGTCGGGGGTCCTGGCTAGACGGATATGGCGAGCGACGCGAGCCTTACGGCTAGTTCATTAAATACTCCACCTTTTGACGTACAACTGAATTTTAACCCCTCATAAGGGGGTGACTTAGGGGTTATAGCTCGAATATTTTAAATGTAAGCACTCATTGTGTGATAAATAATTCTAAAGGCCTTTTTAAAATAAGAAAAATAACACCAATTAAAATGTGATTGAAGCTTTAGTTTTTAAATAAATGAGGGGTTGTAAATCGAATATTTCGAATGTGAACAACCATTGTGTGATACATCATTTTAAAATATAAAGTATTAAATATTTTTAATATTGAAGGGAGTATTCAAATAGGAGACGGCAATGAGATTAAATGGAAGGAATGTGGTGATTCAGAGCTATCACATCATAAATTATTATAATTTCTGCCAGAACATCCCAAAGTCCATACCATCAATAATGGCGTATGAGGGAGTCGAGAAGAGTAAATGTAACTTCCCAGACACTTTTATACTGAGTCCAGTATTAAAGACGCTTTTCCGTTTTCCGTTTCCGTCACACTTTCTCTCTCGTTGTAAGTGGAATCTCACTCCACAATTGAACCTCTCTCAAAATTGGGTTCCAATTGACTTCAGTATGAATCCCCCCAAGTTTTTTTTCAGTTATAATACCAAATTCTCACTCAAAACTGTGCAAAAGATGTTCATCCAGCAGATAATGGGAGAATATTTTTTGTGATTATGATCGTATTCGAGCTAATCTCTGATTATTCTCCCAACTGCCATCCATATATGACTCGAAGCAGCTCGTGATTCAAAGTCTTAAAAAATATTTCTATTCTATTCTTATGTATACGGCTCATTATGTTAAGCTCTTTGGAATTTGTTACGGAAATTGTACATTGCGTTATAATAAATTATCTCTGAAGTAATCATCAAAACAGAATGCTCATTGTGGCCTCCAGCCTTACCTATGAAGAACTGAGGGTACAAAATCATTAATTGATAAATTATTTATCAAATTTCTCAAATACTATATGAGTCAAATTATTCATATTTTCTTTATACATGAAGTTTACCAAGATACGATTAGTAGATACATCATTATACATCATTGGAGATTCATCAATGATGAAAAACTATTACAAAAATTTCAACTTGAGTTCTTGGATCTGGTTTATCCATATAATATTTGAACGAGCGTTAGCGAAGTTCTCACTCTTGACTTACTACAGACCAAAGTAGTTTTCTGCTGGTTGACAAGAACTTTTAGAGAGAATTGATCAATCAGCTTCAAATTTTGAACACGAACTTTTTTACATGTCAAGTTCGTTGGACAACGAAACTAACTCACTCCTTCGTCCTTTTCAGGAAATAACACTGAAAGTGCATAAGAAAAAAAAGTTTTGATTCATCATTCATCAGTCAGCTGGAATTATTTGCATGTTATTTCTATACTTTTTCCATTTATTAAAAGAACCTGATGCTATTATTTGGCAGTTGTTACACAGACTGGGAGACAGACAGACTTTATGCGCCGACACATGATTCCAGCTGAATAATGAACAACATCAATTTATAATTAAACTACCGTAGCTTCCGTTCACGCCTGTCTGTAATACTAATTATAATTATTATATAGCTGTATTGGCATTCATGAAATGAACAAAAGTCTCTCAATTGAGGTAATTTTGGTTGGCAGTTACCAAAATATCTTGAAATAATAAAATTTACAAATTGTCCACGATTCTTTGCCACCTTCTCCGATCCCTGGCTGTTGTCGGCCACATATCTCCTAAACGCTGAGTGATCTCGTTCTCCTCTCAATTATATCAATATACTCTCTTTCCACTCCAGCTTCCATCATTGATTTTAACGTGCTTCAAACTGACAAGAGTCTTATGAAAACCAACAAATCCTAAATATAGAGGTGTAATGGAAGCAATTGAAAGTAGATATTATTAAAAGTAGTGGAAATTAGAACGTGATATTTTATTCGCTGGCTGCCTAGCATAGGCTACGGAAAGCTTGCATTTTTTTAACCGATGGACGAGGTGGTTGGGAACTACCTAGCTAGCATCCCAGCCAGGGAAAGATAGTTTCCATACACTCGTCCCATCAACAGTTTCCAGCTCTTTTCCCCCCCTTGCCGTAGTTTAGTTTTCACGTGTAGGCCTAGGAAGAGTCGGACCTGGAGACAAAAATGCAATCTTTTCGTGCACTCTTCTTTTAACCTCTGAAGCAAACGGAGCGTGTTCAGAGTCCGGAATTCAAGACACCAACTATTTTCGGAAGTGTGGATCACCCAAAACATCATGTAAATAGACTTCTTCAACGTCTTTATTATGGGTAAGTCCCAAAATTAATCTTACTCAAATGATAATCGAACTCTATTAGCATAGCGATGGGTTTTTGTTTTTATTGTACTGTTCAAAATTTCTTTTAATTTTTTGGTATTAGGCTAGGCATTCAGAGTAAAGTCGAAATTTATGTAAACAATTGTAGAGAAAATGTTTAAATTTAACAAACTTTAACAGAGTGAAAAATAGCCTTTTCTAAATCACGATTACCCATTGGAAAAGCAGTTATTGATATTAATCTACCCGAGAGTTAGTAATTACAGACGGATTTTATAGTCCTGGCATTTCTCCATTAACTGATTGGCGGCTTGTAATTGATCAACAGTCGAGAAGCCTGGTCTGAATCCGGCTTGATCTATTGAGTGGTTTTTATAAATCCTGTTAATTATTCGGTTTTTATTATTATTGTAAATATTTTGTACAAGGTTGAAGTTAGAGTAATGGTCCGATAAATTTTTATGTCTGATCTGGATCCTTTCTTAAATAGAATAATTACTTCACTCCTTTTCCACTTAGCTGGTATTATTCTTCCTCTAAGAATTTTATTGAATAGTAATTTCAAGGGTTTCAGTAACAATTTGTAACAATATATTTTGGGTTTTTCCCAAAAACTAATATTGAAAGAAATTGATAGGTTTCAGCACAAGAAGCTGGAAATTGTTATCACCAGTTACGGTATCAATTGTCTAGAGATTAGTTAATAATGGCTCTCAAAACTATGATTATTAACAGCCAAATGAAAATGCAAGTCTTGTTGTAATTATTCAATAATATAATAATAATAATGTTTGAGGTTAGGTTCTTTGACATTAGCTAGTCGGCGACCTTAGTAATCCATCGAGCCATATATTTGAAAGTTAGCCAGACACCTTGTGGCAAATTAATTGCGTCTAGGCAGCATTCGCTAAGACTAGGATCAGTGGGTTGAGTAAGCTAAGCATGCCAAATAAATGTAACCAAAAATCGATTAAGAAAGAACAAAAATATTTATTATATCAATGAGCATGAAAAAAAATGTAAAAGACAAAACAAAAAGATAAAGAAAATTGGATTTAGTTTTATTAAGCGCAATAATACATGTTACAGTCTTGGGATGTACCAATCACAATGCAGTATTTGACTGGCGCTAAAAATGATTTAATTCAAAATCTCCATGTGGTCTTTATAGAAATCATGAAAATTTGTAATCGTTATAGAATGTACAGAATTATGTAATCAATATAAAATGAGAGTTTAAGACTGAAATATTCACTCAATGGATAGTAATATGATGTTTTGTTATGTATTATTGCGGATTATTTGAAATCCGCCAATGGGAGAGGATATTTTAATTTTATGTGAATTGAAAAGATGGAAGTGACATTGAGAAAGAATAGGGGAAGACACACAGCTCACATGCTTGCCAGAGGTCACCAGGGACACCCACCAATTATGAGAGCACTAGACTAAATCTCTTTTTATACATTAAATAATTTTGTCAAAGTTCAACTTTGATTCATGTAATTTGAAAATAAAATTAATATAACTCAGTGATGTCGCAGTATGACATGAGTTGTTGAATTTAAATATTCCCACTAAAGAGGATGACAGAAGCCCACCAGAAAAGGTTGAGGACACCGAGACAAATCCAAACCGTCATCAATAATTATTGTGAAAAATCGACACGTGAGTTCAATAGTTATTAAAGTGGGCTCTCAGTCCGAATAAATCACAATTAAATAAAGCTAGCTCATCGAAGGTTCATTTAAAAATCAAACTTAATATTGAAATTTGCGCAAATATTCAAACCTTTGAGGGAAATCTTAACAAGAACGATTTATGAGAATCTAATATTCAAGTATGCACAGAGTGAATATTTATTAACATTTGAGTTATTATTTATGCTCACTTATTCATATTTTTTATCAGTAATTTATAAGAGTTTCTATCAAGCTCATGTTCACAAGATGAATTATTTTATCTGAACTCCACCAGAGGCCAAACCCAAGCCCTGAGATATTTTAACATTTATATTTTACTTTCTTTGCCCTATCACCATAGGTGAGGAAAGTATTGCTTTCTGAAAAGAATTAAGGTGCCCCAATTTCTAAATTTCTATACGTTTCAAGGTCTCTCTTGAAACGTATTTCCCTCTTTTAGTCCAAAAAAGTGGTTTTTGGGTATTGGTCTGTGTGTGTGTGTGTGTGTGTGTGTGTGTGTGTGTGTGTGTGTGTGTGTGTGTGTGTGTGTGTGTGTGTGTGTGTGTGTGTGTGTGTGTGTGTGTGTGTGTGTGTGTACACGTTATCTCATCACCCAATCGACGGAATGACTTGAAATTTGTAACTTAAGATCATAACAATATAAGGTTCTGACACGAACAACTTCGACCTAATGCAATTCAAGATGGCAGCTAAAATGACGAAAATGTTGTCAAAAACAGGGTTT